>NC_050449.1:20308729-20608729 GCF_903995425.1 Onychomys torridus
TATGGCCTTGTTAAAGGAAGTGTGTCACTGTAGGGGGTGGGCTTTGAGGTTTCCTATGCTCAGGATGCCACTCAGTGTCTCAGTTGACTTCCTGTTGCCTGCAAGGTGTAAGACTCTCAGCTACCTCTCCAGTACCATGTCTGCCTCCACACTGCCATTAGGAGGCTCCCTGTCGTGATGATAATGGGTTGAACTTCTGAAATTGTAAGTGAGCCACCACAATTAAATATTTTCCTCTTCACAGCAATAGAAACCCTAAGTATGACAGACTGCCATCCAAATTCAGGAAGATGCAGTGGTGAGGTGGAGGTTTTGCAGGTTTAACATGGCAGAGATGAAACTGGAGAGGCAGGTAGAGAAGTCCCAGTAACAATGGACTGTTGTGGCCTGGGCCACTCTTGACCTTCTGGTGGATCTGTGAGACAGGGAAGATAGGAAGGTCAGGTCGGTGGCCCATCACAGAATCTGTCAATGGATAGTCCTTCTAGTTCTTATTATGTTAGTATATCTGTCTTTAGAGTCATACTTCTAAATGTCACTGTCTATCTTCTCCAATGTGCCCCATGGCCAACAAATGAATTACAAAGGTAGGACCCAGACAAGATAGTTTCCAAATCCCTGTCAAGTGATTTTGATGGACACCATTGAAAAAGTAATTTTTTCCCATGTTATAGAAAGATTGCTGTTGGCTTCATTACTGTTTTATAACTGAGAGAGTGAGAAAGACAAGTTGCAGATAGGAAGTCAGGTATGGTAGCACATGCCTTTAAAGACTTTAATTGAAGCACCCAGGAGGTATACGCAGTGGCTCTCTGTGGGTTTGAGGCCAGCCTGGTCTATATAGCAAGCTCCAGGCCAGCCAGGGCTACACAGTGAGACCTTGTCTCAGAAACAAAACAAAACAAAACTAAACTAAGCAAAAAGAACCATCAAAAAAGGTCTGAGCCACAGAAAACATACAAATATCAAATAAGCAAATGAATCACCACGTATCACCTGGGGGTGAAAGGCCAGTAGTTAGATTCTCCTCTACACTTATTTGAATGCCTCAAATACAAAATGCTGACACCAATGGCTGCTGAGAATATGGAGCAGCAGGGCACTCATGTTGGTGAAATGGGAAGTCTGCATTGGAGACAGTTTGATGGTTTATTACAAAACTAAATGCACTCTTATTATGCAACCTGGCAATCACTCTCCTCAGCATTTAACCAGATGAGGCTTCCAGTCACTCAAAAAGAAATCATCTAAGAATGTTAGAATGTTTCCAGCAGCTTTATTGATAGTTTTCTATCTTGAATGCAGTCAAGATGTTCTTCCATGGGTGAAGGGATAAAGTTTTTCATCTGGACACGGGAATATTTATTATTCATTGCTATAGAAGAATGAAGTTCTTGCTATTGACAATAACAATAGGCATTGATGTGCCTGAGTACATTGTTGATGGGGATGGCAAATAACAAAATAGACACCACTTGCTTGAGAACACTACATTAAGTGAAAGAAGCCACATTCCCAAAGATAAATATTACATAATTACATTTACACGAGCTTCCCAGAGTTCTCAGATTCATAGAGAGAAAGTAGATAGTTTCTCAGAGATAAGGAATTACTGTTTAATGAGTACAGTATTTTACTTGGCAAAGACTAAGTTCTTGGGATGACTAGTGACGATAGGTGGATAACAGTGTGATGTACTTTATGTCACCAAACTGTGTTCTTAAATAAAATTGTGTGTGTGTATGTGTGTGTGTGTGTGTGTGTGTGTGTGTGTGTGTGTGTGTGAACTGATACTGTGGGTGTTCAAGAGAATGGCTGCTCTCAGAAGTACACAGCCTGCAGCTTTGATGGAGGCCGACCTCCCAGGAATGGGAGCAGGGAGGCTGCTGGCAAACCCGTCTTCTTTTTGTGTGGTCCCTGTTGTTCTGTGTCTTAATGTCTTATTCATGCTTCAAGCTCTGTCCATCCTCTGACTTACAGGGGACCAGTCTAGGCATCCTTTCCTCTCCTGCAGTGTCCTCTAGTCTGTAGACACGTCCTTATTTAAGCTCCCACAGTTCACTTTGGAGGGAAACAGACTGACGACCCTGTGGCACAAGCACAGAATCAGGGTCTAGGGAATTTGTGAGCTGGTGTTCCATGATCAATCCCCTTTGTCTTGTGAGCATCCCCTCTAACTGCCAGTTGTCCCCAGAAGGAGCCAGGTGGCATCAGAGATGCCAGGTAATAGAACTTACCATAGCACCAGTGATCTAACCTAAAACTTCAAGAGTGACTGGTTCCATATTCACTCATGTTATGGCTCCCTCCCATTCCTTCCCCTACAACTTCTGTGTTATATGTTATTTCTTATATATTTACACTGCAGACAAAAATGATATATGAGTTAAAGCTTATGTTACTCATTTTTGTATTTGGGTATCAGTACATAGTATCACTTAAACAGTGACTCAATTAACAAGAAATGAAAAATTTAAAAGCATTGATTTTGTAATCCAAACACACAAGTTGACTCCATTATCTGAATGACCTTTGAAAAAATCTAATATTCCTGGTTTTGCAAAATGAACAGGCTGGATTGTATGCAGCATGCTGTACTGCATCCTAAGGAAATGAACAGGCTGGATTGTATGCAGCATGCTGTACTGCATCCTAAGGAAACTGGCATGTACATCCTTACTGCCAATTGTCTCAAAGGCCTTAACAGGGACTGAAAGAGGAGACTATTTCCCTGGTTTGCCTGTGCACAGAATCCTACAGACACAGACCATCCCATGGAGCTGGCTGGGAGAATCTCAGACTGCCTACACATCTGTTGGATGCTTCTTGCTTAGTTGCCTCAAACTAACCGATTTTGCACGATCTTGTGTTCCTTTAGTTGGTTCCTGTCTGTACAACACTCCTGCTTATTTGGGGTGCATTTTCTTTTATCTCCAACCTGCAGGTCACCAAGTCCATTGAGTCAGAGTTCATTGAAGTTGCTTTTTATCTCAGAGACTGATATGGTACCTCCTGTTACCGAGCAAGATAAGGCACACTTACTCTGCAGCTGCTATGCATGTCCTGTGCATGTGAAAGCATCTGAATGGGCAGCCGTCACCTGGGCAGGCCTTGTGCTATCTTCCTCAACAGATCACTGTCTCGCCTGTGTGACTAGTGGGAGGTTCAATACAACTGTGTGGTTATCCTGGGGATTTAAGTGTCTCACATGGCTCTGATTAACAAGCAGATAATTGACAGGCTGGGGGCCAGAAAGCAGGAAAATGTCATCAAATACAGAATATGGGTTTGGTCTTGGCTACCAGGACCCCATCCTGCCCTCCAGAACCACAAGCTGGGTGGCAAAGGCCACAGAAACAGCTCGCTCACAGGTCTAGACTCTGGAAGTCTGATATCCCATGCTGCAGTGTCATGCACTTCCAAAAGCCTGAGCTTAGGTTTCCTGTTTCTCCCACCTTCTGAGAGCTTTGGATGATCCTTGCTTGGTAGTAGCATGACTCCATCTTTGGCTCTATGTATGCAGAGCTGTCTTCCTTCTGACTGTGTCCATATCAAGGGCTGTATTATGAATGCCTGAGAAACATGGAGAGAATGTAAAATATTGAATAAAACGGGGGGGGGGGTGGTATAGAGAAAAGGAGCTTACATCATATTTCTTTTACCTTACTGCAACTTAATCCTTTCAGCCACAGGTGAGATGACTTTTGTTTGCTTGTTTGTTTGTGACTTTGCTGTCGTTGTTTGCTTGTGACAGACTATCACTATGTATTGGCATGGAACTCAGAGTGTTCTGCCTGCTTCAGCCTCCCAGTTGCTGGCATTAGAGGTGTGCACCACCATGCCCAGCCAGGGTCTCTCAAGAATGCAGGGTCTTATTCCTGTCAGTGGACAACTGGAATTTGAATCCAAGTTGCTCTGTCACCAAGCTCAATACTTTTGGCTGTTCTACCCCAATTCACATGTGTTTAATGTAATAGATAATGTACTAGTCACAAGTCCAGAGAGCGGATGCTGAGGGATGTGGACAAGGAGACTGTCAGCAGAACAAGGAACCTGATGAAGACTGAAGAAGCCTCCAGGATTCTTGTTCTTGTTTTTGTTTTGTTTTGTTTGGTTTTAAGGCAGGATTTCTCTGGGTAATGCTGGCTATCCTGGAGTAGACTAGGCTGGCCTTAAACTCAGACATCTGCCTGCCTCTGCTTCCTAAGTTCTGGGATTAAAGGTGTGTGCCACCACACCTGGTATGTCATTCTTAGATCCCTCATCTCTTCCAACATTTGAGCTCAAGATTCTCTTGACTTTCTCTCTGGTGGTTTGTATCTGGACTAGTCCTGCCTTTCAGAAGGCATGCAAAGTCCCTTAATTAATAATTTATTGTCCCTTCTCTATCTGCCCTTGGCAAGTTTCTCTCCCAGGATAACAGAGCACCAGTGTACTACAAAGACAAAGAAAGCATATAATTTGATTAGAGAGTTGACAACAACAACAAGGATCTCAGAGTGGAGAAATGAAAGTATCTGCTTGTAAAGTTTCTGGATATATACACACAGTAGTATATCACCACCTGAAGGCAGACAGCAATTTGTTAAATGTGTACACTAAAAACTCCAAAATAACCACAGAAATAATGATATAGATAGATACCCCTAAGAAGAGGAGATAAGATGAAATAAAAATAATCAGTCTGCCAAGAAAGGTACACAAATAGCCAGCAAGCACTTGAAAAGGTGCTCAGTGTTATTAGTTATCAAGGAAATGCCAATCAAACCTCTAGTGAGCTACAGCTCAATATCCAACAAGATGGCTGTAGGCAAAAAGACAGATATTAACAGACATTGAGACAATGTAGAGAAGTGAGAATTCTCAGACATTGCCTGAGGGAACATACAAATCAGGCAGCAATTTTGCAGCTTGGCTTCTATCAACATCATCCAGCAATCCTATCCTAGGTACATTATCAGGAGAATTAAATGTGGCCCATGATGTCTTACACATTAGTGTTATAGTGGCATCATTTGAAGGTACCAGAAAGTACAAGCCAATCCAAAATTCTGCCAACTAATGAATGGATAAATAAATATGGTGTGTGATAGAATTCATTAAAAAAGGAATGAAGTATTGATATATAATGTAGAAGACTATACTATAAGATTCCACTTATATGAAATGTCTAGAATAGGAAAATTTATAGAAACAGAAAAATAGATTAGTATGTACTTAGGGAAAGTGGAGGGGTGAAGAATGGAGGCACCCAGTGGCAACAGCTTAAGAATGTAGTTTCTTTAGAAAGTAATAATGTTTTATAATTGATGATGATAATTCCACAATTTTATATACCTTAAAATGATTGAAATGAGCATTTATGCAGGTGAAGTTCACAGCATATGAACTATCACAAAAATTGCTATAAAAAAGCAGTCAGTCCGAATGTAAGCTGGAAAAAAAGAAGAAGAACAGATGGAACAAATAGAAAAAAAAGCAAACTGTTCAATCTAAATCTTACAGTATCAGTCATCACATTACATTTAAATGCATCTGTGCTTCAGTTTGAAGTCATAAATTGAGATACTGGATAATCAACAAATAGAAAAAGAACACGCTTTTCTTAGTCTGTTTCCTGCTGCTGTAACAGAATACTCGAGACTTAGTGAGTGATTATGGACAGAAATATATTCAGCTCATGAATCTGAAAGCTGGGAAGTCTGGGAACGTAGGACTGGCAACTGGTAAGGACCTTGCTAGTATTACCTCATAGTAATGTAATGACACAGGAAAGAAGCCAAAAAGGCAAGAAAGTATCAGAGGAGAGAAGAAAAGAAAGGGCCATATTAAAATAACACCATGACTATATTATTCCTATGACAAATTCGCTTAAAATAAAAAGGCATACATATATTAGAAGTGAAATGAGCAAGAAGGATTGTAGGTGGATGTTTCCTGTCCTGACCATGTACTCCCAAATAACTGGCAGCTGTTTCCCAAATAACTGATTCAAAGACTTAATATAAATTATAAATGCTTGGCCAATAGCTCAAGCTTGTTACTAGCTAACTCTTACATTTAAATTAACCCATATTTCTTATCTATGCTTTGCTGCATGGCTTGGTACCTTTTCTCTGTACAGCGTGTCCATCTTGCTTCTTCCTGTGTCTCCTTGTGGCTCCTCTGACTCTGCCCTTCCTCATGCCATCGTTCTCAGTTTGGCTCTCCCACCTAACTTTATCCTGTTCAGCTGTTGGCCAGTCAGCTTCTTTATTAAACCAATCATAGCAACATACAGTGTACAGAAGAATTATTCCACAGCAAAGAATGTCCCTTACTAATATTATTTTTTTTAAAAAATCTGGAATGGATGTATTATTATCGGACAGTGTAAATGTCAGAGCAGAAAATGTGGACAAACAAGGTAATTTCAGAATGATTAAAAAGGCCAGTTTCATCAGGAGACTAGGACAACCTTAAGTACCTATAGACTTAAGTTCTGGTATAGAATACCAGAACTTGCAACTGCACAAAAATAAACCTTACAAAACTTCATGGCTGAAATAAAGATGGTGTAGATTATATCAAATATTTAAATTCAACCCCTTGTCCTATAACAAAAAACGGCAGTTGAAGGTTCTCTAATCCATTCCTCTCACTTTCTGTGTGAGAAAATGGGCCCTGGCAAAGTCAATTGACTCATCCAAGGTATCAGTTCATGCCAGGGCTTGGCTGTCAGCCTCTGCCACTTGATTTCCTCTGATGTAGTGACTCCCCAGTTCAAGATAAAGCTGTGCTGAGAGCTTTGCAGTTGTAAGTAGGAGCCCCACTAAGTAAGTCCTGGTGTTTGCAGGAGACTATCCTGTGGGAGCCCAGCTGGGAGACTGGCTGTCACATTTTACCCCAGGGTACTCTTGAGGAAAGAGGGATAAGAGATTTAGATAGAAAGATAGAGGAGAGAGAAACAGATAGAAATGCAGGATAGCCTAAAGAGGGCCTGGATCATTATCCACCGGCCCCTTTTGTCTCTTCTAAAGGACTATTTATCCCTTACAGACCTTTTCATAAAGAAAGGGTTAAGCACCGCTGGAGGTGCTGGGGACAGATCTGTGACAATCAAGTGTCTCGCCCTCCCCTCAAGCATTTATGCTTTAATGGGGAAGGGAAGGTAATATACGATGTACTGAATGTGCCTCCACACAGGAGGCCTTTCCTTCTTATGGGAGGGAGTCAGGAGTATGGGTTGGGAGGGAAGCTGGGGGGGGGGGGCGAGAGGAGGGAAGAGGGAGATCTTTGATTGATGTGTAAAATGAGTAAAAAGTGTTCTTAATTAAAAAAAAAAAAAAAGAAGAAGAAGGCAAGGGGAATGAGTGAGTCACATTGTTTAGAGATCTGAATCCCCTGTCCCCCACCACCCCCTATACCCCACCACATAGTCACACACAAGACTCCTGTGTTAGAAGCTTAGTTGCTTGCTTATGGCACAGTTGTGAGGTGGAATCATTCGAATCATTAGAAGGAAGACTGGAGAGAAGTTAGGTGGCTATGGGAGTACCTGCCCCTTCCTTTGTCTTTCCCTGGAAAGGTAAGACAAAGTAGGTAAACAGAACTCTACTATGAAGTGCTGTCATGTCACAGGCCCAAAGCAGCAGCGCCAAACAGCTGTGAACTGTGAGACTTTTGAAACCATGAGCTCAGATCATCTTTCCTCCTTGTAAGTCGATTATCTCCAGCCTTTTCTTCACAGAAATGGAAATGTGACTATTGCGAGGTAAGTCCCGTCCACCAGAGACCACATACAGTCACTAAGAGCTGAGAAGGAAGTCTTTATCACTGGCCAGTGGCTGCATGAGGAACTTTCTCCAAACAGTACTGCCCCATCTCCACAGTTCTTTGTCTTTTCTGCACAAAAACCACACCCTGGTTGACACACCTCAGTTAACAAGAAGAGTTAGCAAGAAGCAGAACTACCGAAGCCAGGAAGCAACGGTAGTATAATTAGGGGTTTCCCTGCATCTTGGAACTATGGATTAGGTCTTTGTTCCTGTTTTGGTGGGGGTTGGGATCCATATGCTGTGTTTTCATATGATGTCTCTAACATGGTGTCAGTTGTGCTAAGGTCTGGGGACCTGTTACATGACTACACACACCTCGTGGTATTTTCCTAGGAAGTGCTAGTCATGTGGAATGCTCAGGTAACAGCAAATGAATGCTATCTGGATGTTTTCCTTTTGGAGAATCTCTGTGCACATGAGTAAACTAAAGGCCATGGGAAGTTTGACTTCAATGAGATGTACTTCACTGGTTTAATCCAACACTTTATGACCATAAAAGTTACACTGAAGAATGTCCATGGTGCCTCTTGGACTCTGTCCCAGTCACCCTTCTATTGCTGAGATAAATACCACCACCAAAAGCAACATGGGGCAGAAAGTTGACTTCCATATCCAGGTCACACTGGATCATTGAAGGAAGTTGGGGCAGGAACCATGGAGGAATGCTGCCTAACAGCTTGCTCTCCATGGCTTGCTCAGCTTGCTTTCATTTACCTCACTGGACAACTTGCCCAGGGTTGATGCTACCCACAGTGGGCTGGGCCCTTCCCCATCAACTGTTAATCAAGAAAATGCCATATGCTTTCCTACAGGCCAGCCTGATGGAGGTAATCCTTTATTGAGGTTCCCACTTCCCAGATGACACTAGTATATGTCAGTTGACAAAAACTGACCAACACAGGCTCCCTGCAACTTTCTTTATGAATTAAATAACCCAAATTCTTTGTGTGTCTTTAACTTCCTCTTCAGAAAAAATCACAGTTCCTCTCAGAATCACTTAGTATGTGAGGTGGTTATGTCTGTCAGATTTGATGTATGGAAGGGCCAGTCTTGGGCCTTAATAAGTGATTCCAAGACAGCAATGACTGCTTTTCAAGGCTCCCGTGTCCTTGTGCATGAAGAGAGAAGCTATTCTGGGCTTTCAGACCCCTACTGCCCTACAGCTCATTGAGTGAGAGTGTTAGGACTGTGGCTGACATTGGCTGTTGTGTTCTGCTGCTGACCCTGCTGCTTTGCTGTGGAACAAGCTTTGGCTGACTTCATTCAGACTCCAGGAAGCATTAGAATCCTGACTCTCAAGTTTGACATCTGAAGCTTTAGCAAACACCCCCACTTAGATACCACTGATTTTCTCATGGAATTCACCCAGGAAAGGAAATAGGGGGCATGTTTAATCTGGTCCCCATGTATTAATTGCATATTTCTTGTGTGTGTGAACTTTATAGAAACTTTATGGTGTTGCAATGTCAAAAGGCTGGATAGGCCAGGACGGGATTGTGACAGTTGTTCTGGGGGCTCTTCTGTTCTGCCAGGGCTGAGAATTACTGCTGTTGAGACTGTCTTCCCACTGTAACTTTTCTTGTACACCTCCATGGCCTATGACTTTATTGAGTGCTATCTGTATATGGAAATGCATTCCTGTATATAAGATGGCAGACAACAGGTTTTGCTGTAATTGGAGGCTATTCAAACAAAATAACCCAACAGAGAAAACAACAAAAAAACCCAACAGAGAAAAGCAATTCAGGCTAATACTGTTGTCTGCCTAAAGTCTGAGGCTGAGGTTGGCATTTTCCTGCTGAGAGACATGGACAGATGTGAGAGCATATTATGGCCATAGTGGTCTCAACTGAGAGCTTCTCCTGGAAGCTCCAGAGTGGCAGGTAGAGAAATAAAAAGGGAGTGACTTCCCACAGAGAAGCTTAATGGTGTTTAATGCCATCTCAGGGACCTTCTAAATCCTTCTTCCTCTTAGACATCAGGTCATAGCTTAGGGATGCTCTATAAGACTTAGGGGAGCCATTCATTCATTCTTAAGGGAGGTGAGACTGTGGGTTAAAAGAACCCACCCATCAGTCACCCTGATATTTGGGAGGGCATGGTTACAAAAGGATATTGATGGTGATGTTGAAGGGAAAAAGAAGGGAGAAGCAGAAAATAGCATCATGAGGTCAAACAGGTACTAGTGTTGACAGTGGTGACAAGGCTATTGCTTCTGCCAGGTAGGTCTGAGGTGGGAGATAGGGCAGATGAGGTCACCTAATGCGCCAATCTTCCTCTCTATTCCCCAGGTCCAGGACAGGCCTCTTTTCTTCTGACTCACGGCTGAACCTCCCCATCCCACCCCAAGCAGTACAGGTCTTAAGGCATAGCTTCAGTTGCTCATAAAGTAGGAACATTTGCCTTGTTTCCTTTTCTGTTTCTAGATGGTTCTGTGGTGAGAGAGAGATTCTTCATTAGGCATTCAAATATAGAGTAAACAGTAAAATAGGTTCCACCAAGAAGAACATTTCATAAAATCATTCAATAAACAGAATCAACTGTTCCATGGGAAGTGCAGAAATCCAAAACTAACTGTCATTTTGGCTTTGTAGGGGAAACAGACATAGTAGATGGAAGCTTTATTCCCCAAGTATAATGGCAAGGATGCTAACCCTTTTAAAGATGAATAAACATGATATTCTATAATAACGGTAACTCTGGAGGGGGATATGGACCTCTGATGGTAAACGTTCTCCACCAGGGTGTGCAAATAAAGTTCTTATGCTGTTAGGGCTTTACCGATGATCCCCATAAGAAATAAAAGGCCAATCAGAAGTCATTTAGGATGTCAGGGGAGTGATAAAGGAGTTCAATTATCAGCCACAGAGTGGAACAATCTCTCAGTCAATAGACTAAGCTTTTAATGGGGGCTCCTGAGTTCTTTGGAAGTATGGATGGGTGTTCTTGTTTCTAACTGGTAGCAGCCTCAGTATGAGAGCCTGGTACTATGCTACTTTTAAGAAAATCTGAAATGGATGCAAGTTCTGTACACTTACCTATGCTAGGCCCTGAAGTGGGCATTGGACCATGGTGATGAGCAACTCAGGCAGGGCCGTACTCTTTTGACTCTTCTTGTGCATGTGGGAGTGAGGCCCACAGGAGGGAAGGAAACTTGCTATTGTTAGGTGAGAGCACCCATGGAGTTCCTGTAAGGCCTAATGTTAGTGTCAGCATCCATGGAATTGGGATGCTAGGAACAACCTAACAGAGACTTGAACCTTTTACTCCACTCAGCGGCTTTTGGATTCTGTACCATGTCTTCTTGGCCCAAGTGTTTAGGGGACCTCTTGTTCTCACCAGTGCCAAATAGCTCACACCAGTTCTCGAACACTGAAGAGTTTCAGGACCTCTGGCCATGGTTGACCCTGGTCACTCATGGGGGACAGTTGGGGATAGCTGGAACCTTCAGTGTTGTCTCAGCTCTGTTGTGATAGTGTGCCTGCCTGAAAAGTTTGGCATTATCTGTCCAGATTGTGCCCTAGAATACGCCACAGCCACCCTCCCACAGAGGTATGGCTGTCCTCTTCAACAGGCCCTGCTCATGGAACTCAGGAGGGAGGAAGACCCAGGATCAGGGGTAGATACCCTGTTTGTTCACTGATGGCTGGGGAGACTGCATTTGCAGGGAGAGAGGTCTTAAGCCACAGCTATCTTGACTCTTTAAGCAACGTATCTTTTTGAACACCATAGACCTAATGCTGCTGGTGTAGCTTTGCACTGAAGGGGAAGCTTGTATTTATTCTGTAGGTCATTTCATATATCAACCAGAAAGTTTGAAGAGGTTAAGAATATTCCTATGATAGCTTTATTCTGGTGAGTCTCTTTTCTCCCTCCCTGCCTTCTTCTCTCCCCGTCTCTTAGATTACAAAGTAATTTAAAGTCAGGCATGGTGGCTATGGTGGTCTGGATGAGATGTTCCTGATAGTCCAGGCATTTGAATACTTGATCCCTAGATAGTGGCTGTTTGGGGAGGCTTAGGAAAAATGGCCTTGCTGGAGGAAATGTGTTGCTGGGGTTGGGCTTTGAGGTTTAAAAGACTTCTGCCATTTTGAATTCTCTTTCTTGGCTTCATGTTTGTGGTTCAGGGTTCCCAGCTCTCAGCTTCCAGATCCAGTTGTCATGGCAGCCTGCTGCTCTACTTCGCTTCCATGATGATGACTGATTCTTATCCCACTGGAGCCATAAGCCTGAAATAAACCCTTTCTTATATAAACTGCCTTGGTCATGGTGTCTTACCACAGCACTAGAGACTCGAAGACAGTGAGTGGCATGTGACTTTAATCCCAGCACCTGAATTGCTGTGATAGGAGGATTTCTGAGAGTTTAAAGTAGCCTAGACCACACAGCAAGAAACAGGCTAGCCAGGGTTACATAGCAAGAAATAAAAAGCTCAAATATATATACAAAAAAGTAACATTGCTGGGGGATGTATTCCTGTATGCTGTGAATGTGTTGCTCTGATTGATTGATAAATAAAATGCTGATTGGCCAGGAGCCAGGCAGGAAGTGTAGCATAGGTGGGATAAGCAGAGAAGAGAATTCTGGGAAATGGAAGGCTGAGTCAGAAGCTGCTGCCAGATGCCGCTACCATGAGAAACAAGATGTAAGGATACTGGTATGCCATGAGCCATGTGGGAAGGTATAGATTTATAGAAATGGGTTAATTTAAGATTTAAGAACTAGATATCAAGAAGCCTGCCACGGCCATACAGTTTATAAGTAATGTAAGTCTCCATATGTTTACTTGGGTCTGAGTGGCTGAAGGAGCTGGGTGGGCACAGGAAAACTCCAGTTACAAAACATAATTAATAGATTTAAAATCTAATATGTAGAGATCCTCCTTTTTCCAGTGGGTGGTGGCATTTCAGTACTAAGTGCCAGTCCATTTTCAAAGTCTCAGGAACCAAGAACAAATATTTGGGGTTCTGAAGCTGGAACCAGGTCAGGAGAAAGATGGCAAAGCCACAGTCTACTTTCCCCTGCATCAAAGAGCAAGCATTTGGTTCTACTGGTGGGGAATCTTCTGTGAGTAAGGATACAAATTAAACAATACCAAAAAACAAATCTCTGCTATCATTTTCAGGAAGTGACTTTTTTGTTTTTCATTTTTCTTTATTAAGAAATTTTCTACTTATTCCACATGCTATCCACAGACCCCCCTCCTTCCTCCTCCCATCCCCCAGCCCTCTTTCCCAAGCCACCCCACATCCCCACATCCCCAAAATCGAGGTTTCCCATGGGGAGTCAGCAGAGCCCAGCACACTGAGCCTAGGCAGGTCCAAGCCCCTTCCCACTGCACCAAGGCTGTGCAAGGTGTCATACCACAGGCACAGGATTCCAGAAGCCTGCTCATAGACCAGGGACAGATCCCGATCCCCCTGCCTGGGTGCCCCCCAAACGGTTCCAGCCAAACAACCATCAGGAAGTGACTTTTTTTAAACTTACATATAAAATTAATTTTATCTATCTATGTGCCTTTTTTTATTTGACTCAAGTGTTTATACAACAGCTTTTGTCTTTATTTAAAATGTATATCAAGCATCATATATAATTATTTTTGGCATTTACTTTCTTTATTATTAAAGATGGTGCTGGTTTTTAAAAAGCAGAGTGTTTGGAATCTCTCTCTTTCATTACCCATGTATCTGACAGGAAGAAACAGCCTTCTCTATTTCTATTAGCATGTGTGATCACCTGTAAGCAGGATGGCAAAGCTGCAAATAAGCAAGGAGACTTGAAATAGGGATTAGTTTCACAATCACTTTTTTTGTTTGTTTTTGCTTTTTGAGACAGGTTTTCTCTGTGTAGCCTGGGCTGTCCTGGAACTTCCTCTGTAGCCCAGGCTGGCCTCGAACTCACAGAGATCTGCCTGCCTCTGCCTTCCAAGTTCTGGGATTAAAGCTATGCACCATCACTGCCTGGTTATTTTCACAGTTTTTTTAATTTAGTGGTCCAGTATGGAAATGTATCAATGAATTCTGCAATTCATTTCCTTAATGTCAAAGCCAGATAAAGTCATCACAAAAGAGAAAACTACAAATCAATATCACCCAAGAACATAGATGCAAAAAATCTTCCATGGAATATTAACAAACATGATGTAGCAATGGATAGAAAGAATTGTATATGATGACCTAGTAGGATTTATTCCAGGTATGCCAAGTGGTTTCAATATCTGGAAGTCCCTTGTCACATCAACAAGCTCAAATAACATCAATAGGTCAAGTAAAAAATTGTTTTGTTTTTTGAGACAAAGTTTCTTTATACAGTCTTGGCTGTCCTAGAACTCCCTCTGTAGACCAGGCTGACCTCAAACTCACAGGGAGCTGCCTGCCTCTGCCTCCCATATGCTGGGATTAAAGGCGTGCGCCACCACTACCCAGCCTGAGTAAAAGTATTTAGTAAAAATCCAATATCTGTTCATGATAGAAACTTATCAAACTAGGAACACAGGGGAGCTTCCTCAAATTGTCTAAGATGCCTACAGAAAGCCTTCTGGTAATATCCCACTTGATGTTGAGAAACCAGAAGTTTCCTGCTAAGACCATAAACAAGGCAAAGACCATCCTTACCACATCATGGTGGGTATCCATCCAGCCAATATAATAGGAGAAGCAAAGGAAATAAAGGGTATATGGACTGGGGAGAAAGAAAATAGTTTTTGTTCCTAGAAAACATGATTACATACACAGTAACTATAAGATGACTGACACACACTATATACTGTAGCTTATAAACTATTATATCAGGGTTTCCATATAAAAAGGTTAATGTACAAAACCCAGTCATGTGCCATCATGTCAGCACTGCATACAGGAAAATTAAAATAGAAACTATACTGTTTATATTAGTATCCTTGAAAATGAAATACTTAGGTATAGATCTAATAAAACATGTGTAAGGATCCCTGTGAGGCAGTGCATAAAACGCTGAAAGAAAATGCTGGGCCGTAAGGTGGCTCAGCAGGTTAAGTCACTTCCTTTCAAGCCTGACACCTGTGTTTGGCCCTTGGGACCCACATGGTGGAAGGAGAGAACTGACTCCCACAAGTTGTCCTTTGACCTCCACATGTGCGCCATGGCATGCACGCTCCCTTCTGCACTAAGAAAACAAGTGTTTAATAAATAAATTAATTAAAAGAACATGGGAAGAATGCCATGTTCACTGTGAGGAAGACAATGTCGTCAAGTTCTTCCAAAGTTGACCTACACATTCGATACAATCCCAGTCAGAATCCTAGCATGTTATCTTTAGACACTAAAAACAAACAAAGCAAAAGCCTCTCAAACTACTCACAAACCAAAACACAACAAGAAAATACGGATCCTAAGGTGTTCATTCATACACAGCAGCCAACTCACTACTGAGGGAGAATCACAAATTTACCTGACATTACCTGAATTTGGACTTGGTAAAATGCCAAAGTCATCAAGGCCGTGTAGACAGAATGTAGGGTATTGCCTACCACTTGCTTGCATGAGGTGAAGGATTCAATTCCCAGCATCAACAAATGTATCAATAATATCTCAGTGAACCCAGGCATAGATTCACATAAATCCAGTCAACAGATTTTTTTCACTCTAGGTCTAATTATATATTTAATATATAATATATTAAAAAGTTACAATCCTCCTGCCTCAGCCTCACAACAAAATTCAAAACATATCATAGACATGAATATAAAATGATAGAGCCTCTATAATATAATACAGGAGACATCTAAACAATTTGGGGATTGGTGGTGACCTTTTAGGTACAATCTCTGAAAGAAACAAATGATAAGATGGACTTGTTTAAGATGAAAAACTTTCCAAAAAGCACCAACAAAAGAATGAGAAGACAAGGCACAGACTGGAAAAATCTATTTGCAAAAGACCTGTCTGATAAAGGACTATTATGTAAAATGTACAAAGAGCTCTTACAACTTGGAAAAGGGAAATGCAAAACTGATTAAAAAATCTTATTAAGGGCCTGGGGAGATTGTTCAGTCAGTAAACGGCCTGGTGCCCAAGCATGAAGATCAGAGTTTTGCCCCCAGCACCCACTAGAAAAGCATGGTGACATGTGCCTGTAATCCCAGAGCTGAGGAGGCAGGGGCAGGCACATCCTGGGTACTTGCTGACCAGACAGCCTAACTGAGTCAGCAAGCCTCAGGTCCAAGTGAGTGAATGGCTCTGAAGAACGGCATTGAGGCTGACCCCTTGCTTCCGTATGTGCCAGAATTTTAAAAAGCTTTCAAAGGTCAACCAAAGAAGAGACACAATGGCAACAGGAAGACAAAATGCTCCATGTCACATTTCACCAGCAAGCTATGAATTAAAACTACAGTAAGATGCCACTGCGCAATTATGAGAACAGCCAAACTCCAAGTCCTTCATGCCACGTAAAAAGCAGGAACTCTCACCTACTGCCGGTGGAAGTAAAACAGCACAGCCGCTTTGGGAAGTAGTCTGGCAGTGCTCATCAAACTGAAGATGTCCTTAACTAGCAATTACACTAGTTTCTGTATTCTTTGTCCAGGGAGTGTTCAGTCATCCTAAAAAACTGCCTCATCCTTAGCCATCAGGAGTGGCTTTTGGAGGAGGCAAGAGGGATCTATGGATGACATGGCCTAGATGAGGAAGTAAAGTGTCACATGTACTCACTCCATATAGTCACAGTAAAGAAACCGGAAAACTGAACCAACGGTGTCCGTGGTTTACACAGAAGAGACGATGCAGGGCTTATTTTACAGGTAGGAAGAGGTGCTGCCCACTCAGATGCTTGCACCCACCTGACACAATTCCACTGTTATCTGTGCTCCTTCCCCACCTCTTAAGGAAGCACACAGCATTGCTAGAAACCCCAAGCAGCCGAGTTTCAGTATGTCTGTCAGTCTACCTCAGTTCTTCATGAGAGGGGTCACAACAACAACAACGCAACACAGAAATCCAGAGCCTGAGCCCAAACTCAGGGCAGAATGTCAGCAGGACAGTTAAAACATCTGCTAATTTTCCACCGAGGCAAGACACAGAGATAATGCATAACGGGCCCCAGCCAGGCATTATGACCTCCCCACAACCACACAGCAGCACCATTGGTAGAAACACAGACAGACCCATTTCCTGCATTCTGTAGCTGGGACCAGAAGAATATACTACTTGTGGTGACCCCAGGCTCTTCCTCTGACCATAGCCAGGGCCACAGGGGCCACTAAGAGGTTTGCCACCTTCCCTGGGAAGAGTTGTGTTTCATGTCAGCTATGAAGGAGGCATGAAGGTCGATGCAGAGCAGCGACACCATGGTGAACACAAAAGCTGGTGGGCAGGCCAAACAGCCCCCTCTGTAATCTGTAAATAGCAGAAAGATGTGGACAAAACTCAACCCAAGATGGTACAAACAACAGGTGTGGATTAGATGCTGACAGCTGGGGTGGAGAGAGCAGGAGGCCCACACAACAGTGCACACCTGACCAACCTGGCTGAGACTGCCACACACAGTGGAACTGGGAGGTGTACAAATGGCCAGGGATTAGTTCAGCCAGGGCTGGTTGACAGACACCTAGCTGCTCTGTGGCCCTCAGAAGTACTGCCTGAAGGTGCACACTCAGCCACAAGGAGCTGCCCAGGAACAGAGGAGAGAGGCTGCCTGGTCTGGGGACTTCGGAGACTGAACTGCTTCTGTTTCTCCCCTTCCCCTCATGTCCTCTCTGTATTCTGTTCCATGTCTGTGTCCTGTAGAAAACACAACACACAGTAATGGACAAATCTATGGTTCTTATCTAAGAGCTAACACACTTTTCAGACAGATACAGCTGTCACTGAACTATCATAAGCAACTTGTCAAGGGGAAGTCCTTGAGCTCTTGAAAATCATCTTGTGTCCAAACTGAAAAACAAACAAAAACACCCCCAAAGGAAACCAATACCTGGAGAGAAGGGGGACAGATGCTGATGTGTGTGAATAGAGCTGCACTGGGAGCCTTGCTACTCTCTTCTTGCTGGGAAACAAGCCCAGGACACAGACTGTGTGAGGAGAATGCTGAGGGGCCACTGTGATATGCACTGACTTCTGACCTCTGTCCTCTCTCATAATCTATGGGTCCCTGGACACTGCTGGGTAGCTTTTCTGCCCTTGTGTCTCTACTGGGCTCCTCCTATGGGCACATCTGCTGTAGCTGGACTGGGTGAAGGTTCCAGAGGCCTCACTTGCAGAGCTGAGCCTGGGAGGTGAGTGGGCTGGACTGCCTTGATTCTCCTCCATGTGGCCTCTCCAAGTAGATGAGCTAGATGCCTCCAGTATGCCATCTAGGTTCCACAGTATAAGGAGAAGTATGTGGTGAAGAGGACTCTGAGAGGCTAGCTTTCTAGAACAACAGGCACAGTCTCCTCAGGTTGGGCTGTGGCAGAGCACTAGACACTCAAGAGATGTGGGGGCCTCTCTTAGTTAATATTTCTATTGCTGTGATGAAGCACCATGACCAAAGCAAGTTGGGGAGGAGAGGACTTATTGAGTTTACACTTCCACATTGCTGTTCATCACCAAAGGAAGACAGGACAGGAACTCTAACAGGACAGGATCCTGGAGGCAGGAGCTGTTGGAAAGGCCACGGAGTGAGGCTGCTTACTGACTTGCTCTACATGGCTTGCTCAGCCTGCTTTCTTAAAGAATCCAGGACCAGAAGCTCAGGGATGGCACCACCCACAGTGGGCTGGGCCCTCCCCAACTGATCATTAATTGTGAAAATGCCTTCCAGCTGGATCTCATGGAGGCATTTCCTCAGCTGAGGCTCCTTCCTCTCAGATGACTCTAGCTTGTGTCAAGTTGACACAGAAAACCAGCCAGTCAGGACAGGGCCTTTGTTGCTAGGTGGAGTTTAAGATGAATGACCACAACCAGGTATGAAGGCCACAGGAACTTCTGTTGACACTGTCCAGGTATCTATCAGTGGTCAGTCTCTGCCACCCCATGACATGACTTGCCACAAGGCAGACCTGACACAGGAAGTTCCAGAGCCCTGACGATGCCTGGACTTTCATCAGTTCCAAACACAGGGAGCACATTAGTACACAGGGACAAATCTACTGTGGAGGTCACACAGATAGGAGTCATTGCTTTGATACACTGCTCTTCAGAACAACATCCGTCTTGGCCAATGCGTAAGGTTGATGCCAAGGTGCCCGTCAGTAGCCTGCTTGGATGTTATTGATTTGGCAAGTGGGGATTGCTTTTGCTTTGAATGGACTGGGAGTCTGTGGGTTGAGACATTGTTTCCTCATGACTTTCAAGTCTTATATTAAGCCTCACTTCCCTGGGAAGTCCATTAGAGTATATATGATCATTATTTTATAGTCATGTCCCATTTTGCTCCTCTTTATTTTAACATGCGGGACTCTTCCTAACTTCTCATCTATATCCCTGGTGCCAAGGGCTCTGGGAATAGAAGAAATGAGAATTGGACTCACTGACATCTAAGAGTGCTTCCACCATGGTATTGAAACTGAAGATCGACAGATGCTTTACCTCTTAACTTCCACCACATCTCCCTCACCACTCTTTATCATTGAAACCGCTGACTAAAAAGTGAAAAGCCATTGACCTGGTCCTCTCTGATGAGGCCGTAAATGCGAACTATGTTATAAGGGGCAAAGGCATTTGGCTGAAATGATACAACCTCTGCCATCTTCATGTAACTCAATGGTCGGCTAGAATTCTAGTCCTTGGAGCATCAAGAAAATTCATTTAAACTTTTGTTCCTTCTATAATAAACCCTCAACTGACTTCTTCACGTCAGTGCTGATTCTGGGAAGTCTAATTTGTTGCTAGGCCATCACACAGGCTGTTTTCCTGTTTCTTGGACCTTTCTGAGTAGTGTGTACTGCTCTTCTGGTAGCTGATGACTTAATGTCTTCTCTCCTCTCAGCCTTTTCCATTGCCAGCCTTCTCTCAATCCTGGCTTACCTTGCCCTACCCCATTTTCATCTCTTCTTTTAAGTTAAAAAGGTATTCCTGTAGAATTATTTTTTGAAGATTTGCCCAAGTTTATTGACGTATAATTTAGTTACATTAAACAGTATATTTAAAACATACCATTTTATTGTGTCTGACATATGCAACGAGCACATCTCAAGCAATATTTCAACCACCCACCTTGGAAGTACTTTATGCCCTTTTTAGTTGGTTCCCCCCTCCCTCCATCCCCACAGTACATTGTCTGCATATGGACAGTTTCTGATTTCTGGCGTATATATGAATCATGCAGCATGTTCTCTTTTTACCTGGCTTCTTTCATGCAGTGAACTGACTTTCTTTTCTGTTGTTGTTGCTTTGGTTAAATAGTTCGCTTTTATTGCTCAAAAATATTTCAGAAATGATTTTTTTTTCTTTTTTTTTTTACTGCATTCTTGTTTTCTGTTGCTATCATGAAATACCTGGAGTGAGGTACTTGTGAAGAAGAGGTTTATTTGGTGCACAGTTTTGGAGCCATCAGGGAATAGTGCTGGCATGGCTGTCCCCTCGGCAAGACCCCCAACACATGGCATCACAATAGCAGAAGAGGGTAATCCAGAGACTGGGAGCCACAGCAAGAGGAAGAGCCAGAACTGATTTTATTATAATAACCCCCTCCAACGGCTGACTCGGGGTCCTTCAACCAGCTCCTTGCTCCCTTCAACAGCTGGCATCTCAGTGACCTCTAAAGAAGTGACATCTAAAACTTGAAAGTCCATCACCACCCTGAGGGCTGACTCCCAACACTTGAACCACTGCGTGACAAACTGAGGCCAAACCTAAACAGATGGACTTGAGGTTGTCAATCTTTGACTACAAGGAGCCCACAAACACCCTTGTAGAGGATTTGGGGCTTTGTCTTTTCGTTTCTCTTTGGTAAGCACCTGTAAGTGGAGTGGCTGAGTTGTAGTGCAAGGGCCCCTTTAACTTTCAAGGTACTGTCAAGCCGAGCTGGAAAGAGGTTGTGACAACTTCAGCTCCCATGGTGACGTGTGGACAGTTCATTTGTTCTGTGTTTTCACCAGTTTGGTCATTGATCATTGGAAACTTCCATCTTGGGATGTGCACATTTGTCCAGGTGTATCGCGTGCATTCCTCTTCATCTACCTGTTGCCTCCATTTCTTTTTTCCTCTCTCCCTTCTTTTTTTTTTTTCCTCTGGGCATGCTTGTCAAGTGAGATCAGCATGCCTGAGAATGAAGCCTACAGAGAGAAAATTAGCAGCAGATTGGAGGGAGTCAGGTTAGCCCAGGCCGCTGGTGAGGATGCAGGCCTGCTTGAGGTAAGGTGGGTTCCATAACTACTCCCCAGGAACCAGGACACCCCCCCCTTTTGTTTAAGCTCATCTGACTGGGGTGTCCTTTCCTTGTAGTAGTGAGGGTCCTAACATCTGTAGCATTTCACCAAGGCTGGGCTGCCACTCACTTCACATCTGAATGCCTTCTGCTGGCATTCAAATCAAAAGCCTCAGACAGATGGTTGGGTTAAGATCTATTCTTTCAGGGGTCACTAACGGCCCTGGGTCAAAGTACCCAAAGTGTCCCCATATCACTGACACACTGCAGGGTTTGTTTAACCAAATACTCCTGCTTCAGGTATCCATTGTAACACATCAGGCCCTTTAATCTTTAACTAAATTATCATTTCACAATGTGATCCAAAAACTTTTTGGAAAGAAGCCTGAACTTCCCAGGATCGTTTCCTTCCGTTTTAGTGATTAGATTTAATACTTAACAGAAACATGCCCTCATTTTCTCTGAGAGCTAAATCTGCAAATAGCAGCATATGTACAACGTTTGTGAACTCGCAGGAGGCAAGCCCCGTTCCAGTGACACGTGGTTCCCAGGCATTCCCGGATCAATGTGAGGTCTTTCTGAGTAGAGGAAAGGTTGAGGTAGATCCCGTTTGATCCCCTGTCGGAGACTTTCAGGAGCCTTGGACTTGCTGGGCAACCTCACCAGAAAGACTTCAGCTTGCCCCAGGCGGCCTTAAACAGCTCCACCCAACAAAAACAGAGTTCTTTAAGAGCCTAGCTTTCAGAAAAGCAGACGGGCTCACAAACTCCGTGAGCCATCCCTACTGCCCGCCCAGCCGCTAAGCCCCGCCCACCAGGTTTCAATGGCCCCGCCCCCTGGCGCTGGCGCTCCGCCCCTGCGTGGGGAGGCGGGAGGCGGAGTTGGCGCGGAGGAGGCGTGGCCGTGCAGCGGAGGCGCGGGCGGGCGATCCCCGACTTTGGCTGTGACACCCACGGCTCGCAGCGCTGCTGCTGCGCGGCGAGGGGCTCAGGACGCGCTCCACCGGCCCTCGCGCCCTATTTGGGCGCCGGACTTTGCCGGGATCAACGCAGGGGCGACGCCGCAAGTCTTGGTGCAGCTTCGGGGGCCGAATTTCGCCGCCGCTCCTGCGGCTTATGAGCAAGCCCTGCTTGCCCCGGGAGAGCAGCAAGGAGAGTTTCCCCCGCACAAGGAGCCGGGACCGCGCGCGGCGAGCCACGGGGGACCGGGGACCGACCCCAGCAGAGCGGTGGAGAGGTGGGGCGGGGATCGGAGGGCCGGGGGTGGGTCCCTGAGCCCCTGCTGGGTGTCTGCGCCCGCTTGCTCAGCTCTGAGTCCCCAAGTTCCAGTGCCTTGGGCGCAGAAGGGCTTCGGTCTACTTGTCTGTCTGCAGGAGCTCCGGTGGGGGTGTCTGAAGTGAGGAGGTGGCTCCTTTGCTGCCAGAGCGGAGAGGCATGGGACTAGTGGGGATAGCTCTCTTCCCTTTTTGGACCCTGTGTGATAAATAATCCGAGGAAAACCGGGGGCAGCTTCACAGCGTCTGCATTTTCAGGAATTGACCTGTCCCCGACTAGTTATGAACTTATAACACTACAGGAGTGCTAAGGGTTGATTAACTTCAATCAATTTCCATGTCAATTTCTAGGTGGCCCAGCAAAATTTTGAACATTAGCCATGGAAGATTTGATGTTTGTCTGCAGCAACTTCCTCGATCCGTAAGTCCTGCCACCTTCCATTCTTTTGTGCTTATAAAGGCTCCCGGGCTTCTCTATCCAGAGTTGTTCTGTGTTGGTTGGCCATGGGGAGCACCCTCGGCTGCCATCGCTCTATCCCCAGAGACCCCTCGGATCTGTCCCATAACCGTAAATTCAGTGCAGCCTGCAACTTCAGCAACATCCTGGTGAATCAGGAGCGGCTAAACATCAACACTGCCACTGAGGAGGAGCTGATGACCCTGCCTGGGGTGACACGTGCAGTGGCCAGAAGCATTGTGGAGTACCGAGAATATATTGGTGGCTTCAAGAAGGTGGAAGATCTAGCGCTGGTCAGTGGGGTAGGGGCCACCAAACTGGAACAGGTCAAGTTTGAGATCTGTGTGAGCAGCAAGGGTAACTCTGCCCAGCACTCTCCGAGTTCCCTGAGACGGGACCTGCTGGCTGAACAGCAGCCTCATCACCTGGCCACCACTGTGCCCCTCACTCCCCGAGTCAATATCAACACAGCCACCCTAGCTCAGCTCATGAGTGTCCGAGGCCTCACGGAGAAGATGGCTGTCAGCATCGTGGACTACCGCCGGGAACACGGTCCTTTCCGCAGTGTTGAGGACCTGGTGAGGATGGATGGAATCAATGCCGCCTTCCTGGACAGAATAAGACAGCAGGTGTTCGCAGAGAGGTCCAGGCCCCCATCTACCCACACCAACGGAGGTCTTACCTTTACTGCAAAGCCTCACCCCAGTCCCACCTCTCTGAGCCTGCAGAGCGAGGACTTGGACCTGCCACCAGGGGGGCCCACACAGATGATCTCTATGAGGCCCTCGGTGGAGGCCTTCGGAGGGATGAGGGATGGACGGCCTGTGTTCAGGTTGGCCACCTGGAACTTGCAAGGCTGCTCTGTGGAGAAGGCCAACAACCCTGGAGTCCGAGAGGTGGTGTGCATGACGCTTCTGGAAAACAGGTGAGGACAGGAACCACCAAGGGTGCTGGAAGTAAAGACAGCTGGCTGGCATGGCCTCCTCTGAGGACACACATGAGTGGATCCTTCAAGGGGAAGGGAGCCGTTAATCCATGCTCCTGAGGTCCCAGCCAGTGTTCTCACCTAGAGCTGATGGCCATGCAGTGGACCCCTCCTAAGTGGAGGCCATGTGGGTGTAGGATCTGCTTTGGAAGGTAGTTGGTTCATGGGGCTCCACAGAGTTTAAACTGATTTAGGGATTCAGTTTGGGAACTTGAGGTATAATTTTGCATGTAAGAAAAAAACAAAACAAAACGAGTTTTTAAAAGTTGTATTAATGGGAAGGAAAGTCATGTTTTTCCCATCAAATACACCTGTTTGGATGCATAGAGCTGTCGTATTTGTAAACACATACGCTGTATTTGTCAGGGTGCTGTGAACAGAGCACTCGGTGCTTCCTTTTCCTTGCTGAACCTGAACTTGGCCTTTAGCATGCTCCTTCTCCTGTCCTGTAGCTAGAATAGGCCAGTTCAGGTGTGGGTACTGGGCAGATTGTTGCTTCTGAACTCAAGGAGGAAAAACTGCCAGGTGGGGCCAGTGGGAGAGAATGCTTCTAATAGTCACACAATCCCTGCTGTAGGAACATCTGCTAATCCCCCACACAGCAGAACAGTACATCGTGGCAGGAACTCCTGCAGTTTGTAAAATAGTGTGCAGTGTAATGCCGTTAGCTCCCCTCTGGGTCAGAAATCCTCGGATCCCGATCTTCAGGGGTCTGGGGTGCAGTGCCAGTGGGTCCTTGCTACCTTCCTTTGGGGAGGCTGAGCTGCTTGGCAAGGTGGTAGCTTGGTGTCTGGAAGCGAGATGTGAACTCTCAGTGGGAAATCAGTGTATTGTGGCAGGTCATCAGGACAAATTAGTGAGGGGAAAAGCAGGTCACAGCATTTTCTTGGCACTGTCCCATGGCACAGTCTTATCACCTAGGGGAGAGACTGCGTGGTAGATAAGGGCAGTCCTCAGGATCAGGACCAGGAGACCGCCAGGTGCTCTTCCCCTGGCCAGGCTTTATTGTCTGTTTGCCACCCTAGCTCATTCATTCTGCAAACTTGTTCACAGCCCCATCAGGGTGGGATTGCTAACACTGCCCCTTCACAGCTGCCAGTGGGGATGGTGGCCGGCACACCATTGCTGAATTCATCAGGGGCTTTCCTAAGGCCCAGGGTGAAGTAAAGAGAGGAGTGAGTCAGGGTCTGAAGGCTCTTAGTGGGACCACAGCCTGGGTAGCCCTTGTCCATTTATTTCATCAGCGTTTATTGGCATGTGGCCCCTGGACCATTCCCTAGGAAGCCCTGAGTGTCAGATCATCCCCCCCCCCCCCCCCCCCCCGCACGCTTCTGGTGTCTTCCAGAGCTTGAGAAGCACCTGGGTTGGGCCATCTCTGTACTTCTGAGTTTCTTTTTTAAGACCCTCCCCATGTAGTGGATTTGTGTTGAGTGTTTTCATTACTTTGTTTCCCGGCCTTTGATTTGTCCTGGTCATCCCTGAAGTTATTTGTTTCCATAACGTTCAGTCTGGTCAGGAATTGAGGACCTTATCAGTTTCTAGGACATAGGAACATGGAGAGTGGAAGGTGGGAGGGTGAGACCTGGACATGGGGTCTGTGGTCCCAGATATGCAGGAGCTCCTCAGGCAGCTGGCCTGGCTCTGTATCAAGCATGGAGCCACCCGGGGTTGCTTGGAGAGGGGCAGTAACAGATTTCGTCCGGTGTGGAGTCTTTGGGGTTTTTGTTCTGTTTGTTTTTTTTTGGATTTCTTAAAATATTGAAGACACTTAGCTGCTGACTTCAGGCAAGTTCACCCAAACCCAAGGTATCGAAGGGACACTTGTAATAAGCAATGGGAAGGTGACCTCCATTCCCACCGAATTCTCACACCAGGATACATGTATGTCCTCTGAGTTAGTGACTCTTTTGGCCTGATCACAGGGCAGTCAGTATTCTGAGGAATCTTAGCACATAGTTAGTGTCTGGTAAAACCTAAGTAATAGGCTTAGAGCATGATCCGTGCAGAGCTGGGGGGGGGGTGATTTGCCTGTGTCGCTGTCCTAGGGCACCAGAAGCTGTCACAGAGTCCTTAAGGACAGGTGGCAGTGCCCATGCTCCAAGAGCTGTGTGTTCATACTGATTCACAGAAGTTTCTCAACACCCCAGGAGCTCCCTTCGTTCATTACAGGAAGCATATTTAGTGTGAGCAAGAGTAGGGGCAGGGAGTTTTCCAGGTGGTTCTGATTCTCATATGTGGCTATGTGTAGTGGAAGAGTGCCCTGAGTTTAGTGTGTGTCTTCATGTTGTCCAACAGCTCCCTCATCCATTTGATTGCCCCGGGAACTATGGAAAGTAGGGAATATTTAGTTACTTTTGTTAGAGATTCTCCAACTTTTGGGCTAGGAAACAAGAGATGGGAGTTAGGCCACTTGCCTCTGAAACAGCTCATTTGCAACTAACCTGGAAGAGGGAGCAAGACCAGCTGACTTTATAGCGTGCTCTTTGCAAGCGTGATATTTACTTAGGCACAGCAACCTGCACGCTGCTTCTTGGTTAAGGGCCCCACGCTGTACTGGACCAAAGGTATTTGCCAACTCCTTTGCCAGTCACAGGTGTTAAATCCATTATAAAGGCATTATAAAGCAAGCCTTGGGCAGTTTTGCAGCGGGCATGGCTATCTCTTAGCTTCCTTTCAGTGAGTTTGCTCGAGGATGTGCATTTCCTTAGAGAAAAGTTACCTGTGTGGGAACTGGAATCTTTATTGCCCTGATATGCTGCCAGTTTGATAGAGGGACATGTCTGAGCCGGAAGAAACTGTGTTTTGCATGAGAAGCCTAAGGTAGGACCTCTCAGAGCTAGATTCCTACAGTCGCCAGGAGCCTTCGGGGACACCATGCTGTGGTACGTGCCCGTGCACTGACGGTTTCATCAGATTCATTTGCCAACCTTTGGTCTTAGGCAATGTTCTTCCTCCTTCAGTATTCATGGAGCAAGACTGACAGAGGCATGCTTCTGCTAAAGATCCTTGCCAAATTCGGTGACAGTCAGCATGAGGAAGGATCCTTCCGGCTTTGCTTATTTATTGCTGAGTAATCATTCTATCTTAAAGAATTCCTTTGGTTTCTGACGGTAACTGCAAGGGAAGAGCTGACAGATAATCTCCAAAAGAAATAAGGAGATTTAGCATCCCACTTGCCTGTTTTCACCACATTCTGTATCAGCCGGAAACGAGTGTCAAAGTAGTTAGCTTCTTAAGGGTTTCAACCTTATTTCTTGCCGAGTCTTCTCCGGCAAAGCGCAGGTAGATTAGTGCCTGCAACATGTACTGAAAACAAAACCCACTGGCAACAGGTTTTAGTCTGCCAGCCTTGATCAGTGGGATCAATGTAGATAGATTTCATCTTGTCATTCGACTCATTCACTGAAAAATACACATTGAATGTTCACTTGCTGTGTACATGTATAAACACAATTCAGGGATCAGCTTGGCTCACCTCCATGACAGAATTATGTAAATGTCAGTCGCTTTTTTTTTTTTTTTTTTTGCTAACTCATAAAGACTGATTTGGTATCTGATTGTATTTTTTCCATATGAATAATTGGCTCATGTTGGGGAATTGAAGAGTAGGTAGATGAGCCAAATATAATATCCAGGGGCAGAACTGCTCAACAATCCTCTTAAAGTAGACACTTGATATCTCTTTTGATAGCTGTGGAACCAGAGGCTCAGAGGGTTGAGGTGGTATCCCAGCAGCCTTCCTTCAGAAATAAGATGCTGGAGCCAGGATTTGAAGCTAGGCATTTGTCTGATTTCAAAGCCAGGAGTCAGTGGGTATTTTACTAAATTCAATATGTCCTTCCATGTCCTGTTTCTGACCCAAGACCACAATTCATTGTTTCCTCCCTGTCTCGGGTCAAGCATCAGGGGTTCGGGAGAAGGATGGCTTCACTAAAGTCCCTGAAACTGTCTCAGCCTCAGGAGGCCTCGGTGACTTTTCCTGCTTTTGTTCCTCCAAAGGATGGGGTGGTAGCCAGATGTGTGCAGCAAATTCAGAGGACGTCAAGGCCTCTCTGCTTGGCCCTAAGTATGAGTTTGAGACCTTGGGCTCCACTCCAAGGTGGAGTTCCTGTTTGCAGAGCCAAGGAATTCTGGGTCATTTCCAGACAGAAGGGTGGTCTGCACGAAGACTGTTGTGGATTTGTAAGAAGGTGGGGTGAGTCAAGGGAGGTCTCAGTGTGGGTATCAATCACTCAGGGTTATTTCACAGAAAGGAAAAGAGTTATGTTTGTTTTTCAGAAAGGTTGAATTTCTTTGGGGTCTAATGTCAAGGTCCTGTGGAGGTCTGATACTGTTGATTTTTCCAGGTGACTAAACATTCGTTCAAGAGTTTTTTTTTTTTTTTTTTTTTTTTTTAAGCTTTCTCTGATCTTTCCAGCAAAGCCCTGGCTTTGCTGGAACTTCCCTTCTGGGTAGGGAGATAAGCGTGTCAGCACACAGGTACCTAACTTCAGGTAGGTGCAAAGGCTGAAGACGATGGAGATGAGGCAAAGGGAAGCTTGTTTAGATAAGGTGGGGGGGGGGTGGTCAGAGGAGGCCTTGTCCAGATGCTGGAGGATGGCAGGAGGCCAGGTGTGGAAAGTCTGGGGCAGCAGCAGAGGCTGCTGCAGCCTGAATGGGTTGAGTTCTGGGAGATGTAGAAGAGGTTGTTGTTGCTTCAAGTGTAGTGACTGGGGAGATGAAGGACTGATTTAGAGGTAAAAACTGAAGGGATTTGTCTGTGTTTGGGATGGTCTGATGACTGGGTGGTGACTTGTTTGAAACCCTTTGAAATTCTTGGAATCTAGGCTGAGGGACATTTCAGAAATTCTGGGGCCAGCTGGTATGTTTCTGCACTGTGTGAACAGGACACAACTCTCTGACCTTACTTCTTCCTATGTACACTGCACTCTGGACACGGGGGAGGGTTTTGGGTACCCATAGCAGTTTGTGGTATCTGGTAAGGCCATACATGCTTTTAGCATCAATGACATGTAGAACAAAGTCATGCTTAGGGATTATAGGTAACTTTTCATCAGAAGGTATTTATGTAAATTTGTATCCTTGTTGATTGAACTTACTCTAAGCTTATTCCTCTGTGAGGTGAGTGGCACAGAGACATGCCCTGTGTTGAGGGAACTGACAGTCTTGAAAGGAGATAGGAACCTGACAGGTGGTTATCAAGGCAATGTGCAATGGGAGAGAGGAGGTGGATAGTCCCGAGAGGCCAAAGAGCACAGGGTACCTACCAGTTTGCTTGGTTCCAGAGGGTATGTGCAAACCACAGCCTTCGGGGTCAGTAAGGACCAATCTGGGAACAAGCTCACTGGGAAGGGTACCTACCAGTTTGCTTGGTTCCAGAGGGTATGTGCAAACCACAGCCTTCGGGGTCAGTAAGGACCAATCTGGGAACAAGCTCACTGGGAAGGAGTTAGCATTGGACAGGGAGAGATGTGGGAACAATTGGGGCTAATAGTTAGCAGCCCCTCCATGCCTTCACTTTCTGGTAGAGCCAAGGGCTGAAAGGGCCAAGCTGGGCTCTCTCTGGGCTTGTAATGTATAATACATAGACATAGAAAGTTTCTTCTAGAATAAGGTACCAATAATTAACATCAAAAGCAGATGCCTTTATCATAATTCTTTGAGCCTTTTGTGGTAGCACACCTTTAATTTCAGCACTAGGGAAGCAGAGGCAGGCAGATCTCTGTGAGTTCAATGACAGTCCCTGGTCTACATAGAAAGTTCTAGGACAGCCAGGCCTATATAGAGAGACCCAGTTTAAAAACAAAAAACAAAAACCAAAAAACAAAAAACAAAAAAACCCCAAAAAACCAAACACATGAAAGAAAACCAAGTAACAACAGCAAAGATAAACAAGTGTCTTAATCCATAATTCCTTAAGAATCTTTGCTAGTGGCAAATAAAATGATGCATTTCACTGAAGTTGTATTCACTCATCACAGATACCTCATCTATGTGCTCTAGGGATAACGAGGTGGGATCCTAAACTCTAACCCTAACCCTCTTCGCATCAGGACAGTGAGGAGATACCACAAAAATGCTGGGTGAAAGTTTCCTCGCTTTACTCCAAGTAAGGCTCTCAGACCTTATTCTGGATCACAGTTATTGTGGTGTTGTGATGGATAGCTGCCACACACATGGATGTTGGTGGCTGGGAGCCTGTGGAGGGTGTCCTAAAATAAACATGTCATGCAAAAGAAGTCTGGAGTCCTTCAAAGTCTCATATAAAGAAACCCGTTTTTTGTTTTGTTTTGTTTTTCTTTCTTCTTTCTACGGTTCTCTAACTAATGTTGGTTTGTGCTTCTTCCCAACCAGCCTGTGTTTCCTGAGGATTCTATTTTGGTCAGGCCATTACCTGATTAAGCTGTTAGGCTGGGCCTTTGATTGCGAGGCTGCTGTAAAGTCCTGAAATGGAGTGCTTCACCAGGGGAACGCTGCCCTCTTGTCTGTGTCTCCTGCATCCTTCTGGTCTCAGCTTTGTAATCTTTGCTGGTTCAGCATTGAAGGGCACATTGGTACTTTGTCTTTCTCAATTCAGGCTAAAAGCATGGCATCTAAGAGGGCAGTTTAAGGTAGTTTATGGTATTGATCTAATAACTGGTTCAAAGGCAACCTCTCCTGAAGCTGTGTGAGCAAATCCAGTCCAACTTACATTTTTAAAAACGCCTTTTAAAGAAATTAACAGTTATTATTATTATTATTTTTTATTAAATAACCAGTTTCAGCATGATACTTTCATGCATGTGTAATGTACGTGTTCACATTTGCCACCCACCATTATTCTCTTGTCCCTCCATGGCTGTTTCCCAAACTGTCCCTTTCTACAAAGTCACATCTCTAAAAAACTATCTAGATTCCATTGGAGAGGAAACATGAGTTGGCTTGTTTCTCTTGACACAGTGATCTCCATCCAGTTCCATCCATTTTTCTGCAAATGGCACCATTTCATTTTCTGTTATTTTAAGAAGAAGAAAAAGTAAACAACTGTGGTCTGAAACAATGATTGGCTTTCTTGGCCTTCTTGCTGTCAACTCCATTTCCTCTTTTCCCTTCTTGGTAGGCATTGCTGCAGTGGCAGATCCGAGTGCCATTTTGCCATTTGCTCTTAACAAATGGCATAAAGTGATCTCCAGTCTTAAACCTTCAAGTCTCACTTTAAATTGTAAAATACTCCATGCCGTCTCCCTACTGCATGTGCTGGGGCTTTTGTCTCTTTGGTAGCTCTGCATATGCCAAGAACAAAAACAGATAACACTGGATGTGCTGGGGCTGAGACCTGAGCCCAGCCAGTGTCACCTGTGGCCATCGTCTTTGTCCCTGTCTGATGGACATAAAGGGGATTGCTCAGGGAAGCTGAGACCTCTGTTAGGGTCACATGGCTTTTCATAGTGGACTGTGAATTATGGTCTCAGCAGTTAGTGTCTAAATTTGGTAGTTAGAAAGTGCCTGTAAGTTCAGTAATCCTCATCACAGCCTGTGTCTGAACCAGCAGCTCCTACTCACTCTGCTCTGAGTTCTTTCAGTGTGTGGATACTTAGTAATGTCATCATGCCAGTGAGTGCATGTGTTTGCTCTGACCTTTGCATCTTCAAAGTGGAGCAAGGACATTTGCGAAGCAAACTGGGTGTGGAGCACTGTGGGTTTTTTAAAATGACTTTTGAGTCTTTTATAGTTATCTTGCCTGCACCTTTTTTGACATCAATTTCTTACATAATTTGCATTTATAGAAGAAGCCTTCCAAATATTCATCTTCATTTTCTTAGGAGCAACTTTTCTTTCTGTTCACATTTCTTGTTCAGGAGTTGGTGTCACATTTTAGGAGGTGGTCATAATGTGTGCAACTGGCATTAACAGTCTAGGGATGGATATAGTTGGCTTCCGGTAAGAACAGGATTCTCATAGGCATGGCTGACCCGGTCAAGGAATGTTCAGTGTGCAATGGGTCTCCTCAGTCTGCATAGACAGAAAGGGAACAGGTCTTTTGAGTTGAAGTTGCTTAAAACAAAACAGAACAAAACCAAACCTCATCTGTTATGTGTATAAAAATTACTAGTACCTACAGATGAACCTCAAAATACATTAGCCAGATATGGTGGTACATACCTCTCATTTCAGCAGAGGCAAGAAAATTGTGAATTTGATTGAGGTCAACATGAGCTACATGGACTCTGTCTTAAACAGGGTAGGGAGGTTGCTGACTCTTGGCAGTAACTGAAGGTTTTGGCTCATCATGATTTTCCTTCAGAGGTGACTCAAAAGATGTGGCTAGTTATAAACTCAACAAGTTGATTGCGCCAGTGCACCAATTCTTCCTAAATGCATTGTTGCAGCCCTCAGAAAGGTAAATAGCAGTGAACTTTATTTTCTTTGACTTAAAACTTGTATTGGTCAACAGGTTTTAAAACGGTGGCTCTCAGCCTGTGAGTCATGACCCCTTTCGAGGGAGGTTGAACGGCCCTTTCACAGGGACACATATCAGGTATTTACATTATGATTCATAACAGTATCAAAATTACAGTTATGAAGTAGCAACGGAATAATTTTATGGTTGGGGGTCACCACAACATGAGGAACTGTATTAAAGGGCATCAGGAAGGTTGAGGACCACCCTTTTAAAATATACTGTTTATGAAACCTGTGAATTATTCTGAGCTGGGATGGATTTTTAAGAAGGAAGGTTGGATTTGATGCCTTATAAAATATTTTTTCTGAGTTTTAAAGTTCACACAGCCTTTTTAAATTTTCTGAATTGAATTTAAAGTTTAACTTTTTAAAATATGGAATATGTGTGATATCTCTCGGTCACCAAGGGGAGCATTTCAGTACCTGTGAACTGGACACAGCCAAATAGTGGGCAACATGATGGTTATTCATGACCTTGTATTGTGGTAGTTTTGATGAATACACAGTTATAATAAAAATATAAGCCATTGTTAGATATTGCTAGTTTTGACTTAGAAACATTTTTATCTTTCTAATTCTGGAGTAAACTTAATTGAAAAGTATCTAAGGTGATGGTTCAAAATGTCACCATATGCAACCACTTACCTACGAAAAGCAAGGATTTCTTGACATTAGCCAAACAAACCAAGACACAGAAATAACCTGGAGGATGAATGGGAGGCAAGATTGCAAGGTTATCCATAAGTTCCGATTTCAGATATAGTATTTTTTATTTACATTTTTTTTTTTTTGAAACAGGGTCTCACTATGTAGTCCTGGATGGCCTAGAACTCTCTATTTAGATCTGGCTGGCTTCAAATTCTGCCTGCTTCTAGCTCCTGAATGCTGGGATTAAAAATGTGAGCCACCACACTGGGATCAGATACAGTGTTTGTGTTCATCAGAACTATTGTGTTAGGGCCAGGAAGGTGGAGTACTATAGTTCCAGCACTATGGAGCCAGAAGCAGGATTGGGTCCAGGGATTCTGTGCTCCATGGTGAGACACATCTTGTCTTAAGGCCTGCCTCTCTCCCGTAATAAAAATCAAAGAAGAAAGAGGAAGGAAGGGAAGGAGGAGGGCTGAAGGGTATTTGTGTATGATATGTTGATTGATCATTTTTTTGGAAAACATTGTATACTTAGATGTATACATTTCTTCAGAATCGTAGAAGTCTCTTCTATTCTGAGGCTTTTTCCACTAGGAAGAAAAGTGATCTCTATTTTCTGCCAAGTTCCTGGAATTTTGAGAAGGGGCAGCAATATTTTTGTAGATAGGGTGTGTTCTAGTCAAGAGGGTTGCCATGATAAAGTTCTGTGAACTGGGAGGTCTAAACAACTGAAATTCATTGTCTCTATGCTGGAGTCAAGTACCCACAGCCAGGGATTTAGGTGTTGACTGTGTTTTATGTTTTACCCGTGGCCAGGTCACTGCTTTGTAACTGACCCTCATCTGTCAGTGTTTTTACATGGCCCTTCTACCTATCCAAATCACAATGTCCTCTCCTGGTGAGGACACCAGTCATATTGGATGATGGTTCATTTTGCCTTTACCTCTTTACAGACTTTTAACTTCAGATAGTCACATTGTGAGGAACTATGGATTAGGACTTAACATGTGAAGTTTAAGGGGATACCATTCAGTGTATAAGAAGATAATTTAGGAGGAACTGACCAGTGTTTCCCTTCTTGGCCATTTGTGAAGAAGACACATCTCTGAATTTTTCTGGTGAAAAATTTCAAGGTATTCAGTGCACAGATTGAAGCTGGCATCCAGTTACTGGGGGGGCACTGACCTCTGACATGAGGACAGCTTTCTTACGGTCTTTTGGGACCTGGGGTTAGTTTTCTCTGCGTTGCCCTTCAGAGGCACCAGCCTAGACATCCCTCTGGAAATCCATCAATGCCCTGAAGCCTTGTGGTCCATCTCTACTCCCAGGCAGCTGCCTTCAGTCTGCCAACTTTGGCGCTTGCTCTTAGCCCCAGGTAATTTTGGCACATGAGCTTGCCAGGCCCTAGTCACTAACTTCAGGTAGGATTAAGTGTCTGTCTGTTGTTTCGAACTCTGTGTCCTTTAGGCCTTCAGTGAGATCCAGAGTGTCCGTGGTAGAGCCAATGCAAGCTGACTTTTGTTATTAACTGCCCAGTTAAGTGCTCCCACCCAGATCTCCCCTCCTACAGCAGGCCCTGTATTGCAACTGCATGTATTCACCCTCCTAGACTGAAGGTTTCATGAAGGTAGGAGCTATGTTCAGGAGCATAGTTTTGGCTCAGCAGCACTAAGAGATTCATGGCAAGAATATGTGCTTGGTCACATTTATTATTTCAGTACCACTGTAAGCATTTTATATTCAGTAACTAACTTTATTCTCATACTGACAAGTGGGTACAGTATGTCCATCATATACTCAAGGTCTTCCTTGCAGAATTTCAGCAAACTTGCAGAGAGTCACTTGGTTGGTGAGTAGGAAGCTGGCCCAGTCTCCTTTATAAAGAGAGTTAGAGGTTCTGTAAATGTTGAGAGGACATGGGAGGTCAAGAAGGGGACAATTCTATACCTGGAGGGGCTGGAAAGACAGTATGGGTTGTGAGGTGGCACCCTGTGTCTGGGAGGGAGCTCAAGGTGGTTGACAAATGGTGTGCAGGAAGTCACTTTGTCTGTCACAGTGAGGCCAGCAGTGCTGGGCTGTGTGGTGGCTGGCTTTGTTCTTGTAATTGGAATATGATTTCCAGGCCATGCTGCTCACCACTGAGAAGTGACCGTTAGGTGGTTTTTATTATGTGTACAAGGTTGTCTGACTCCCACCCATCTAATTCCTGAGCGTGTTCACCATCTCATGAAGACTCCATATGCCCTAGCCGTCACTTCGTATTGCCTGGACTTTCTTCTTGTGGACACTTGGCTCTCTGTATTAGACTCATTGCATTTTGTGTGTTTCAGGCTTGCGCTATGATGTCACGTGTGTTAGCATTCCATTTTTTTTCTTGTGAGCTGAGTAATATTTCGCTATATTGGTGGATACTTGTTATTTTTTTCTATCTTTTGGCAGTTATGAACATACGTGAAGACATTTTTAAATGGAGGGTGGTTTTGGTGCTCTTGACTATCTACAGAGAGTCAGGTTCGCTGGGTCAAAGTTAATTTTATGTTTAACATTTTGAAGAACCACCAGACTCTTTTCTAGAGCAGCTAAATCATTTCTATGTTCTTATCAGCAGTGAATGAAGGCTCATGTTTTCCACATTCCTATCCACACGTATTACTGTTTTTGATTTTTGATCATAGCCATTCTATTGGGTGTGGAACAGTGTGATCAAGGTTTGGGTTCCATTTCCCTAACAATCAGTGATGCTTAGCATCTTCTCAAGCTTATTGGCCGTTTACATCTCTTCTGGGATAGGTTGTTTTCTAATGTATTGCTAACCTGAATAAAAGGTACTGCATTGATGGCATGTCTTCTCCTCTTTCTTGCCACGTAGCCATGGAGTCTTTGCACAAGGACATAATCTGGAATAGTTTCTTTGTAATAGGAGGAAGTACTCAACAGCCTACAAAAACAAACCTCCACCTGGGAAGGTCTTGGCTGATTCTGGCTGGAGTAGTGTGTCTGAGCTGGGCTTTTAGCAGAGTCCTTCAGAGGTTCTGAGTGTCCTCCAACTTCACATTTAAGTTATGTGTTTTGGATGGGAGTTTAACGCATTTATCTGAAGCCAGAATGCAATGCACGGTATGCCAAGGACTGTGGTCAGAAGTGAACTTCTGGAATCTCACTACAGGACCTGCAGTTCCAGTGCCTTGCAGCAGCACCTGCTACAGGAAACTGGCCAAGCCATCATGCACAGATGAAATTACATACAACGTGTTCATTTCCTGATCCCTCTGAACCCCAGCTGTGGCAAGCTGAGTCATCCTCTTTACTTCATGGGACCCTGTCATCAGCAGAGCTCTGCTTCCCTTTGCTTTTGTGTTTAAAATGCCACTTCTTCTTCATGCCCCCCCAGAGACTCTCAGTGTAAAGAGAGACTTACATGGCCTTAGACACCCCAGTGGGAATTACGATAACGTGAATCACAAAAGTACTTTCTTCCGAAGGCTTTGCACTCAGCAGCAGTTTGCTCACTCCTCATCTGCCACATTGACGAAGCCCCGACTCCTATGTCTCATGGAGGTCTGTCCTAGTGTCTAATTGTCCTCATCATCCCAGGCATCTCCCTAATGTACATCCTTTTTGTGAGCTGCCATGTGGGTGCTGAGAATTGAACTCGGGGTTAGGAGCATGCAATTTCAAGCTTACTGCTAAGCAGGGGAAAAAAGAAAAAAGATAACTGCACCGACTGCTTTACTTCTCCTCTTTCTTGCTGCTTAGCATGGCGTCACTGCATCAGGACACAATCTGGAATAATTTTCTTCGTGGTAGGAAAAGGTGCTCAGCATCTTATCCATCTGGGAGAACCCAGGGGCCTGAGTTCAGTTCTACCCACAGCAGGTGCCTCAGAATCCATTGTGACTTGAGCTCCAGGGGTTCCAACAACGGACACAATGACACATACACATAGTTTAAAGAAAAAGAACCCTGCTCTCTTGATAGCCAATGCACTCCCACAGTAATGACCGCAACCCCTTCCTGAGGGCAAAACTCTTTGGCCTCCTCACCTGCTATTCGACCCAACACCTTTCACTAAGTGTGAAGTTCTTAACATCTAACTTGTGGGGACATATCCAAACCATTTGTAATTCAGGACTAGTTTTCTAAAGCCCTCCTCATTAGAAATAGAGACCAGGTGATCACAACTTTTGGGACGGTCTCTCATACATTTGAAGGCCTCATTTCTGTCTACTTCGTATTTATCTCGTATGCCATTTCAGTTAATTTTACTCTTCTCCCTGTTTGTATGTTTCAGAAAGTTCTGATTTTAGTTTTGTGTGTGTTTGTGTGTGGTGTATGTAGGTGTTAGTGTCTTTTTGTGCACATATGTGCATGTGCACACCATACATGGATGTTAGGTTTCTTTCTTTGGTTGCTCTCTACTTTGGTTTAACTAGACAAGGCCTCTCACCAAAACTGAAGCTCATGGAGTCTGCTGGGCCTGTTGCCCAGGGTACTTCAGGGGTCTATCCATCTCTGCCCCTCCTTCTCAGTGCTGTGGTTATAGGTGTGTACCACCATGCCCAGCTTTTGACATGCATGCTGGGGGTTTGAACTCAGGTCCCCATATCTGCCTGGCACTTTATTGACTGAGCCATCTTTCCATCCTCTCATGCTAAGAAACAAATGTATTTGTTTATTTATTTTTGTTTATACTCTAAACCTTAGATTTTTCCAGGTTTTTTTTTTTCTTTTTTTTTGACTAGATGTATGACCTTTTTTTTTGTGGTATGACTAGATGCACAGATGCTAATGGACCTATCGGAGAAGCCAAAACATATGCTACTGGCTTCAAACAAAGAGACCAAAAACAGTGTGTCTAAATTACAAATACGTATAATTTAACCCAATTTTATTTGTGCAAAATAAATATAGCAATGAGTCGGGCTTTATTACAGGTCCAACTTGAGATCAGCAACCTTTGAAATAATCTTTCATGGTTCAAATGGGATCCATTAATGGAGGCCTACTTTATAAACCTGTTTTGTCTTGTGTCCTTACGTTTGTGTGTGTCTGACCATGGACATATATTTGTATATGTCTCCACCCACAGAGTGTCTGGCTATGTGAGAGCTATAAATAAGTCTGTCTTTAAAAATAGATCTTTATCTTTAGTGCTAATTACACCTCTGCTTCCTTTACTTTCTCGGTGAGTAAGTGTAGTTGGGGGAACCTGTGTGCAGTTGGCAGGATTCTGCCTTCTGACTAATTGTTTGCAGGCCCTCCTCTGCAGCTTGTTTTAGGGCCTGGTGGCACCTGGCATCTGATTTACTATTGATGCAACCCAGGTGGAAGCAGGGACTGTCTCTTGCTGTCTAGTGGCCTGGTGGCCGCTGGAGCCAGGGACATTGACTTTGGCTCTTTGTGTAGTTCAAGGCCAGACTGTGCAGTGCAGTGTTCTTTTTTTGTCTTTGTAGAACACTGGAGTTTTGTGTGAAACTTTCAAAACATAAAGCCACGTGAACAATGCTTGGGCTCCTGCTCTTGAGGTCATTGTGTCTTCTACCTTGGTGCTGTTCTTTTGAATTCCCTCAGAGCTTGAGAAAGCCCCTTCCTAAGGAGACTTGGTGGACAGCATTCATCATGGAGGTAATGGCCAGACAAGCACTGATGAAGCTCCTTTGCCCAGCACAGTGAGTGTGTCCCTGCTGATCTGGAATTGAGGGACAGTGGCACCTATCCAAAAGCATAGGGACTGTGAAGAGCTCCATTTGGCTGTAGGGACAGTTGCCGTAGGATGGAGGTCTTGCGCACAGAGCATTGACCGGATGGCTGGTGGCAGGGAGTGGGGGTGTCGAGAACTGTAGCATGTAGGACTGCCCTTGGAGGGTCCTGTGCAGTGGTGCCTCTTTGAGCCAGCCAGTGCTCGCTCTTGTTTCTTGCAGCTGTAAACCTTGGTGGATGTCCGCTGATCCACAGGCCCTGGACAATGCATCTATTTATTTAAGGTATTAGGGACATATCCCAGGATCATCTGTCCCTGAGCTATAGCTCCAGATCCTGGACAGTGCTTTTAAAACTCTCTTTAGTCAAGGACACCTTTCCTTAAGTGAAGTCTTATAGCAGTGGTTCTCAACATGGCGGGTCTTGACCCCTTTGGGGGTCATGACCCTTTCATGGGGGTCACATATCAGATATCCTGCATATCAGATATTTACATTATGATTCATAACAGTAGCAAAATTACAGTTATGAAGTAGCAATGAAAATAGTTTTTATGGTTGGGGTCATCACAACACGAAGAACTGTATTAAAGGATCACAGCATCAGGAAGGTTGAGAACCACTTTCTTATGGGGGAGAACAACACACCACACTGGTAAAAGATGTGCTGCTCCAGGCTTGAGCTCAGGGAGTATGTGGGGGCAGGGGAGGCTCACCATGAAAAGAAAAGCAAAATCCTGTGTGGACATTTTTTATCATCTGACATTATTTATCAGTGTCAGCCTGCCTCCCTGCTCCCATTACTGGGCTCTGTTCACTGCCAACAACCCATGGATGGTCATGGGACTGTTTGCTGCTGGCTCATCAGTTGTAGGGCCTTCTGCGTGCTATTTATGACCTCCATGTTGGCCTTCTCTTTGTCAAGTGATCCCTTTCACAGGCATGCGGGCTTGTGTGCTTTCCTGTGTGCAGACCATGCACAGGCAGGGCCACTTGCACCAGAGGTGGCAGGCTTCCTCAAATACAAATGCATTCTTGAAGTTTGGCATTTTCTTTAAAAACAAAACAAAAGAAAATGAATACTAACACTGAACGAATTGGCAGTGCGACACTGGCCCTTGCAGGTGAAGAAGGCTGGGCATTTATGGCGGGCTCTATTGGCCTCGATTCTATCAGCTGATTTCTTAAATTTTACTTCTCATATTGAAATGATTGTAATTCACATTCTCTTGATATTTTGGGGCAGCTCATTCTTTGTGGTAGGACTGGCTCATGTTTTATAAGATATTTAATGAAACTTTGTCTTCCTGTCACTAGATACCACAAGGACCCACTTGTGATAATCCAGGATTTCTAGAGAGAAATCTCCAAAGCAATGTCCCCCAGGGCAGCACTGGTCCATGCCAGTGCTTTAAAACTGTTTTAATGGCACAAGGAGTGGTGTGGGAACTCTAACATTACCTGAGTGATTTTCCTTGGCTGTAGGAGAGGGGAGGCAATCCGCAAAGAGAACCCCAATGCAGAGGTTATGGACCTGGGCCCTCAACTGGACAGGGAAGGAGGAGGTGTCAGGGGAGAAGTTCTGAGGGAGCACCTGCTGTGTCTCTGTGACATTGAAGCGTACATGTGGGCAGCCTCTTACAGGGCAAGCCAGGAGGCAATGGTGGTCGGCTCTTGTGTTTTTGAGACATGGGGATGTGAGAGGCATGGGACTAGGGATGGTGACAGAGACACAGGCAGAGTAGAAGGCAGAAATGAGGAGGTGAGGCCAGAGTGCCTCTGCTATCCTAGAGGGGGATACTCTGTAGAGGGGGAACTGGGGACTACTGGTCTACCTTGCCGATTATGAGGCTGGGCTGGGCTAGGGGTGTGAGGAGGCAAGGAAACTAAGCAAAGGCCTGAAGAAAGCCTCCTAGGAAAAGTGATGTAAGGCCTTCCAGGTTTTGTGGGAGGGAGTGTCGAATAACTTGGAAGACAGTGAGTATTGGAGAGGAGAAGCCTGGAGATAATCTTTCCCTCTGAGAAAGGGCAGGAGTTTGGAAGGACAGGTTGTGTGTGCGTGTGCGTGTGCGTGCGCGTGCGCGTGCGCGTGTGCGCGTGCGCGTGCGCGTATGTGTGTGTGTGTGTGTGTGTGTGTGTGTGTGTGTGTGTGTGTGTGTATTTCCCTCTGTGCTACCTTTTAAGGTAGGAAACATCAGCTTATGGAGGCCCAGTGGATGTCTCAGCAAGATGACCTCAGTTCCGATGCTCTGAGCCATCTCTATTGTAGTTTTCCACAGCAGAATGTTTGTAGGGTTTAAAATACTGAAGAATTAGTATGTGTCAGCCTCTGCAGGGATTATATCAACCAAAGTGTTTTTCAGAATAATGTTTTCCTAGTTTTGTGTGTAAAGGAACACCTGAAATTTAAAAGATACTCTATTTGACTTTGGATCATATTAATTTGATATGTGTTTGACTCTTAGTATAAATATGCTCCAAACTAAATGCCTAATGCCAAAACACCAAATGAATCATTGCCAGTGAGGAAAAAGATGGTTGGAAATGGCATATGGTATGGAGTTGTACATACTGAAAATAGTGCTGCCTAGTCTGAAGTAGCTCTTTGGTACTTTGCATGTCTTTGATGGGCAAGAATAAAGTCTGAGCATGATTTAATGTGCTTTGACTTAAGCTGTTATTGCATGTTTTTATAGACAGAGAGTGGGTCGGAGATCGGGGCTGGGAGTGAGAGCAGGGATCAGCTGCAGATGGGCACAGGGAGGTTTGGGGACAACCGTGGTAAAGGTCACACAGCTATCACTTATGCACTGCAGTGGGTGGGTCCTCCTCCATGTAAAGTCATTGCTGTCTGCTTTAATGGTGTCTTCTACAAGTCAGCTGCTTTTATGTCTCCTTGCTTGATTAGTCTTTTCAACAGGCACTGTATGTAAAATAAGTCATTGTAGCCTCCAGGGATCATCTTTAGGAAAACAAGATGGTGTTGTGTCAACTCAGTGGAATTAATTGTAAAGTATTTGGTCAGCATCCCTTGACATTGTCACTTTCCTCCTTGTCCCTGTTTGTGGCCCTGGTTTCCTAGTTCAGGCTCACTGTGGAGCCTTACTCACAGATCCACACGCTGCCATCAGAGTGGGGCTTCCAGAACGAAAGCCGAAAGCCCCAGTGTTCCTGAGAGCATTGCTTTAGGAAGGTTCCCATATGCTGTGTGGTGTGTGTGTGTGTGTGTGTGTGTGTGTGTGTGTGTGTGTGTGTGTGTGTGTTCCAGTTTCCCTGTGCTGACCTCCATGACACTGAACCCTTCACTGTCCCCCATCTTTGAGCTGTCTGTTTCTGCCAGTCAGACTTCTCCCCGTTTCTTAATTGCCTTTCTCCTGCCATCTCCAGTTTTTCCTTATAGCCTGGTCCGATTTTAGACTTTTCCAGTTTTGTGCCCCTGCCCCCCAAGTCCTTAGGTATTGTCATTACCATAATGACTCACATTCTGCACATGAGTCACAACACCAGTGGTACCTGGCACAATATCCAGTGACCAGAAAAATAAGCCATCTCTGAAAGGATGGACCTGTTTCATTTGCTGTCAAGGAGAAGTCTTGGTCCTGGGTGTGATTTATTCATTTAGGATAAATGAATAAATTTATTTATACCTCTCCTTGTGTCTCCCCAAGTTATCTACTCATATGAAAATATCTTTATGAAAGTCAGTACCATGTACAGTGAACCCATGCAAATCCAAAGCAAAAGAGAATGCTAAAGTCTAGAGCTCTTCTCTCAATGGCTCTTTATTCAAGAGAAAACTCCTTTCTGGCTTTTAGGATTTGACTGTGCCTGGGAAAGGGCCCTTGGCCTTTGCATGAAGTGGATAGTGCTTGTCATGGGGAAGATCTTTTCTGCCTCTGGTCTTGGCATCTCCTGGTTCCATGGTAGAAATGCTTTCTTGCACGGGGCTAAGAGAGAGTACTCAGGAGCCAGCTGTTACTCTGCAAAGCGTTGATTGACCGTATCCAGGACACCCCCATTCTCACAGGGAGCCATCCTCCTTTGTAGAGGAATTTGTAAGCTAATGAGGGGGGATATGGTTATATAAAAGACACACATGGCAACAGAGTTAGGCTATGCTCAGGTTGAATGGGGTTTCAGTCTTCCCTCTTTATGGAATTGTAAGTGCATTTATTTTTGTATCTGGTGTTCATTTGTTCTTCCTTCCACTCTCCATCAGGAGCAGGAGAAACTGCAGACCGACAGCACAGCCTTGCCCCATCTGTCCTTCCTTTTCTAATATTGCTAAGAGCAACAGCAAAAAATTAAGGGTTCCCGAGACTTCGTTGGCTTCACTTCCTGTCTCTTCTATTTCTCACCAGGAACCAAGGCATTGCACAAAAATGGAGATGATTTATAAACTCATAGCATGAGGGGAAATTAAAATCTGTGATATTGCTGCTGGGAATTTACCTTACAAACCAGTGTGGAGAGTTACACATTGCAGCGTACTTTGTGTGACAATCTGTGTGTCATCTGAAACAAACTGCTGTAGCCATGACAGAAGAGGACAGACAGGAAGGGCATGCGGGAAGGCTCCTAGTCTACACTATTCAGAGGACAGAGCACACAATGGTATATATCAGCGGCTCTCACCCTTCCTAATGCTACAACCCTTTCATACAGTTCCTCATGCAGTGACCCCACCAACCAGAAGATTACTTGCATTGCTACTTCAGAACTGTAATTTTGCTGTTGTTAGGAATCACAATGTATCTGTGTTTTCTGATGGTCTTAGTGTGAAAGGGCCGTTTGACCCACAGGTTGAGAGCCACTGGGATATATATATATATATGTATGTATATGTATATGTATGTGTGTGTATATATATATATATTCTTCCTTACACCTTCATGTGAGAAAGGGAGGAATGAGATGACATATTTATTCATAGTTGTTGGTACATTAAGAGATAGATCCTGCTTAGACACTAGTCAATACAATGACAATCCAGGGGAAGAAGATAGAGTCATCGCCCAGCCTCTCAGCGTGTCTCTCTTTATAGCATCGTGTTTATGGAACTCTGTGACTTACCTTTCTAAAGATTCGACCTTAATAAAAACAATACCGAGAATATAAGTTTTCAATTTAAAGGTATAGAAATAGACTTTTTTTTTTTTGTAATTAAAACCAAACTGCTGACGAATGGCATTTGCCCTCTTGAACTCCCACAACAGCTGTAGACCCTTCATTCTGTCTTTGTGGGAAGGCTGTGGGCTTGCCTTGTCCCCTGAGGCTGGGTCAGCCTGGAACTCCTGATCCCTGTCAGTCTCTGTCAGGACCTCTGTACACTGGAAGCAGTGCGGACCGAGTTCCCTCTCTCCTGCTATGGATGCAGACCAGCTCACGGACTCGGGCGTTAGAGCAGCACTGGCAACTTCAATTCCTTGCCTATGTTTTCACCTTTTAAATTTGCCTCCTGCCTTCCTGTTCTGTTGTGTATCACATTCAACTAGACCTTGCTGTCTATGTCTTTTATCCTGTGGGTTCCTTCTTCCTCCTTCTTTCATGAAAAGGAGGAGCCACACATTCAGCAGAGGGGGCCATTTGGGGTGAGGCAGGCCTTAGAGAGGAGGCAGGGGGATGGCAGTCTGTGTCTAAGCTCACTCAGGGCTTGTTTCTTCTGTTTATTCACCTACACTGAACAGCGGGCTGTAGGCCATCCCTTCGTATCTTGTGATGTGCAGATGGCCCACACATTGTCATGTTCTCCACAGGGACTCAGAAACCTGCTTCATTTGGCACAAGGTCTGTCATTGGCCGATGTAACTCTGTGCGCCTCAAAGATCGAAGAGTACATAGTGGGCCAGAGCATGGGTTCTGTGTTGCATGTTGGCCTTTGCATCTAGCCTGACAGACGCCCCCAGAACAGCTCTGCTCCAATAATAGCTCAGAACGGCACCTTCAGCTACTCTCAGGAAGTCCAGAACCTGCTACTGCTTTGGCACTGGGGATGTTGTCAAAACATGGCCAGTGGGCCAGCCTGCTTTGCCCCTGATGAGACAGAGCAGCTCTGCCCTGAGCAGCTATTGTGGTTTTGTTTGCTTTCTTGAGGCTGAAAATTTTCCACATTTGTGTACCTTTCCAGTTTAGCTGCTCAGAATAGATAGATGTTCCAGAACTAGTAATGATGTGCTCCGTGTACCCGATGGGCTTTCTCTGGGCCTATCTTCTTGCTGTTTCCAGATGATTCTCGGCCCTAAGGTCCTAAGGGTTTTGTTTTGCTTGATTTGTGTGGTCCTGGGGATTGAACCCAGGATCTTGTGCGTGCAAGGCAAGCACCGTCCCGCTGAGTTACATCCTTGGCCCTGGACTTCAGTTTTTTAAAAGTATATTTTATGGAGTGTATGTAGTCTTATAAACAGTTTAAGCAGAGAAGCAAACTGTATTATTTTGTTCTTTTATACTTAGTCTGGTTGTTTTAACACTTTTTCCCCCTAGTGCAGGGGTCAACTAGCCTTTTTTTAATCAGGGATCAGGTGAAAGTAAATATTCCAGGCTTTTTTTTTTCTTTTCATTTTCTTTTAGGCAGGCTATGTTGTCTCCTGCCGGTCCTCAGACGAGGCATACCCAAACAGGACTGTTCGCCAGCAGAACTTTGCTAGCACAAATGTTTGAATTTCATATAATTTCTTGTGCTCTGAAATGGGTACTCTCCTTTTGATATCTTTAAACTATTAAAACACTAAAACAAAGGTGAGGGGAAGAGAAGATGGGAGGGGAGTAAACAGAATGTGTGATTTACATGTGAGAAATCGTAGAAGGATGAACTTAATTTTAAAAATGCCAAAATGAGCCTTGAGAGATAGCTCGGTGGTTAAAGCTAGGCAAATGTGAGGACTGGAGGTGCACCACCAGAGCCCACGGAAATGCTGGCTGTGTCCTAAGTCCAGCACGGGGACGTGGGAGATGGGGGAGGCCTCTAGCAAGTGGGCTAGCTGCACTGGCATTATAGGCGAGGCCTGGATTCCACTGAGAGGTCCCACCTTGAGGTGGAGAGTGATTGAGGAGGATTCATCACTGGCCCTCCACACATATGTGCACACATGTTGGCATGCACATTTGTTCTCATGAATGCAAACACACAGACACACACAGACACAGACACAGACACAGACACAGACACAGACACACACACACACACACACACACACGCACACACGCACACAACGCACACACACACATGCACACACACGCAGAAAAATGCCAAAACCATTTGTACACGGTGTAAATAGATAGGTGGGGTACTGAATGTAGCCCATGGCCATAGTTTGTGGACATTTTACTCTGGAGCACTGAGTTTCGATGCTTCTGTGAAATAGGAGGCCGTGTTCTGATAGCAGCCATACACAGTACTTAACCGGAACCCATCTTAACCAAATGGCAGAGTCAAAAGGTATATGTAGCCTGGGAATATAAGACCGAGTGCTGTGGAGAGTAGGACAGAGATTTGGAACAGCAAGCTTCCTTTTCTTCCTTCCCCTGAAGATTGGTAGCATCTCCAGTTTGGGCTTGAAAGACTCCACACAATTCTTTCAGAACCAGTAGCAGATTACTGACTCTGTTTTTGAGAAATATCGTCATTAAAAATGGCACCTGGTGTTCCTTCTCTGTAGTTTCATCTCTCAGAAGGTGGAGACAGGGGAGCCCTGTAGCACTCGGGTGAGCTGGACTAGCCTGATTGCTGACCTCTGGGGTTCAAATGAGAGACCCTGTTTCCATACATAAGACAGAGAGCAATAGATGGTGTAGCATGAATCTTAACAGGTCTTATTAATAAAAACAAACCCAAAGCCAAGTATTGGCGTGAATGCTGGAAGATCAGAGAAGCAGAACAAGCCACAGCTTCCTCACCTCAGATCACCTTCTCAGCTGATCCTGTTTCCTTAGACTGGAAGCCTCTGAGTCCTCATCCAAATGAGTCTCAGCCGAACTATTGCTCAAAAGCCTAAAAGCTTAACCTGGTCTAGTTCCCCGTCTTCACGCCTTAAATACCTTTCTGCTTTCTGCCATCACTTCCTGGGATTAAAGGCTCATGTCGCCATGCCTGGCTGTTTCCAGTGTGGCTTTCAACTCACAGAGATCCAGGTGAATCTCTGCCTCTTGAATGCTAGGATTAAAGACGTGCTACCACTGCCTATCCTCATGTTTATTTAATATTGTGACTGTTTTGTTCTCTGACCCCAGATGAGTTTATTAGGGTGCACGATATTTTGGGGAACACAATATCATCACAAGATGGAAGTTCCCAGTGTCAACCCTGGGTTTCCACATATACTCAGAAGCTAATGATAGTGGCGCATTCCTGTCTTCCTAGCTACATGGGGGTCTGAAGTTGGAGAATCATTTGAGCCTGTGTCTCAAAACAGCAAAACACACAAACATTCCAAGGATCTGTTAAAGATAGAGCTTAGGCTGCAGTAAGTAATCCACGCGCTGCCCACGAAGCTTCAGAAGACAACCTCATTGCTTTGATGTTCCTTTGGTGCTCCTGTTATGCAGAGGTAAGTACATGCAAGAAAAGTGTGCCCTGTTGTCTCTTTGCTTCCCTGTGGTTTTACATAGGAGTTCTTGTCCCTAAACAGATGTGTTGTGTTGTGTAAACTAGACATGCACGCCCCTGCAGCTAGCTTTTGTGTCATTCAGTCTCCTGTTCCTGTGGTTCCTCCTTGCCTTTTGTTCCTGGCTATAATTAATTCAGTTTACCATAGTACTGGATTCCACTGAGTGGGAGTACCACATTGTACTTACCTATTCAGCCATTGAACGGTTAGTTTGTTTTCAGGTTTTTGTTACCACAAGCTGTACTGCTGGGAACATTCTTCTGTATACATGTTAGTATATGTGAGTACACATTTCTCTTGGGAATAGATTAAAAAGTAGAATGGCTAGCATTTGAAGTTTTCTTTTATTGAGCACACAATCACCAAGCATCCATATACCAAGCTTGTGGATCCCCAGATCCCCTGCCCCAACCCCTGTTGCTGTGGTCCATCACTGCAAGCCATTGCTGTGGTCTGTTACATTTGGAAAGATGCCCTTTCCACTCTGTGCATCTGGAGTTGGAAATGACTCTATCAGGAGAATCCTACCTATTCTTCTTTGAATGGTCCCAAAGCAGCTTTGACTGTTCATTCCATGCTCTTTGTGCTGTGGCCCTGCTTGTTTGCTCCATTGTTAGGTGGGATCCTAAGTCTGCTTTTCATAACTCTTGTAAGCCCTGTTGCAAAGCAAGGATCTTTTTCAGTGTGACAGCAGTTGCTGCCCCAGGATCCTCAGGGAACCACATGTCTTTCTTGAAATTGTGTCCTTAGGCTGGTTAGCACAGGAATTTTAGACACCACAACCGGAATGCCCCAACTTCCTTATTCTGCTCTTTTACCGTCTGTCTTCCCTCAAGTCACTGCCGGCCACTGACCTCTTCCCTAGAAAAATACTTCGGAGGCCACTGAACTTGAATAACTTCTACATTTGCACTTACTCTGGAACTTCAGAGTTACTCTGTTAGGCTGAGCGGTAGAAAACTAAAATGGCCTTGGAAGTTAGGTTGGCACCAAGTGATAGTGACTATGGCTTCTGTCAAGGAAACATTCTGAGAGATATTGGTTCATACCAGGTCTCATTATCTTGGGTATTTCCATCAGTGGCCCTAAAACTGAGCATGTGTTTGGAGTGCAAGAGGGAGTTCGTTGGAAAGGAGACAGGGCCCTGGGCTAGCTCAAGCCATTCCAAAAGTCAGGGGTGGCTTTTTGTTATAACCTAAAATCAATATTTCAGCACAGCTCCCAGGTAAGCATGAGAGAAAGGTATACTTCATGCTGCAGGCCTAGAGAGAGACACAAGAGAGAGGCAAATGCTGTAGTCCTCTGTGATGCTACCCTTGTACTGGCAGCTTTCACGTGACTGATGTCTAATCTCTTTGTCTTACCCCATTATGGCTAAGGCTGGAGAGAAATAACCTTTGTTTTCCTCCGTAAGGTTTTCACCCTGTACTGAAGAAGAGAGGTCTGTGATGACCAAGGGGCATAGTCATTGCTTGGTCCAGACTGAGCCACCCCCATTGGCTCGAGTCTTCAGACACTTGGATGGCTACCAGTATAAGCATGTTCCTGTCCATTGCCACCCCAGGTGTCTGATGGGATACATTTTATTTTAGGAAGTTGCTCTTTTGTTTGGAGGGCGCTCACCACGAGGACAATTTGTGACCAGGGACTGTGATCTTCTGATTTAGAAGTCTTAGGAGAACGAGGTTATTTATTTACTCTTGTCATATGCCCTTGAATTTGAAGACCGGTTCAGAGAGGTCAAGGTTTAGTAACATTATGGCTCTTCCCAGGATCCCAGAGTCGCCCAGGTCAAATCTGCTCATCTTTCTCTGCCCTGCCCTGGCTTTGGGAGGCCTCAATTGCATTTGAAAGAGTGCACTGGGCACCAAAGCCTTTCACCATGCTCTAAAAGGGGAGCGTGTGAGCTTTGCATTGCAGATGTGATTTTTATTTTTAAACTCCCTGAGTGATGGCGTGTGAGCAGTGACGCATCCACAGCCAGCTAATCTGTATTGTGCAAAAACACACAAACCACAAATTATTTTTAAAAGAGAAGAAGGCAGTGGAGCAGATGCCGCCAACTCCCTGAGTCACGTGAATGGAGGGAACAGCCAGAGGCATTGCTGAGCAGTGGCAGAGGTCAGTGCGTCCTGGAAGGAATAGGCAGGAAGTGGATGGCTTGCTTCTTGGAGTAGCTGACCATGCTGTTCATCTTGTGTGCATTTCTTTCTTCTTTCACTTTAAGAACAGATTCTTCACAGTTTTTTGTGTATCCTGAGAAGGATGGTGACCAGAGCCATGCAGTGGCTTGAGCAGGGCAGCCTTACCTGTCCCTCGTTAATGTGGAAACAAAGTAAAGTGATCTCATAGAATTAGAAGCTATGATGATGTACAAGGGTGTACAGAGGCGAGGGACTCAGTGTATGGAGGGGAGATCATAGGATGCGAACAAAGTACTTTACAGTAATGTGTGTGTTATGAAGAGCTAGAAGAGAGCAGTTAGAGACTTCTGAGCAGAAATAGTTCAATGTTTGAGAGGGGGATGATAACTACTCTGCCTGGTTCATCAAAGATGTGATTATTGTATCATGAATCTTTGTATTGTTTTATATCAATTAATATTCCCCTAGAAGGAGTGGAGAGATAGCTCATTGGTTACAGCTTCCCATGCTCTAGCTTCAGCCTCCAGTGTTATGACCTATATATCCATTGAACATCTGTATCTCAGCACTAAGAGTGGGCATAGTTGTGGATTACAGAAGTCACAGCCCATTCCATAACTCGGCTCCTCTTATATTTTAGAGTGAGATTAGAATGTAAACAGGGATAGAAATGGCACTCGCAGGACCACGGTGTGAAATTGTCTTTTCATGGATGAGATCCAGAAACACTCATTGTAAAAGCAGAAGCATCCTGCTGCCTTCTTGTCCCTGGTTGGGCTGCTTGCGCCTTGTGAAGAGACATAACACCAGTTGTCCCTCAACCAGAAGGAAGACTGGCGGAGTGTCCCCTTTTCCATAGTAATTGAATGGAGGTGAGATGAGAGGGCATCCTAAGTCTGGACTGGTCCCTGTTCCCTTTGGGGTCTCATCTGGATCCTCTGGATCCTCTAGGTCCCTGGTCTGAGTCTACACAGAAGGAATACCTGCTCCAACAAGGGAAGAAAGAAGGGTACAGAGTAGGTGCTATGGTGGGGCGTGGGATCCCACAGATGTTTACAGCTGGGATATAAAATCACTCTTGAGTGGGTGGGGATTCAGGAAGAATCCCAGAAGGACAGATGGTAAATGGCAAGACTGGAAGTGCTGCCCAGAAGTTAGATAAGGAGGCCTGGAGATCAGAGGTCTGGACAAAGAGGAAGGACAAAGACTTGAAGTCCAGAGACAGAGGGCTGTATTTCGAGTAATGAAGTAGCAAAACAGTGTGACTAGGGAAGAGGGAGACGCTTCAGATTAAGGCAAGGGTCAGGAGGGGAGGGGCCTCTCCAGGTTTTGTCCTGATTTTGTTGTTCCCTGAGGTGGAGCCCACCTTTTCAGCTGCACAAGCAGTTACATTCCTGAGGTAACATTGAGACCCATCAGACCCTAAGCTCAGGAGGGAAGAGGGAGTGTACATGGCTGTGCTCAAGGGAAAAATGAGGAGCTTCAGATCCACTCTGACCAGGGTTACGTCCTGGAGAGAGCTCGCATGTCACATCAAAACGTATCTTAAATGCCTTTCTATAGCTCCCTAGCACTCTCCCATTAGAGGTACTTTTTCTTCATAAACTGTATCTATTTCTAGAAAACAAAAGGGGTCATGAATCTTGCTGCTCAGATGTCTTTTTATTTATCAAATGATGACGTACTTACAGTCCAGGAGCTGGTGGGCTGGGCATGTGCTCAGTGCTGGAGCCTGGGCCCTACCTCCCGTACCACAGATGCACAAGACAATCTAGACTGTTTTTTCAGTTCAGCGCCTTCAAGAGAGTAAAGGAATGAACACACGATGACAGGCAGACAGTGGTGACACCTGGCTCTGGGAGATGCCACTTTATCAGGTGACCAGAGTTAATACCATTTGTTTGTATCCTTAATCACCAATATGTCCTGACTAACTGAATTCTTCAGAGGGGTTCAGTCTCACCTCTGGGGTGTTTTTGCCAAAAATTCATAATTAGAACATAAGCACAAAGAAACAACCAAGAAACCCAAACTGAGAGATATCCTAATCACTGACCTGCAAGAACTCTGTGTGTCAAGTCTGGGAAGAGAGAGATTGGAGGGCAGTTAGAGGAGGCCCAGTAACTCAGTGTACTCTGGAGTTCTGGGTTGATTTTGGACCTGGAAAAGAACATCATCTGTGGCTGGTGGAATGTCAGTGTAGGAGATGGAGTACTTAACCACGCCATCTGTGATTCCCAGACATCACAATCCATGTGCTGTGTTTAACAAGTGTTATGGTTTTGGGGATGCTGGGTAAAAGGTTACCACATTTTTCTCATATTGGGATGTAGAAAAAAATGTACTCATTATCTTTTGAAGCCTGGAAGGCCTCGATTGGCTTCAAGTCTTATTTCCAGTGATTATTAGCTAACTGCTGTGGACAGATCCTGTGGCCTGAGTTTGACATTGCCTCCCCTGAAAACATAAGCTGCTCCCCTGGTGCAATTATGGGAACGAGTGGGGCACTTTAAGGCACCTGTAGTATGTGGCCCTTCCCCCTCTTCAGCTGCAAACTGTCACTTTGCCGTCTTCCCCAACTGGGGTCCTTCCTCTGATCGGCTCCTCTCTCAGCCCTTGTCACTGTGTCCCCAGCCCTGTGGTATGTCTAGAAACCCGTGCATGCATTTACCTCTGTCTGGAAATATAAGAAACGCTGGGGTTCTTGCTGGGTGAGGTCTGTGATGTGGGATTGAGCCTGGGTCCATACAGACCATTTTTCTACTTCTTCTTCCTTTAGGATTTATACACAAAGAGTTCAAGTCCCCTGCCATTCTAACCATGGTACCCTGGGCCAGCAAAATTAGCATTATCTGAGAGCAGACTCAAGTGCTCAGGGTTGGCAGTTTTCCCTAGGTTCTCAGGTGATCTGTGATTCAAGTGAGACGTCCTCTCCTTGACAACTTGATACAGGAGTTGATTCCAAAGCTGAGAGGACAATCTGCCTTCTGTTGTGTGCTTCCAGAGTGGAGGGCTGGAGCAGAGTCTATATGGGACTGGGAAAGAGGACCATGGGTAAGAAAGACCCTGGGGACATAGATCATTCCAGCCAGGCCTTTGTGTGGGATTCTCTCCCTGGAGACAGTCTGGAATTTCTGTCAGGGCCTTTGCATAGGGGTTGCCTGGCCAGGATCCTGTCAGGTTTCGGGGCACTCATTATTTTCTGGCCTAGATTTCTGTTTTCTGCCCCACTTGTTACCTGTGCCAAGTATGCTGGGTGGCTGCTGGCAGGGAATGTTGTCAGACCACCTTATGACTGGGACTGTCACCTGCTTCTGAGGGTGACAGGGCTGAAACGGTATCTGTGGAAAGTGAACAGCACAGATTGCCTGTCAGTGGCAAGTCCCAAGAACTCTCAGCTTGATTCAGGTGCTGAACAGGCTGTTCGTAAACTAAGCCAATGTTTCTTGGATGACTCAGTGTGTCTGAGGACTGAGCCATTTGCTTTTTGTGACACAACCCTACAGAGTGGAACTACTGTTAAATAACCTTGAGCCTGGTTTCAGGAAGGCCAGTGGGGCGCAAGGTCATGTGGCCTGCATATGTAGCTGGGGTTTGAGCCTACCGTTCCCCAGTCTAAAGCCTGGTTCCTGAGCCCCGTGCTGCAGGGAACTCCGTTTCTCTTTCATGGCTGAAGCAGGCTGGTCAAGCTGTTGTTTCTCAAAGGCAAGGCCGGAGAACTTCCCGCATTCTTTTGCTTGCTTTCGCCACATACCTGCAGGCAGGGCTTTCTGAAGGGGCTGGCTGTGGTCACTCTTGACAGGTTGCAGACATGTTTTGGGGTTTGACATCCTGGGAAGAGAGGAGGGTTTTGGAGTGACTCAGGCAGAACCCCCTTTATTGTCGGTTATCTGTGCTCATCATGGCGTGGCTTCTCAGGGCGGTCTGGGGTCTGTGCGTTGCTTTCTCATAGTAGTTTTGAAAGTGTGGCTCCTTGTGGTCACTGAGTGGGCTATGTATGGGAGGAAGTCTGTCAGGAAAGCACTATAGTTTGCCTCAAGTACTATTCAGTAGCATTTCTGGTCTGTGGCCAGTTTCTGTCCTTTCTTCCACTCTGACAGGTGAACAGAGGAAAACCACTGGAACGTACATTCACGCCTGCAAATTCGATATATTCTTACCGTGACTCTCCAGCTCAGAAGGTGTCTTTAAAATTGTTCAGCCATAATTAGTTGCTGAAGAAAGACTGTAGTGACTTTGACATAGCTACCTGGAGAAGTAATCGTTAGCTGTGTTGGGATAGGAACATGGCAAACAAACAAACAAACGAACATCGGATCCCAGACCCTCATCTTAGGGGCTGAAGGACACTGGCCAAGAGGAGTAATAAAGATCAGGCAGTGTGCCCAAAGTTACTGTGCACTCACTTCTTAATTATGAAAATGCTACCTATATCTGACTGAAAATCTAGTGTTCAGGAAAGCAAAGCTAATGAAAAAAAATCACCCCAGCACTACCACACAGAACAGCTGCTTTCAGGCCCCAGCACACGTTCACTTAGTCTCTTTTCTGTGTTCAGGGTTCAGTGTTACCTGTGTACTTTTACAGAGCACCTTTTAATTCAGTCTTTCAGCCCTTTCTCAAGTAGAGCCCCTTTTCAGTAGTACTGAAGACGTTCACACTAGGTTTCCTGGCATTATAGTTTATCTATAATGTGATGTGGTGGTGGTGTTGATTGGGGTGCTAAGTAACTTGTTTTTAGAGACAGAATCTAGTCTGACCCTTAACCCCATCCTAGGCTGGCCTCAAGTTCAGGGGGGTTATGTTGCCTCAGCCTTCCTAGTTCTGAGATGGTCGGCATTGGCTACTGTACCTGGCTTGAGGAGTAACTTGTTTTAAAACTTGATCTGTGGGCCAGGCGGTGGTGGCACATGCCTTTAATCCCAGCACTCGGGAGGCAGAGGCAGAGGCAGGTGGATCTCTGAGTTTGAGGCCAGCCTGGACTACAAAGTGAGTTCCAGGAAAGGCACAAAGCTACACAGAGAAACAACAACAACAACAAAACCAAAAAAACAAAAACAAACAAAAAAACAACAACCCCAAAACCAAAAAAAAAAAAAAAAACCAAAACAAAAAAACCAAAACAAAAAACAAAACAAAAAAACTTGATCTGTGACAGGCACTATTCTAAGTTTTACTTGATTTAGTATCACATGGCTTTATGAGATAAGTACTATTGTTATTCCCATTTAATGGTCCGTGTGTGTGTGTGTGTGTGTGTGTGTGTGTGTGTGTGTGTGTGTGTGTATGTATGTGTGTGTGCATGCATTAGTGTCAAATCTATGCTCAGGTTTCCAGCATGCTAGGCAAGTGCTCTTCCACTAAGACATACTCCAGCTAGGTTGGTACTGGGTCAAAAAATATGCAATTGTGAAGTGTTGATATGTGGTTATAGACAGAGTTGTCCCTGATCCTCTATGCCTTGGTTTACTCCGTGTGACTTAGGAATCTAGGAGGAGCTGGTCTTTAGTTCCTGGATTTTTCTCCAGGACTGGCTGTACCAGATTACTCACTTGGCCTTTACTGCCTCATTAATCCAGTTTCCTGATTTATTGTCTCTCAGACTGACAAATCCTGGTGGGCAATAACCACTTCTCATGTGCCCTCTCATAGCTGAGTGTGGTGTACTGGGAACATGTTCTGTTTTTATTGGCTTAGCAGACAGGAAGAAAACTGTTTGAGTGAACCAAGGTGGGGTTTGCAAGTAGCTGAAATCAATTGCAGAGAGGGTGGAAACTGAAATATCTAAATCCCTTGCAGAAAGCCCATTTGTTGTGTGGATAAGGGTCACCTACCTCCCTATCTGAGGCTCTAAGTTCATGAGAGTCATAGCTGTGTGGGCCTCTGACATCTTTGCTTCCTGTATAACAGACTGAACCACAGGAGAGTGTGCCTGCAGGTGTCTTGAACCCAGAGAGCAGATGACTGTCACCTGGGTTGCCACTTTCCTGGTGTGCACTGCGTCTCCCTCCTTAGTGTCTTGTGGGTGAGCTCTCTGGAGTGTCTGAAAGAGCTGGACTTCACTGTGTGTTGGATTTTAAAAACTACTTGGGATAATGTTGCTGATGTAGGCTTCTTAGGTACTGGATCTATGCTTGACATGGTGGTATATGAGTGAATAAATACATCGTGGGCTATTGGGTGAGGGAGACCTTTTCAGTCATAAGGGTCAGAGAAGGACAAAGCAGTGGCCTGGCTTATTTCTGTCTTTCACCCTGGCCTAAATGTGAGGTCATGCAAATCCCCCAACTGTGCTGACTTTCAGTGGGGCGGGGAGGTAGATGTGCTTGGATTCCTGACCCTCCAGCAGAGTGAGGTAGACAGGGTGAGGGAACTGCAGGCTAGTGTCATACTTGTCCCTTTTCAGGCAGAACAAAAGCGGAGGTCAAGGGCCTGGAGGAGGCAATTGTGTGAGCTTGTCCCTCGCCGCTTTCCATGTTGTAGGGTGATCTTCACAAGCAGATCATGGTTAGGGATTATTCATGTAAATAAAACAATGAAAAAGACACATAGTAGAGGAAAATAAGTAGCCTTTTCTTCAAAGACTAACCTCTTTTTAAAGCTGTGTCACGTCTAAATCATTACAATTGGCTGTTTGGGGAAGAGGAAAACATCCTATATTTTAGGATGTTACAGTGGCCTTCAAGTTATCTCTGAGATCTCTCCTCATGCTCTCTCCCTCTCTCCTGTCTCCCCTCAACACCTGATTTCCCCTGCTCCTTACTCATCTGGCCAGAGTCTACCAGTGAAATCTATCCTCTGTCTCCTTCCCAGGGAGCTCCAAGTCCACTCCCCCCTCCCATCCCTTCTCTTTACCTAACCTCTCTGGTCTACAGATTGCAGCTTGGTTATCGTTTACTTAGTGGCTAATATCTGCTTACAAGTGATGTATACCATATTTGTCTTCCTTAGGCCTGGGTTACCTCACTCAGGATGATTTTTCTAGTTCTATCCATTTGCCTGCAGATTTCATGCTGTCATTTTTTAAACAGTTGAATAATACTCCTGACTGTGATAACAAATGTGTCTCTCCTATGTTTGCCTTTGGGACTCGTTTCTTCCTCTTGGGTTGCTGTTGAACTTTGAAGTGATAATTTTTGCTTCATCTTACTATATTTTATTTTGTCATGTTTGGTTGTTATATCTTAGAAGCCTGTTCTTTTCTAATGAGAGACAGAAAGGGAGTTGATCAGAAGGGGAGGGAAGTGGGGAGGAACTGGGAAGAGTAGATCAAGATATATTGTATGAGAAAAGAATCTAGTTTTCTCCTTTTGTCCATATATCTTTACTTACAAGTATTCATTGCAAAGAATTCTTTTTTTATTTATTTATTTTTGTTTGTTTGTTTTGGTTTTTTTTTTTTTCAAGACAAGGTTTCTTTGTGTAGCTTTCCTGGAACTGGCTTTGTAGCCCAGGCTGGCCTCCAACTCACAGAGATCCGGCTGCCTCTGCCTCCCGAGTGCTGGGATTAAAGGCGTGTGTCACCACTGCCCGGTGCAAAGAATCCATTTTTAATAAAAGGAAAATAAAGATATCTCGGGCCTTCCCAGAGCAGAGATTTCTAGCTTCTTTGTCTTTGCAGGAAAGTATTAGGAAAGAGTAAAATCAGGGTCCTAAGTATGATCTAGAAAACAATGGCAGTGTGACTAGGGATTGTTTCTCTTCAGATGAAGTGGCATGAGGGCATGTGTGTGTGTGTGTGTGTGTGTGTGTGTGTGTGTGTGTGTGCATGTCTGTCTGTCTCTGTGTATGTATGTGTTTGTGTCTGTTGTGTATATGTCTGTCTCTCTGTGTGTCTCTGTCTGTGTATGTATGTGTGTACTGTGTGTGTATCTGTTTGTCTGTGTGTGTGTGTGTGTGTGTGTGTGCATGTTACTGTAGATGAACCTAGGACCTCACACATGACAGGAGAGTGGTCTACCAGAGTGACATTTTCTGCAAAGGGACATGGGTAGCAAAGTATAGTGCAGACAAAACTCCTTAGAAATTCACCCTGGACTCTGGGGTAATGGGGCCAGGCAACTAAATAAGGGCAGGAGCTTAATAGGTTCCAGGTGCCAGCATGGCTGAGTCAGGCCTGAATTGAGGCTGTTCTGTCTTCCATTCACATGCTGGCCCTGTGTGTAGTCAGGTCCTGAGTGACATGGAGCTCCTTGTCTCGTACCAGTTGGACGATGCTAATTCTGATTTAGGAATTCTGAGTGATACCAGTGACCAGAGACAGTAGCTAAGAAACACATTTTATCCTAAGAATGGAGGGACCCGGGCAGAGAATTCTGCTGGTGGGATACCTACAGTTTCACTGCCACTCAAGTACAATAAGAGCCATGGCTGCTTTTTAAAACGGTCTGGGAGCACATTTTTAAAAGTTCAGAAGTAACAGGTAACATCACATTAGTAATTTTTATTTTATCCACTATATACAAACGTTTATGCACATAGTCCTTATAACATTATTGTGGAAGTGTCTTCTATTCTCTGTGACCCTTTGAGCTCTCTTGTGTATTTTACCTGAATAGCACAGGAGAAAGGCTTTCGTGTGCCCAGGACTTGAGGCTCTTCTGAGGATAAGGTATAGATGAGGGATCTGTGGTAGTAAGTGGGAAGGGTGGGCAGTGGGTCCTGAACGTTGTTCAATGAGGACTCAGCTTGGCATGTCTTCTTGACAGCCTAGACAGGCTAGGGTCCCTGGTTGGAACCCCACTAGGTGTTCATAGGAAAGGCCAGGAACCCAGGAGTGTGTGCTGGCCACCCTCTAGCAGCTCTTCATATGGAAAGGGCTTCTTGGGCATGGTCCTCACAAGGGTACAGGCATAGGAGGTGGCCAGTGCTGGAAATTGCTAATTGGGTGGTTTCAATTCTAAGTTTTTGTTTGTTTGTTTTTCTGTTTGTTTGCTTTGCCTGCAGCTCCCATAGTTTTTGTTTGAGATCTGAAATTAGAATATTATTCATGCAGCTCTGCATAGTCATCGTGTAGATCCAGTGGAGATATTTGCTTCGAGTGCCTTGTCTTTCGTGCTTACTCTGGAGTCGTGGCGGGGGAATTGCCCCTTTCTTGGATGCTATGTGTCTTAGCATTTCTGTTGCTGCAACAAAACACCCCGACTATAAAGTGAGTTGGGGAGGAAAGGGTTTATTTGGCTTACACTTCCACATTGCTGTTCATCCCTGAAGGAAGTCAAGACGGGAACACAAACAGGTTAAGATCCTGGAGGCAGGAGCTGATGCAGGGGCCATGGAGGGGTGCTGCTTACTGGCTTGCTCAGCTTGCTTTCTTATAGAACCCAGGACCACCAGAACTACTCACAATGGGCTGGGCTCTCCCCTATTGGTCACTCATTGAGAAAATGCCTTACAGCTGGGTCTCATGGAGGCATTTCCTGAACTGAGGCTCCTTCCTCTGATGACTCTAGCTTGTGTCAAGTTGACACCCAAAGCCAGCCAGTATACTGTGAAATTCATGTGAATGAACTTCTCTCCTGGAATCTCACTGCAGGTTTTTAAACCCTAGACAGAGAGCTAGCTGGGTTCTTGCCTTGTGTCTGCTCTAGGTTCTTGCTCACCCCTGTGGCAGAGCAGAGACAGCACCCGTCGGAAGCCTACTGCCCTCCAGGAACAGCGCACCCCCTCTGTCTCAGCAGTTTTATTTTTATCACATCAGCTTGTTCCTGCTTTTGAAGTGTGAATCTCAGTGACCCGAATGAGCAGTCTGCCTGGGCTTGGGCCAGCGGGACCAGGTTATTAGAGTTCAGAGGCACCCCTGGGTCTTGGAAGCGGGGATGCTGGCTCTTCTATGTTTAGGCAGGGGCCTTGCAGGGCAGCCTTTCTGTGGCCAGAAACGGGTGGCTGCGGGCTGTATTCTCCCTCCCACATCCCTTCCATAGTAGCTTTAGCAGGAGCAGGCACAGTTGGATGCAAGTTAGATGTTAGTATTTCGAATTGCAGAATTTTAATGAATTTTTAATGAATGCTCCTTCCATACCCCATGTGACCCTGGGGACTCAAGTTAGCAAGAAGAGACTAGGTTGAGATACCTCAGTCACATGCCTTTGGATGGTTGGAGCAAGCATGTTGTATCTTAGTGGTCTCACCTGTAGATGAAGGTTGGTAACAGTACCTGTCTTTCAGGGTGCCATGGGGCTTCTGGGTCATGTAGCAACAGTGTTGGACATGTGGTAAGCACATGGTAAGAGCTGCTCTAACACATTCAGATTTAGTCAGCTTTGATCCTGGCTCTGTTTGACTTTAAGGCTGTTTACTGACTGTATTACACTGATTGTCCCTTAGAAACCTAATTCATTTAGCTGTTAAGGCATCTCATTTTCCAACAATAAGGAGGGCTGTCTATAGACCAAGGTTAGCAATGTGGTTTCCTCTCAGTGCCAGCTCTGGTTTGTGTTTGCATTGCCCAGGGAAGGATTTTCTGGCCCAAGGTTGCCATGTTGAGCTCTTTCTTATTGCTCTTGTGTTTGTCATAGAGATGTGGGATGTTGGGTATTCTCCCTTCCTGCTGTGAACTTGGTGTGGGCTTCTAATCTTTTCCTGTGACTGGGTTTAATGGGAAGAGCTATATGTTTCCCCTGAATACTTTAGGCCGAAGGACTCCCGTGGAGTGCATGGTTGGGGCAAATCTGCTGGGCATTCCATGTGGTTTGCGGGCAGCACCTGAGCTAGTAATTAATGTGCTTTCTGGCCTCATGCCATTTCCTGCAGGACATGCAGATGTCTGTAGCTGCAGGAAAGTGCTGAGGGAGAATCTGGATGTTGAGAAGCCTAGCCAAGCACCCATCCATCTTATGACTACTAGGAACTTTGAGCCTCCCTTTGCTGATAGGGAAAATAAGGTTCAAGAAAGCCGAGTGTTCTTTTCTAGTGCTTAGCCATGGCCACAGGGGGCGCAGCTCTCTGTGGAGTAGAACTTGTATCTGTGTATCTGGAAGCTAGGGTAGGGCAGGGCTGGATCTGTTTTCTTGGAGCTGTCCCCTGGAACCCACTCAGGTGGCAGAGTAATACTTGAGCTAGCCTTCTCTGCATCTTGAAGGTTCTTTTCCCAGAAGGCACTAGTTCTAATGTTCTCCTGACCTCAAATGAGCAGCCATAGCCCACTTAGCACCAGGCTCTAGGGTGGATGTTCCTATTCCCACCAGGATCAGCTCCTTCTGCAGTGACTTCTGTGGCCTTGTGTTTATTGGAGGAAGTGGTCAGTTCTGAGTGGACACTTGAGTTCAGGCTTCAGGAGAAAAAGCAGAGCGAGCTATTTTGGTTCAAGGTCATGGAGAGCTGATTTTCTTAGGAAAACAACCCTTCCCAAGGCCCAGTTCCATTCACTAGTGTCTGTATGTTGAGGTGGGCCTGGATCCTGCCCTTGTAACAAAGGTCCTTTGTCCTAGTACCCTGTTTCAGCTCTCTTGGCCTAGAGAAGTTATGTCCTATCAGAAGTCCTATTTCAGCCCTCCCGGCCTGGAGGAGTTATGTCCTATCAGAAGTCTGTCTTGGTATACTGGTAACAGCTTTGGTTCCCTCCCACTCTCATCCTTACCATACTGTTTTTGACAACATACTCCTATCTCCTTTCTGCCTCCCTTCCCCCCTTGTCTCTGATCATATCTGGCCTCCATCGAGTCCCATTAAACAACCAATGTGGTCGTGGGCCTCCATGTACCCACTGTTTTGCTGCTTCTTTTCTTTCAGTTACAGAACAGCTTTCTGTCTAAACACAGGCCAGCAGTTAGTGATTTCTGTGGCTCTTCACCCAGGCAGCTGTGTGCATTGCTTTCTGTGGCTCTGGAGGCCTCCCTTACCCAACTGACCCACACTTCCTTGTCAGACAACTTCCTGGTAGAAGGAATGCATGGTGTTTGCTCTTAAGTGTTGAGCAGGACAGGTGTCTCTCACCTCAAGAGACATCATTTCTGGCATGTACTTGTTCTGCTTTTCTGGAGGCAGTTCTGGAAGTGTTTGCTTGTCATAGTGTATCTGCATACCTTCTGTGGGACACCTTAGGAGTCTCTGTGGAGTCTCACGGGGACCTCCCTTCACTTGTGTGGGCGAGTTCCCTTGTAGATAGTGTCAGAGGCACTCTAGAGTGCTGCTCTCTTTCCTCCAACAGAAGGAATTGGACCCCAGCCTGCTTGTTCATCCAGCTTCACATGAACTGGGTTCTGAGAGGCTTCAGAGACTAATGAATGGCTCATAGCCGGGCACAGTTAATCTCATGACATCTGACCTACGGTTAGCTGCTCGCCGTGAATGACACTTGAGCTGATGGTTCTCTCAGTTCCAGGGGAGGAAAAGCCCTGGTAAGGGTTCTGGGAGAGCTTGGAGAAGGATGAAGAGTGTTAGGCCAGTGTGTAGGTCCTGTGGATGATGAGGATGGAGCCGAGAGCGAGGAGGTAGAGATGGGGGAGTTCTGGGAAGACAGACTTAGGGCTGCTGCAGAGATGAGAATGACAGGGAAAGTGCCCAGCAGAGCCTGGCCCATCCAGCAAGCACCCAATGAATGCTGCTTTTTCAGCGCTCGGTCTCCCTCACCACCCACTAGAAGGGGAACAGAGAGAAGTGATTGAATGTGGTATATTCCATGCCTAGACTTGTGCGTGGCACATATTGTGTTTTATGCTTGTTGAGTGAATCTATAAAAGCATGAGACCAGAACATATGAGAAGTGGACAATAATTAAAACAGAAGTCAGAGTACTTGTAGGGACAGCTTACGGGAGCGGAAGAGCATCTCGGAGGGAGGCAGCCAAGCCTTTCAGAGAACTTAGCATGTGATGCCAGCGCATTGCAGATCAGCAGAGTGGCTAAGTGAGTACGTGACCAGTGAAAAACAATTACGTCCTTCCCTCACAGAGTACATTGAAGAATTATAACTGCGTCTTTCAAACTAACCAGAGGTTCAAGAGAAGAGCCGGTTTTTAAAGCACAGAACGCCAGAGAAAATAGGAGAAAAGACAAGGAGCAGTGGCTTGGGTGACCTTTAAAAAAACCAACTGTTGTAGATCACAAGTATTAGAAACAAAATTTGAAGTCAGTGTTGAACACTTGGCTCAAGTATAAAGAAGTTTAAATATTCTAATATATAAATATTCATATAAACCAAGGGGAAAATCATTCCTATCTCTAAAAATAATTATGTGTATAGATGTTTTGCCTGCACGTTTGTCTGTGTACCACGTGCCTTGTGCCCAGCGAGGCCGGAGGAGAGTGTTGAGTCCCCTGGATCTGGAGTTATAGATGGTTGTGAGCCACCACTGGGTGCTGGGGATCTGTTTATTCTGGAAGAACGGCCAGCGCTCTTAGCCTCTGAACCTTTTCTCTAGCCCCACCATTTCCATCCTAAGAGAAAAATCAGCCCAAGGACAGATAGAGATCGTGCATGGAAGAATCACAAGCAGCCGGGCCACACAGGAGAAGTGTTCAGTGTGTTGACAACCAGAGACATTTGAAGGAAAAGGAGAGAACATTTTTTGCTTATCAGCTACTGCAGCAGGGTTTGTCTTAAGACACTTCTCTGAATTGCTGGTGGGAGAAAGGCTGGAAATTGCTTTTCTGGCGCAGAGTTTAAAGAGGCTTAACTACATATACTTTTTTTTTTTTTTTAAAGATACTAAGTTCAGCTCTCTAAATTCAGATTAAAGAAATATTTAAAATGCCTACAATATGTGCAAATTTGTTTATCATAAATCACAGAAATGTTAAAAAAAATTAAGTGCCCAGAAACAGAGAATAATAAATTGTAGAACATACACATCTGGAATGTTACATGTCCTTTAAAGTAATTTTAAAGAATATTTAATGGAGCCATTCTTAACCTCTATTGAGTCTTACTTGCCAATATCCTATTGCCTAGAGCAAGCCACATGATCAAGTCCAGATGCAGCGGAAGTGCAGGCATCTGTCTGCTCATGCAGCCCTCTACTACATATGTTCGTAGCATGATTGTAGTTCATAAACTTGAGATACAGACACACACATATGTGGTGATATACAAGTTCTTTATCAGCTGTTGTTATTTAGTTTATTGTTCTGCTTAATGTTAAAATTTATTGTAATAAGCTTTTTTGGTAATAATAAGCAAAATGTATTCCTTGAGCTAAGAAGGCTCCAGGTTTGGGACATTTGATATGATAACGGATGCATTTGGGAGGTGGCTGAGTAGATAGAATTAACTAGTATGGGGGAATTTTTTAGATAACAGTGCATGAGGTGGGAAACTAGGTTGGTTCAAGAGTAATACAGCTTTGATTGAATGGTGTCTAAGAAGGGGAAAGGGCTGTGTGGTAATTTTGCTTGGAAAAATCTCATTTAATATGTTGAGTTTGAGGTTTCTCTGAAGCACTGTAATTGGAGATACAGGAAGCATTGAAAGAAATAAAGCCATAGTTCAGAAGAGAGAACTGGGAAGGGAGGGGCGGGGAGGGAGAAAGAGTCAGTTCTTGAATATTAGTGATGGTTGTGAGAGAGATGATGCCCTGCCATAGCACTGGGAGGGATGCAAAGATGGTGGAAGACAGGCCCTGTGTTCGTGAGGTTCAAGGCCCTGGCAGAGGAGGAGTCGGGAAAATGCCTGTTGTAGATGCTGCCCCACAGCCCAGTTTGTCTCGTCTTGTACAGCCTCGGCATCCTACACCCCTCATTTGGACCCATTGATCCATTTGTGTAGTACCAGGTGTAATCAGCTGATTGATGGTTGTGCTCTCTACCAGACTGTCAGTTCCATGGGAGCTGGTAGGCAGCCTTATTCTCTGTTGTTAATCACTGGTGCCCAGCACACTGCTTGGCACAGGTTTTCTGGGAGGATGAGTGAATCCAAGTATATATCCACAAGCAAACTGGGGTAGTAGGATGAATCAGGAGGCACCGTGAAAAGGAAGGAGGAAGATTAGAGATGTCAGGATCCATGAAAGGATCAGTGGAGTTTCAAGGGTACAGTAGGCGCCAGTATAGGCCAGTGTTAGTGTTGAGAAGGAGGGACCGTAGGAGACCAAGATTGCAAGTGCTGTAGAGTAAGGATACAAATAGGAGTGAGGAAAAGAATGTGAATGATCTGTCAAGAGCACAGGTGGACCGATGAGGAAAAAAAAAAAAAGCTCAAACAGTGATAGATGGGACAAATGTGTAAGAAAGAAAAGGTGGTCCTGTAACAGATTGGGTGTCATGCTTCACTATCCTCTGGGTTGACCCCCTCGGATCATAGCAATTGATTATTTACAGTATCCATAGGAAATGGACATCCTGTTTAGGAAATAAGGTTGAGCTCTCTTGACTTGTCCCATATCTCTCCTCAGAGCCACTGGGTATGCACAGGAGAGGCCATCAGTGCCCCTCACCCACAGGTTGCTAGTGTTCCATCCTCATGAAAGCCTAATGTGGATCTGATGTTGCATCCTCATGAAGTTCTCAAGTCCTTTAAGGTTTGACAGTCTGGCAGCACCCACCCCACCATTCAGTTTTTATTAGGAATTCGAATTCCAAAGCCTCACCTGGGGCCTACTTAAGATGTTAGTTTCCATAGATGAAGAACCACTATCTTGCTCTGAAAGCACAGGGCAGCAGTTGCCATGAACTAACTCAGTCCTGGCTGATCTTTATGTAGGAGCCTCTGAACTGGGCTGAGTGGCTTCCCCACCCCTAATCCCCCAACCCCAGCCCCCCACCTCCGCCTTCTCACAAGTGCTTTTGAAGTTGTCTACTTGAAACCTGCTTCTGAATTCCCTAAGCCTAGGGAACTGGGCTGATAAAATTAGAGGCCCCTGTCATGTGACTGTTCCATTTTACAGGGTCTGCAGGTTCTGCTGGGATCCCAGGCAGTTTTCCAGGCCTGGCTGTGATTTGCATATAAGTTTCTGAGACAGAGAGGGGGCTCATGGTTTTAAATTGCAGACTGAAGGACCAAAGGGAACTGAGTTGCAGGCTGGAGGATAAGGTTTCATACACAGCAGCTGGAATGCATAGCTCTGGTGTCTGGGACTCATGCCTTTGAAGACTGGCAAGAGGCTGTTGCCTAACAGAAACCAGACCCAGGCCCCTGGCTCCAGTCCTCACCCTCCCTCTACCCACAGCAGGTCATCTAGCCCCTAACTGCACTCTGGCTCACCCCCCACCTACCCCACTCAGATAAAAGCTGGCTTAGCAGGGCATTTGCAGTTGCTTTTAAGGGGCCAGACCTCTCAGCTGCAGCTCTCAGCAAGAAGCCTCAGCAGCAGATGCTAACTGCAAGAGGTGAGTGTAGGGTTTTTCTTTTTATAGAGTAGAGAGAGGTTTACAGAACTAGAGAACAGGCAGGTTCCTCTATCTGAAGATGACTCAGAAACCAGGGTGTGCAGTTTCACAGCCAAGGCTCTGCACGCTCAGCAGGTGCTCCTTGGTCCCTGAGTGGATGCTCACATTTTAAAAGCCTAGTCATAAACTGTTTGGGGCTCCTTCCTTGATGTCTGAGAGTTTGGTCCAAGATCTTCTCTGTTGAATATAGTGTTGTGGGTAGATCTTGGGAGCAAGAGCCTATCTTCTCCTGATGGTGGGTGGGTCTGCTCCTAGATGGCAAGTACTAGCAGGTTGGTGTCTGCCATACACCCTTCTCCTCTGGAAAATCTCCAGGCTTCCGTACAGACCCCAACATATGTTCACAACCACTGTATTCTTTCATGGCACCCCTGTAGGTGAGTCTTGGCTGTTGCCAAAGCCACAGGGAGAGTGTGAGCCCAGCTTCAGGATCTCCTCTACTCATGAGTTTGAGCCAATAACCAAATCTATCTAAACATTCCTGTCCAGAGAGTAGACTTTAGTCCTACTTAGTTTAACTGATGGTCCCCATGCAAACAAAACTTTTTGGACAAAATATCAGAAGCTTCTCATGGGAGTATTTGGGAATTTAAAAAGCCCCTAATAGCATTCTGATTTATTCGGGGAAATAGATCCAGTTAATAAAGGAAAAGAAGGAATCAGAGGCACAAGGACTCTCTCAGGCACAGAGGCCCTGGTGTCTATTGGTTGTTCCACACAGGAGTGCTGGACTCACTGGACCCTCCAGCATAGCTGGCAGGGTGAAGGCAGATCCCCGGGGCTGTTCCCTTGTGCCCCCGTCACTCACTATTTCAGATGAAAGGAGAATTTATTCCAGCCAATGATTGAATAAATGTGACTTTACACTCATAATCTCCTCCCCTGAATCACTGATGAGTTTTTAATTACCTAGTGCAAGAGAGTGGATTGTAAAACAGATAGTGGGATCCTTGCAAATCCTAGTAGAATCTGAAGAGTGATTTTGCAGAAGTTATTAAACCACAGAAATTTACATGGCTCTTGACCTTGTACTCCCAGGAATTTACTGTTAGAACCAATTGAAGTTATGAAGAAAACATGTTCAAAGAGTTCACTCAAATGGCTAATTAGAACAGTGAACAGTTAAGAGCCCCAATATCCACTCATACCAGTTTATGACATAACATGGCAGTTATTATTTGTTACTTTGATAATTACCAATGATAGAGAACAGTATAGATTATGTCCCAGTTTTATAAAATGCACCTGGAGCACCTTGATTTTGCTAGGCTGGTTAGCCAGCCAGTGAGCTCCAAGATCCTTTTGTCTGCCTTCCTCCTTCCTCCCCCTCCCCCAGCCCCTGAACCAGCACTGGGGTTGGAGACCCATGCAGCCACATTCAGCCTTAAAATTGCTTTCTTTTATTTATTTATGTCATCTTTTGTTTCCTTTTATTTTTAAAAATTCATTTTTTTGAGATTATAAATATAATTACATCATTTCTTTCCTTCCCTTTCATCCCTCTAAACCTCCTATATACCACTCCCTGCTCTCTTTCAAGTTCATGGCCTCTTTTCCCAGTAATTGTTGTTAAACGCACCTCCACACACACACACACACTCAAAAATATATAAGTACAACCCGCTTAGTTTGTATACTGTTGCTTAAACAGTTGTTTCCAGGGCTGACCTTTTGGCATTGGATAACCAGGTGGTGTGCTCTTCTTCCCTGGGGAAGGCTGTCTCCTGCCCTCAGCATTCTTCAGTTGCCTGTCGTTCTTTTTTAGGATTGCAGCCTCCTTGGCCCTCCCTGCCCATGTTAGCACTGTTGTTGCTCTGGTTCAGCTCATGTTTAGACAATCATGTACAGCTTCTGACATTCCTAGGAGATACAGTCTCCCAGCAAATTCTGTATTTAGTACAAACAAAAGGTTTGTAGAAACCCTTCCTGAACAAATCTGTTGACAACCCTGTAATCACTTTACATCTCTGTCACATTCATGGAGTGTTTCAAATTTCTGCCTTATTCTATTTGTGACCAGTAATCTATGATGTTAATACTGTAATGGATGTCATACAAGTACAGTATAACACAGGAAGCTTCATCAGTAAATGTGCATGTCCCCCCCACTGGAAAGTGTGGCTCTTGTAGTCTTTCTGCCCACTTTTCTGCAATGTCTCCAGAGCCTCAGTAGTGCTTTGTGGGTATACCTGTTGAGGCTGGGCTCTACAATTCTGCATTTGATTGGTTGTAGCTCTCTGTAATGGCCTCTGTTGCAAAGAGAAGTTTCCTGGATAAGAGCTGAAGACTACCCTTATCTGTGGGTGTAAGGACAAATACTTAGGATGTAGTCAGAGATTATGCTGATTTGGTAAAGTGGTGGTTATAGGCTCACCTCCAAGATCTGTGACTTCACTAACACAGGGTAGTTGGCTGAGTTTCCAATACCAGGCATGATTTTCCTATTGAGGGAATCTTAAGCCCAATTAGAGAGCTGTTGGTTACTGCCAGTGTCTTAGTGCCACTATTGCCCCCTTAGTGTTATCATGCCCTGTGGGTCATTGTTTTGGTGCATAAATGCCATGCTGGGTAGAGCTGTTGGTTGCTTCCCTCCTTTGGAAGCTTACCTGGTGTCTTCTGGTCCTATGAAAGCCAGTCCTCGGGTCAGATCCAGCTCAGGGTCCTCTGGGCCCTGTGTCTGAAGTAGGAAAGGGACATAACAACAGCCTGTGTGTGTGCTTTGGGAGTCTCTTGGATGGTCCTGAACAACAACTTAAAACAGGCTTCTCACACCTGTTTTGGGGCCTTTTGTTAGATGGTCTTTTGGTTTGTGAGGGAGCATTTTCAGACTAGATGAGAAAAATCCATATATTCACGTTATAAACTATGCATGTGCATTTATACATAGGCTTACATGTATTATACTCTTTTAGGTGGATAGTGAATAGTAAATTCCTCACGACTCTCCAGACAGCCTTGCTGTTGTTTTGACCATACTCTCCCTTCTGCAATCTTCTCCTCCCCCTCCCCCATTAGAGCTTCCCCCTTTTCCTACTCCCATCAGATCACTGTGCCCTGCTCTCCCCTGTCTATTGCTCCCCCATCGTCCCACCCAGCAATGGTCTCTTTATGCTTTCCTGGTTTCTGCGCTTCCTTCAGGATGCTTGTTCACATCTGAAGATGTGGAGTTAGGGGAGGCGATGAGAGAGAACGTGTGACATTTGTCTTTCTGGGTTTGCTTTACCTCATCTAATATTCTCTTTTCTAGTCCCATCCACTTTTTTTTTTTAACCTGGAAAGTTCACGATTTTTCCTCTTCCCCCCTTCTCCTCCTCCTCCTCCTTCCTCCTCCTCTGCTGAATAGTATTCTACAGAGTATCTGTACTCCATTTTCATTGTCTTCAGGTTGTTCCCATTCCCAGCTGTTGTGAGTAGAGCAGCGGTGATGGTGTCTGAACCACTGTCTGTGGAGTTGGATGCCAAGGCCTTGGGTACTATATTCACTTTTCAAAGGTCTAGAATGTATCATTAAGACCCAAATGGTAATTCACAGGTAGCAGGATTATGATTCATGGTCCCCTTTTCTCTATATATTTCCAAGTATTCCAAAAAAGAAAAGCTTTGTAGAAAACTTATTCTTAAAACCTACCTAACAGACTTCTTTGAAATGTGACCCTATGAGCCACTGCTTTATACAACTCCCTGACTCCAGCTGGCTGGTTTGCATTAGGGGAGAGGGAAGGTTTGGTTTTTGTTGATGCAGGGAGGCTGTGCCTCTTACAAAACCTGGGGTGGATTTCATGTGATCCGAAGGGAGAACAGTGTTGAGAAAGGCCAGTCTTGAAAGTCAGCTGAGTTCTGGCAGGAGCATTAGGTTAGAACCACCAAGCCTGTGCCGTGTTAGATGACTTTCCAATTCCCAGTGTGCTCCAAAAGCACAGGTTCCGTTTTACTTGCATGCCCTGCTAAGCCCTCTTACATTTTCTTAGAAAAATAAAATGAGGAACAATGTTCTTAAGATGTTGGCAATGGACTGAAAAGACCAGAAGTGAGCCTTGCTGGGGATAGAGGGCATCCTTGTTGCTCGGAAGCGCCCTGTGATGGTTCACTTTTTTTTTTAATTAAGAAAAATTTTCTATTCATTTTACATACCAATCAAAGATCCCCCCTCTTCCCTTCTCCCACCCCTCCAGCCTCACCCTCCACTCCCCCCCAACAAGAAGGCAAGGCCTCCATGGGGAGTCAGCAGAGCCTGGCACACTCAGCAGAGGCATGGCCAGCCCCTTCCTCTGCCTCAAGGCTGTTTGAGGTGTCCCATCACAGGCAGTGGGCTCCAAAAAGCCTGCTCATGCACAGGGATGGATTCTGATCCCACTGTCAGTGTACCAAGTGCCCTGGAAGTGATTGTTCATATTGGTTCCATTTGGAAAACACAGTATCCACTTCCTGTCTGAAACTGTGACCAGAAGTAAAGTTGGACTTCAGAAGTCATTCCAGCATGGAAGGATTGTTCATATTAATTTCTATGTAGAAAACATAGTACTCCTTCCTGTCTGAAAACATGGCCAGATATAAAGCAGGACTTCAGAAGTTATTTCTAGTATCCATTTATGGGCTTTGAAGTACCAGAGCATAGGTAAGGACACCAGGAGGGACGGGGAGTGGGAATGGCCACCTTATCCAACTTAGGAAGTATTAGAGTCTATAGAGGTGGACGCCTGAACTGAGAAAGGCCTTGGAAGAAGTCTGTCCTTGGAAGTCCCCAGTTCACTTGGACTTGGCTTGGTGTGATGCTGAGTGGAGAGCTTGGTGTAAGCACATCTGGCTTGAGTCGTCATCACTTAGATTGAAAATGACCAACAGGAACCTCCAGGGTGCTCTGCAGCTTCCTCTTTCCCCTCTTGGATGTGACTCTAGGAAGAAGTTTAGGGGGAGGGGGAGCACTGGCCCTGAGTGTGAAGGAAGGCTTTGTTCTCCTGAGGCATCCTGGCCCAGGAGGCTGTCTTCATCTTTCAAGTAGACCTGATGACAGTGACTCTGATGTTATGCAAACAGGAGTGTTTAAGAAGCATGTAGCTCAGTGTGTGTCAGAGGAAAATGCTTTTTCTTCTTCCTTTCCTCCAATTTGAAACTTAGCAGCAACACAGGATTCCTAAAGTAGCAGGTTTTTCTCCAGCTTAAGGCAAGTGTTTCACTTCTCACTTTAAAATGACCTGATATTTAACTCCTTTCCAACATCTTATACTTCTGGAATTTTGTCCGCATTTTTGGGGTAAGGAGTTTTTTTTTTTTTTTTTTTTTAAAGAAATCCTGCATGCTGACTTGGAAGTATTGAAGAAACAGGTCTGTTGTACAGGCTGACCGCCACCTCTAATCTGAAATCTGAAATATTTAAAATCACAAACATTCCAACCATGACCTCATGAGATATGTCACCATAGAACACGGGCTATGAAATATATACAAAATTGCCTCCAGGGGATGTGGATAAGGTCTTTATGAAATTCAAGTGAGTTTCTTGTTTAGACTTGAGTCCAGTGTCCCAGCCCATCTCTCTCTCTCTTCTCTTCGTCTCTTCCTCTCTTACACACACACACACACACACACACACACACACACACACACACACGATGCATATATTAAATGTATGTCTCTCAGGTCTTAAATATTAAGATAAAGAATAGTCATTCTGTATATGTTTGCCTGTCATCTGCATACTGTTTCTTTTAAATTTTAGGGATAAAGAACAAAAGTGTGTTGTCTAGCCACCTTTAGAGATCTTACAGTAATCATGTGCTTCTCTGAGGGAGCGTGCCTTGGATGGGTCGGAATGGGAGTGTTGGCTGCTAAGTGATTCAGTGATCGCAGGGACATTGCAGTCCCGAATGTCACTATTAAAAGTCCTGCTGTTGTGAAATGCCAGCTTAGCAGCTCCACCTTCACAGTCCTTTCCATCTGTTGGCGGTCCTTTGCAGCATTTTTCTTTTTTTAAGTTGTAAAATGCCACTTTTATTTTGATCAGTGACAGCTCTCTGTGGACTTCCCACTTCTAAAGAAAGTAAGAATTGTGTCCATTTCCGTGTACAAACATTGATATTGTTAGGTACGATTTAGTGAGTACCTACTGTATGCTGTAAGCATATGACATTTCAGCGAATTTCTACAGTGAGCCTATTAAATTAGAATTGTCATCCTGACTTTTACAGAAACTGCAGTCTGACCAACCAAATGCCTTCTGTAGGACAGGCCTTCGCCAGCTTCCCCGTGTCCCACTGGTCACATGATTCCATGTCCTCAGTCATTCTACCTACTGGCCCTGATTTTTTCGTAAATTCATCATTGTGAAACACATTATAGTGGGATAATTTATCTCCTATTCTCTTTGTTTATTATAGAAATGTTAAGTGTTTTGTAATTTTAGGTCCTTGCAGATCTGGTCTGCCTTGGTCTGTTCAGGTTACTAAGACAGAATACGGTAGAGCCAATGACTTATAATCAGCAATTATTAAGTCCTTCCACTTTTGAGTCTGGGAAATTCAAGAGAAAAGTGCCAGTCAGGTTGTTATCCTGTGAGGACCTGCCTTCCTAGTTTCTCCCTGAAAGATGCCTTCAAGCTCTGTCTTCTGTGATAGCAGTGAGTAAGGTTACCTGAGGCCTTGTTGGCGTGCATACACCAGGATGGCACCTTTGCAGTAAGATGACTGGCTGTATAGGGATAGCAAAATTAGTGTTGGTTTCTTACGTACAGGTAAAAACTTATTCTGGCACTAGAATGTGGCCTACTAAGTGTTATTTTTAAAGTAAATTATTGCTGAAAACAGCATGTGTTCATTTGAGCCTGCAGTGAGTTGTAGATGTCACTGAGGGATGGGGTGGGGAGTGGGGAAGTCTTCCCTGAATTATGCTGCATATTGATCAAGGAGGTGGTCGCCACAGGTTGGAGTTATTTCTTGAAATAACAATGAAGTTTTCTGTCTGGATTGTTCTTTCACAGATTTGGTCAGTGAGAGAGAATGATAGAATGTGATAGTGTTCGATGGCATTACCCATAGCAGAACTTGGGTGAGACTTAGAGGCAGTCCTCTGTGTGTTTGTTGGCTGAGTTGACATTGACACTGAGAGTCCTTGTTTTCACTTTAGCATCTTTCATGGTGCCTTCATCTGCTGCAGGTTCCATCTTAGGAGATGACCTTCTTTGCTCATTCCTAAGAGCAGGTCCTCACCTCTTGTTTAACATGACATCATGGCAGTTCAGACACACCTGCCCCCAGGCTCCACTCATAATTCCTGCTCTCTGTGGTTTCCCTCACTTGTACGATTACCTCCTGCTCTTTACGGTGTTCCTCACCTCTATGGTTACTTCCTCCACTCAAGCCTTGGACCCCTTAATCATTCATGAGGATTGGAATCAACCTCTTTCAAACTCTCGTTAACATTGATGCCTCTATCGCTCATAAATTTGAGATATTCTTAATGGCATCTAGAATGGTAAATTCTTTCTGGCAGGTTCCCAGTTCATATTGCCCACATCCATTAGAGGGATCTATGGCAGCTCAAGTCTTATAAATGCATAGCTTAAGTAATAAGCTTGTATACTTGACATGACACCTTCGTAATGGACAGCTATGTTGGCATGCCTAAAAGCAGCATTAATCTTGTTGGCTATGTCTGCCAGAGCTCCTGAGTGACCAGGTGTTTTGTGGGTGTTCTGTAATATTTGAAAAGAACGTTTTCTGGGAAGTAGGTCCTAGCAATAAGCTGCAGATACTTAGGACACCATGTTGCAAACAGATACACTGCCTTCTGGTCCCTGCTACTCCATTTACTGAGCACAGGAGGAATAGATTTCAGTGTCATTCTCTGGGGCGCTAGGAATTTGGAAACAGTTAATGAGCACTGGCCTCCACTCAAAGTCACCAGCTATATTCTCCTCACAAGAGAGGCGGCCTGTCCATAATGCTCTGAAGCTAGGCTTTGATGTCCCTGGCTCTGAAGTCCTGGGGACTTCTGCAGTCTACACCAGCGATCTCAGGAGCCCTGCCTGCTTCCCCTGGCTCCCCCATTAGAACTGCTGCTTCCCCTGCACTTTGTGTTCCGGACATGGCTCCTTCCTTAAGCCCCAGCTGTGTCTTGTGCGGCTCCCACAGCTCTCTCAGTGTCACAGTTACAGAGTGTAGAGCCTTGCTCTGGAGTAGACTTTGCATCTGTTGTGACTGGTTTGAACTATCCAAAGCACTGAAATGTTTCCCCACTGACAGTGAGGCTGGGTTACTTCCTTTCTGTGTTCACAGAATTAGCACTTTTCATTCTCCCCAAGACCCTTTCCTGTGGCCACCAGCGTGGATTAATTAGTTAATTAAAAATAAAAATTTAAAAGGAGCTTTTGCTCTGCACTCACAGCTTGGCTAAGTGTTGGGGACAAGAGGCATAGCATGCGCTGTCTTGCTTGGTGATTCTTTTCCAATAAGCTTGCTCATGTCTAATTTTTTATAAAAGCAGTGGTTCTCAACCTGTGGGTTGTGACCCACTGGAGGCGTTGAATGACCCTTTCACAGGGGTCGCCTAAGACCCTTAAGATCAGAAAATACAAACATTTACATTACAATTCATAACAGTAGCAAAATTACATTTATGAGGTAGCGTTGAGAATAATTTTATGGCTGGGGGGTCACCACTGAGGAATGTTCCTCCATCAATGAGGAACTGTCTTAAATGGCCACAGCATTAGAAAGGTTGAGAACCACTGATTTAGAGTGAGAAGCTTCATGAAACTCTTCTGTTTACATAGACACTCACAGATGTCTGTACAGCGATTGACTGACCTGATTTCAATATTGTTGTGTCTCAGAGGCTAGGGAGGCCTAAGGAGAGGGAGAGAGATGGAGAACAGCTCTCCAGTGGGGAAACACATTCACATTTACTAATGAAGCTTCCTGTGTTATATGGTACTTGTATGGCATCCCAAACAATTACAGTAGTAGCATCAAAGATCACCGGTCACAGATATAAATCATAATAATGCAGAAATTTAAAGCTATATAAGAATGTGACAGAGATGCAAAGAGATCACACAGTTGTCAATAGATTTGTTCAGTATAAGGTTTCTACAAGCCTTTCATCTGTTCTAAATACAGACTCTTCACAGCACAGCATAATAAGGCAAACCCATGTAAAGGTTCTACCCCCTCATGGCATGATCAACCACCTCCCAACTCCATCACATTGAGGGCTACTGGGTTTTAACATACAAATCTGAAGGGCCACATGCATCTAGCCCCTTCTCACTAGAGTGTTCTGCTGCCTGGGTGTTAAGAATTCCTAAGAGCTGGCTGATCACATCTCTTCCCAGCTCGGGCTTGAAACTGGTCACAACGAGAATGACTGTTACAAGCACTGGAATCGGTAGCCCTAGAGAGCACTGCTAACGTTTCACCTTCAAGCAGTTCCTAGCATCCGAAGTAATGTTTCTGCTCTACAGTGAAAAGATATCCCAGTGAGTTTATTCAGTATGGGAGCCCTGAGCACATCTAGCCTTTCAACATTACAACATAATGTCATCTGTGGAGTCCTTGATCAAATGCTGCACAGTTGACGTTTAAAAACAATCACAAATCTTACAATGGAAGTCCGAAAGGGGAGAGAAGATGAACATTTTATGCTGCTTGTCTGAAATGCTGTGCTTTCCCTCAATTGTTCTTTCTCATCTTCAAGAATGTGTTAATGACTAAAGAAAGCCTCCAAGCAGCATGAGTGTTTACACCAACCTTTAAATGCTTCCTATGAACAGAGCAACATGTGGAGTTTACTCGTGTCCCTGATGGGGGGGCATAGATGTATGTGCTGTGCTGAACCCCCTTTCCTTCTCCAGAGCTCCCAAGGTTCCTAAAACGCTGCAAACAAGAGGCAGTGCTGCTTACACTGACTTAGCCCTCAGATCTTACTCCCTGCACCACTATGAAGAAGCTCAGTGGGAAACACTTGTAGAACTCCAAACAGATTTTGAACCACTCAGACATGTGGGAAATACAAGCAGACACTCGGTGTGAAGGAGATCATCACAAATGGTCTGAAACAGAAGCTTGCTGTGCAAGCCTGTGCTGACCTCAGCTCACAGTCTTTCTGCTTTTCCCCACTAGGGCTATGATTACGTGTATGTCAACTAGCCTACCTACTTTGTCTTTTTATTGGTTAGGAAGTAGACTTTGTATAGTGGGTGTGAATAGAGCAAAATGTGTAACTCTGTATGTAAGAAATAATTTAAACCATCATGAGAAGCAGTCAGAGAAAGTGACCGATGCAAAGCTGGGGACCCAAATTACCCAAATAACTTGGGAAAAGGGTGGCAGAGGTGATCGGTTTTCACAAGGCTGACCAAGTAGCCTGCATTCTCATGAACTTAGTTATTTTTAAAAACTCTTTATTTGTTATTCATGTGTGTGCGTGGGGTAGGGGGTTGCCTTAAACGCAGCATGTGTGTGGCAACCAGAAGACAACTCTGCAGAGTCACCTCTGTCCCACCACCTTTCTGTGGGTTTGGCTCAAGCTTTGGAAATATGAGTAAACCAGATAAATTTCTAAGGAAACGGAAATCATGGTAATGAACCCAAACAGTTGAAAACCTGAAAATGGACTAGAAACTCTTGGGCTTCTCCTTAAGGAAGGTCCTTTTTCAGACTGTTTTGTGGACTCCCCAAGGGCAGTGACTGCGGGCTGAATTGTGTGCAGATTGTTCTCAAGCTGACACACGCAGTAGCACTCAGCTTTGGTGGGGATGAGACACTAACGTGTCTGTTGTCGGTGACAACAGGTATGTCTGGAGACAGCAGGACCAGTGCCTTCCCTCAGAGAAGTCTACTGTCCAGCAGTGGCTGACGGCCGTTTCACAATGGTGGGAGAAAGTTAAACGTTTTAGGGAAAACAAGTCTATCTGTGACATTCACGACTTCTTCTGAGCCTTGGAGGCCACAAGGGAGGTTTCTTTGTCGTCTTGTTCCTGGGGAGCCTCCTCCAAAGGGGAAGGGAGGAGAGTTTGGGCAGCTGGGTTGGCACCATTTCTGACCTTGACTTGTCCAACTTCCTGAGCACTACACAGGGACATCGAATAGTGTGGCCCTGACCTATGGCCATCAGGCCTGGCTTTCACCTCCTTCTCTTGCCCTTGCTGGGAGCTTCCAGTCAGGAGCCTGCTATAGCTGTCCTCTGCTGAGGCATGGGATTTTCCTTCTCTGGATCCCGAGCTTTACATGACAGATGTACCAGGACTACAGTTTCGCCTTCCTGGGATCACTGTAGGGTTTGGCAAAGGTTCTTAACGTTGAGAATCCACAGTCTTCTCCGTTTTCCTTGCAGAGGAGACTCTGGCAATGTTGTATTGTGATAAAAAAAAACTGCTCTGGGCACTCTTTGGAACTCTCTGGAATCTTTTATTCTGCCCTAATATGCAAACGCTGATCACATATTCTGGGCGAAACTGATTTCTTTGATTTTTATCAAGGAAGGGGCTGATCATGGTGGCTTCATCTTGTCATACCAGCACTTGGGAGGCTGAGGCAGGATGATTGCCAAAAACAAGTCTGAGGCTACATAACACAGCATAGCTTAAGCTACAGAGTGGAATCCTATCTAAAAAGAAATCAAACGATAACAGCAACAATAACAACAACAAAAACCCAAATCACTTTAAAATAAGCAAAAAGGATTGGGGTAGGATGGAAACAAAAAGAAGGTACAGATCCCTGAGCTTTACTCTTGGACAAGGCCAGCTAGATTATGAGAAGACAGTGTATCATTTGCCTAGACTGTAACCCACTTCTCTTTCTTCACTTGTGTAGAGCTCCAGGTCTTCCTTCCACTTTCCTGGAAGTCCTCTCTGCTCTCAAAAAGAAATCTTTTTTTGACAGGTTCTCACTCTGTAGCTCAGGATGGCCTAGAACTCATTATCTGTCTGTGTAGCACTGGCTGGCCCACAGCCAACATTCCTCCTGCCTCATCCTCTCAAGTGCTGGGATTATATCAACAGTGTGCACTGCCATGCTGGGCTTCTTTCTGTCTCTAAAATGGCTATGGCTTAGCAGTTAAGCGTACCTGCTGCTCCAGCAGAGGCGCTGGGTTTGGTTCTCAGCACCCACATGAAAACCCACAACTGTCTGTCACTTCAGTTCCAGGGGATCTGACATCTCTTCAGACTTCCTCAGGCTCCCACATGTGTGTATGGTGCACACAAACACACTTAGACACACACACAATAAATATGTACAAATGCTTATATGGCTTAGGGAATCTGCTGTTGGCTGTTCTCTGTGTTTAGCCTCCTCAGGAAGCTAACTCCTTTGACACTGCCTTCCTACCCCATTGCCCAATTCTGGAGCCTAGGACTTGCTGAGTTATAGCCAGGTGCTTGCTGTCTCATACTGCACTCCAAGGCTCCAAGAGCCAAGTGTCAGAGTATTCCAGACATAAGTTACTGTTCTCCATCTCCATGTTCCTTCCTAACCACATATTTCCTCCAGTTCCCAGTCTTAATCCAGAAATTAAGATGAGGTTACTCTTGGCTTTTCCATATTCATTCAAAAAGCCTTGCTGAGATGGTTCATACTTAGGAGGCTGAGGCAGGAGGACTATGAGTTCAAACCAGCCTAAATTACATAGTAAGACCCTGGCTCAAACAAGACAAACAAAGGATCTTCTTAGCTTTGGTGTCCTTCTAGGAGGCCGTATAGCATATTCAACATGCAGAGTGCTTTCTCTGTGGCTGATATTATCATCTGGCTCCTTTATCAGACTCAGGTGCATTGAGAAAGGCTGCCCTTGCTTCTCACTGTCTCTCAGGAATGCCTGGTGTGTAAAACAGGAGTCTTAAATGTTTTGTTTATGTGTTATCATAGGACCCTCATGGATTTATCATGTGCTAATTCTATCCCACACACTGCAGTTTTCGACTCTAGACTTCCTTTTACTGGGGTATAATCTCCCAGACCACATGCCTGTCTCTAGAATTGGGAGTTTTGTCCTCAAATGTGTTGTAGCTCCTGTACAACCTTTACACTTGAGGCGCAGGGAGCATTGTAGAAAAGGAGGGGAAAAGGCGGTAAGATCCGGAGAACCAGAGTGTCTGCTGTGACATAGTGTCTGTTCTATATAATGGGAAGATGCACCCATGGAATCCCAGCAGTATGTCTGCTTAAATAAGAGTGGTGCAGTGCAGGTGGTGGTGGTGGTGGTGGCGGCGGCAGCGGTGGCGCACGCCTTTAATCCCAGCACTCGGGAGGCAGAGGCAGGCGGATCTCTGTGAGTTCGAGGCCAGTCTGGTCTACAAAGTGAGTTCCAGGACAGGCTCCAAAGCTACAAAGAAACCCTGTCTCAGAAAGCCAAAAAAAAAAAAAAAAAGAGAGTGGTGCAGTGATAACACCAATTGACATTGCAGTGTGGGTGGGGGAAATCTCACAGTATACCACCCCTGGGTGAGAGCTATGTGAGATTAATGGCTGCTGAGAATCTTCTCCCGGATAGATTGAGCCCCGATAGATTATCCAATCTCAAGAGGTCAGCCCTAAACATATATACATATGAGCAACACTCAATGAACTCATTATGTGTTTATATGTACATATGCACATATGCATGAATAGAACAATAGTAAGTAAAGAAGAGATCATATATCAAAGGGAGCTGGGGGATTTGGGAGGAGTTGGATGGAGAGGAAGGATGGCTAGAAATAATGTAAATATACTACTTACATATGAAATTCTCAAACCAATAAAAACAAACAAAACATGGTTGTAGGCTCTATCAAGTATTCCTATCCGTGCCCTTGGGCTACTAAGAGCTGTTCAGTCTGTGGCTCCAAGCCACCCTGATTGCAGCTGCCCTCTGGCTTATCTCTGACCTGGTGGTTCTGTTTTTTCACTCTTCCCAGGGCTGCTTCTAATCTTCTTAGAAACCCCAGGGTGCCAGATGTTGCCCTGATAAAAAAGACAGTGCACCCCTACCCCATTCCATCCCCTAGCCCCCAGCATGTTGCCTTTTTGAAGCTTATGTGGCAAAAGTTGATTGTGTGTGTTCCAGGTGCTTGTAAGTGTCGCTTGTCTTCAGAACTTGCCCTTGAGGTTGTCTCTTTGGAATCAAGTCAGTGCTGCTAGCTGCTTTCATGTGCTTTCCCTCTCTTCTCTAAGTGCAGTGCAGAAAGGGGGAGACTGTTCATCGGGTGTTTATCTGCCCATCCTCTGCTGATCTCAGAGACTGCTGACTAGGTCTCAGGCCACCCACAGACACATGCACTGAGGCCTGGATCCAGTTTGGAACCTGGGAGACTATAAATGCCACACGCTCCTGCCCCTGAGTATGTACCTAAGCAACACTTTCATTTGTACCTTGCAGCTCTTGAGGGCAGGGCCTACTGTGCATTCACATGTGCCCCCACCCCAAGCATGATGCAGTTTCTCCATCAGGAGAGCTTCAGTATGTACTTGTGAAAGTAGCAGAAAGGAGGAGGTATGGAGAAGGGGCAGAGTTGAAAGCGACGTAACAGAAGATGATCTTCCAGACTAAGACGTTAGATGGTATCAAATGGAAGATTTGGTAAATAAGTTTGCTGCCTCTAAACATGTGTGAAATCACTTCCCAGGGTATACCTGGTGAGTTAGAAGACTGGATATCATCGGTACTGATAAAAGTATCTGAGACTCGAGGAGCACCCAACATTAGGAATAACAGTGGAGTAGTCATCTAAAGGGACATCTGAGGACACCCTCAGAGTCTCTAGGTCTCAGGAGGAAGGGTCACAACTTGGTGAAGGGTTCCAAGGCAGCCGCCCTGCTCCTGATCTGGGGCTCAGACTGTCTCTAGATTGAGTGTCACATCATCATCCCTCCCCGGGCTCCTGTGACTGTCTCATCCCTCCCCGGCCCTGCGGCCCTTCCATCTGGGGTTGGGGCTTTAAGTGTGAGCATGTCTGTTTCTTTCTGCCCTTTCCCAATGATGTGAATACTGGTATTGGGTTTCAAGCAGATGTTAAGTGGACTTGAGCCTGCTATCATCTTTAGTAGACTGCGTTTGGTTTGCTGGGATGTTGAGAAGGATTCCGAAGTTCAGTTAAAAGTCAATAGAGGGAAGCCCCATGGAAAGAGGTGACAGGGGCCATGGATGGTTGGAGAGGAACCATGTAGGTGTCACCCTGTTCTACAGAGTGGGGAGGAGTAGCCCAGAGTGGGCAGAGGTATTTTCATTTCATTTTTCCTCCAGATATTTCCTATGGTGCCGGTCGGTAGGCTGGATGTGGTATCTGTGGATGGGAAGAGAAAGAGTTGACTGGCTCTCAGCTTCCACCTCTGACCTGTTGACTTCTGATATTTGTCATTAGATCAGACCATGGGATCACAAGCAAGCAGGAACAGGAGGCTGTTTACCATGTCCTTCCCAGTAAACATTATCCAGTAGTTATTTCAGAGGCAATTTAAGCTTCTGTAACTTGAGCTATGACCGGATACTGCTAACTTAGTGCATCAGGTGCTGCCCATACTGCTAGCCTAGAATCTTCGCTTTGGTAGTTAGAATGTGCTGAGGAAGGACTAATGGCTTCGAGCTGCCACAGGGTGTGTTTCATAGCAACAGTCAGTTACACAACCATGTTTAGTAAGTAACTTTTACCCAGGGTGAATTTGTCCAGTGAACTCCTTTAAGGCATCTTTTTTTTTTCTTCATATGGGGAAACCGAGGCATGACTTGGCATTTGACTCATCCACACTGGAATGTAGGAGTTTTCAAAGTAATTTGGCCCTCGGGCCTCTTGGCCCATGAAGTTAGCAAATACTCCTTGAATGTTTTATACATGTCACTTGTAGGCATTACAAGTATGGCTATGGGCGAGAACATCTAAGCCCTCGGCCTTAAAGTGCTTCAGTAGTTGGGAGAAGATAAGTGAAACCCCACATCAAATAACACTTTAAAGAGAGTAGGAAGTATCCCAAGAAAAGCAACATGTAAGTAGACACCCTCTGCCGTGGTTGACCAGAAAAGCTGCTTGGGGCCAGTCATACAGTGTCCCTAAGAAAACAGCTGAAGTAAATCTGTGTAGTAGACGGGAGAGAAGTAAGTGGCTAGTGGAGGGAAGGCCCTGAGGCAATCTGTTAGCACCCACCTTTGCCAAATTGTGGATGAAGGTAGTGGTGGCCTCTTGTAGGCCTTGAAGGCAGGAGTTGCCTTTCCTGGACCTGCTAGTAAGATAAACCATTGCCTTAGACAGGATATATTTGCTTAATTGTTTCAGGAGGGTGAAGTTTATAAGGGCTGATGAGCCTTGGATGGCATTATGCCTGTAGGCAGCTATGTTTGGCAAACAGGGTTCCCCTCTGCTCTACACAACCTGTGAAGTATGGACTACAATGACCAGTGACCATAAATAGGTACATCAGCCTTGGGGATGGAGCGTTGTCACCCATCCTACAGTTGACTCTTCTCCAATCCATGTCTGAATTCTCATGCTTCTGCCTACTGTACTCACCACAGCCCAGGTCTTGCCTGCATGCTTGACTATATCTGCTCACAAATGCTTTAGAAGCAGTTAAGTCTATTAAAAAAAAAGCATTGTCCTATAATCTACACCTGCTGCTGGATTCTGTCACCCCAGTTGCTGGTTGCAGTCAAGGCTCTAGGCCCTAATCTGGAAACTGGGATATTGCCCACTCCTCTTCATGTTTTTGGGTATCCTTCTACAGCAGTGGTTCTCAACCTTCCTAATACTGGGACCCTTCAATACAGTTCCTCATGTTGTGGTGACCCCCAACCATAAAATTATTTTTGTTGCTACTTTATAACTGTAATTTTGCTACTGTTATGAATCATAAGTATTTTTGGAGATAGAGGTTTGCCAAAGGGGTCTGGACCCACAGGTTAAGAGCCACTGTTCTACATATAGCCTCCACCTCAACTTCTCTCCTGGCAAGGCTATTTTGGGTATCTTCAGGAAGCCCTCTATGCTGTCTGTGGAGTCAGGGCTCCCTTAGTTCCTCTGTACATCCGTTCGAGACACTTCACTTTATGTCCTGATAAGACCTTGGCTGCCAAGCAGCCCTGAAACTGACAGGCAGGGAACATGTCCTAAAGTCATGCACATTCCCAGCCTCATGCACACAGTAAGGTGCCATCAGTGCCTGATGAGCAATACAGGATGTTTACTAGTTGCCCATTTTCACAGAAAGGATTGTGAGTGAAGATTCATACTGAACATGAGTCACTGTTGCATTCTCATATTCCCCGGAACTTGCTTGAGTTCCTTGCATGAAGCAATTGCCCGTCACTTTAAGGATGCTCTATGGTGAAATGTGAATAACCAAGCTTACTATTTCAACCATCATTAAGCAGACATTTGGGTGGCACCAGCACGTTTGCACTGTTGTGTAGCCGTCACCACCGTCTAACTCCAGAACCTTTTCTTCATCCTACACAGAAGTGCCATACCACTTGATCAATAGCTCCCACTCCCCTCACCCCAGCCCTAGGGAAGAACCACTTCTCTTTCTGTCTTTATCAAATAGCTACTCTTTCCTCACGGAAGTGAGGTCACCCAGAGTCATCTTTCTATCACTGACTTATTTCACTTAGTGTGTTTTCAGGATTTGTCTATGATCTATGTTGTATATATCAGGATATCCTTCCTGTAAGGATGAATCACACACACACACACACACACACACACACACGCACGCACGCACACACACACACACACACACACACACACACACACACACACACCAACCCCACTTTGCACTTCTTTGTTTATTCTGTGGATATATATTTGAGTTGTTTCTATCTTTGAATTATGATGAATAGTGTGAGCATTGGTGTGCAAACTCCTTTTCGAGTCCGACTTTCGACTTCTACTGAAAATAGAAGGTGCTTAATCTTGTGGTAAAGTTACTTTTAGAGTTTAGAGACATCTTAAATATATTTGGAACAGTCATTTTGAATCAAACAAACAGACAAAAAGTCACCTTAAGGTAGGATGTGATATAGGAAGATGGGCGGGCTGAGAGTTCACATTCTTATTTCTGTGACCTGTGTGATGATGCTTGGTGACATGAAATGACTTATTTCAAGTATTGTTTTAATTTTTTTTCTTACAGCATCAAACTTCTAGCTGTGCAAGAACTGCTCGACAAAGAGGCCCTGGAAAAGGTAAATATTTTGTTCTTTCTGCCACACAGGAGGAATTCTGCTCCCTGACGGAGACAGCACAGACTGCAGAAGGGGTCTGCTTGTTCGTATTCTCCACAGGCAGTGAGCCTTGTAGACTGCTAGTCAAAGCTTCCAGTCACAGGCCATTCACTCTTGCAGACCCAAACTTGCTCTGTTCCTTCCAAGCTCTGTGAAAGCAGAGGCTGGCTTGTCACAAGCCAGGCTGCCCTCTGAAGGTTTCTGGTGCTTCCGAGCAGCAGGAGCAAGGAAGAGGCCTCCTACACGCTAGCCTTCAACCTTGCCATCCCCTCCTCTCTTCTCCATGTTTGATTGTCTGAGTGTGTGGGTGAAGGAATTGAGGTCCAGCCACACTTGGTAACCGGCCCAAGGGAAACGAACTCAGTGGAGGAGCGAGGATCTGAACCCCACAGTTCCATTTCTGAAATGATAGCTTCAATGTTTAGCAGACATGGCTGTGATAGTACATCCCTTCAGGCTGTTGCTGAAGATTGGGAAATCGCCACCGCACCCGGGAGGTGATTTTGGTTCATTTCTCTCTTCTCTGTTTGAGTCAACCCTGGAACTGACAGCCTTTTGCTTATGGGTTTGAGTTCTAGGTGTGAGGAGGAATGGGCTCAGCAATGCAGGTTAGGCAGGTGCCTAGGAGGCCAGGCCCTAAAATGCCGTAGGGGGCCCTATTGCACTCATGCAGTAGTACACTCCCCCAGGGCTAGCTCAGTACTCTTCCTACAAATGTTGATTGTAATCTGTAGGTTGACTTGAAACTAAGTGATTTGAAAGATAAACATCCAAATGGTATTTATTTTAGGAATTTAAAATGTTTGGATTAGTGCTCAGTCCCTTGGCATTGAAACAAAGAAGGTCTTGACACCAGCACCAACCAGTACTGTGAAGGGTGGGGAGTGGCCTGAGCTCTGAGGCTCCACTTGGCTCCTTTTCCATGATGGGCGAAGCAGGAACAGTGCCTCCACTGCACCTTAGAAAGGCAAGATGCAAGGCAAATGAGCTAATGTAGCCAAATGGCTCTCTGGATGCCTAAGCACTCTGCTCATGTTAATTCTTCATATCAATTCTTCATAGACATTTAGCTACTAAGAGATACTGTGATGACTATAAAAGCTATCAATGGGCCAAATGGCAGCCTTGATTGTAGATAGTAAATTAGATAAAGGGACTAAATTAACAATAACTTTCCCTGAAGCTGATAACTTGTTTTTGGTCCTGTAAGAGAATGGCCTGGTCCTTAGGAATCACGGGAAGGAATATAGGAACGGATCTTAACAATCATTCTGAAAGGATTCCAGAGACAGTGGAGAGAAAGAGAGAGAGGGGGAGAGGAGAGAGGGAGGGATATCTATCCATATCTGTCTGTCTGTCTGTCCATCATATATCTATCTTTCTATAGAGAGGAGATATGCAGATGGGGTAGAATACAAACCATTGGACCTTCTGTGTAAACAGATATATGACTGTTCTTTGTATGTTCTTGAAACTGTTTAAAAGACCTATCCCATTTTTTTTTCTTTGTAGTAGTATTTACTGAAGTTATGTGGTGATATTTTATTTGTGCTCTAATAAATCTTGCCTGGAGATTGGAAGAAAGCCAGTCATTATAAGTGAACACAAATGTCATGCAATGTTAGCACACGCCTTTAATCCTGTCACTTGGGAGGCAGGGATCTGTCTGGATCTATGTGAGTTCAAGGCCGCACTGGGAACAGCCATGTGTGGTGGCACATGCCTTAAATTCCAACACTAGTTAACTATGGAGGTCTGGAGGTCTGAATAGGCAGACAGGAAGTGACAGAGCTGGGCAGGAAGAGGAAGTGATGCAGCTGGACAGAGAGAGCAAATCAGATGGCAGAACAGCCCAGCATATAGGCATGGGTAGACAGGAAGTAGCTCGCTTTTGGAAGCTGTGGAGTTGGTGAGGTGAGGTTAGCTGTGGCCATTCCTATTCCTCTGGTCTCTCTCAGGCTTTAACCCCAATTTTTGGCTCTATGGTTTTTTTTTTAATTTATTAATAAGACCTTTTAGAAATTCATCTACACAGTTATTTGTTTTACTTCCTGATTTTGAAAAGTTAGAAACAAATCTTACCATACATAGACCTTCCACATCCAGTGCATCAGTATAATAAAAACACAGGCACCAAAAATACCAGTTATGTCTTTGAAGTGGTTACTGTCTAGTTTAGAGAGACCACATAGCCAGGCCAGTTGAGAGACCAAAGCTGCAAAATGGATCAGAGAGGTGGTGTCAGGCTTGCTGTGGCTGGCTGCCAGCCAGTGAGCCATTGTGCCGCCCTGAGAACCAGGCTTCTCTGGCTCTCTCCAAAAGCTGCCTTCCCCTTCCCTCCTGAATTATCTTGGGTTACTTATCCTCTGTGCCTCAGGTTCCCAGCTGTAAAATGAAAATCATAATCCCTAATTCACAAAGGGTTGGAAGAGAGTTATGTGGGCAGTCTAGGTAAAGGTGCCTAGTAGAACTTCTGGGTCTGAGAAGTCTCCAGAAGTCAGCTTCTGTATATACCGCTTCCTTCATCCCCCACCTCCAGCTGTTCTCCTTGTCTTCCCTTCTGCCCTTTCAAGAAGCCTGATGGTGGGTTTTTATCATCCCATCTCGACAGATGACCAGCAGGAAATTTTGTAGGACCATTGAAATATACGCAGGGCCCGATGGGGAGCCACGTTCTGGCAGTTCACGTCAATCTTCTGTGCAGTTTTCTGCTCATTTGCTCATTCGTTCTCCAAGTGTTTGTTGAGGTTTCTGTTTGCTGGGCAAGTAGCAAACATTTTTAGAAAATTCCTGAAACAGCTGGTAGTTATGCACTTGGTATCCAGTTATATTTTGAATGATACATGAGATATTGCCTGAATTAGTCCCTTTTGTTTTTGTTTTATTTTTATTTGTTTGTTTGTTTGCAGTAAGATTAGTTCAATGGCTTGTTGAAATACAATATGTTCCTTGAAGAGCCTCATAGATGATAGATTCCTTTCCACTAGGTCATGGCTAGAGAGCCATTGCAAAAAGTGTCTGGTAAACCATGCAACTTTGCTATTCCTTGCACCGGTAGCTCTGGAAGGTCCTTAAAAATGTGGAACTTTGACCCTTAGCCCAGACCCACTGAGTCAAAGCCACATTCTGCAGAGACCCCAGGTGGCTGATGTGTATCACAGTCCCCAAACTGTTCAGGAGTGGATCATTTACTAGCTCCACAGTGATTATTGACTAGCCTGTGATAGGCAGAAACCTACTAGAGGCCGAAGATTTTGCTTTTGTGTCTCATGAAGCTCCTTTGTGATGCACGTGTGTGTGGGGAGGGTGGGGACAACTAAAAATACGCAGACCCATCTATTTGTGATCCCCATCGTGTGTGGCATGCACATGAGTATGCAAGCACACATTCTTGTTTAGAATCCAGAGCAAAATGGGGAGGGGTCTCTCTCCATTGCTGTCTTTCTGAATTAGAAGCTCACTACTTCTGCTAGGCTGAAATAGTTAGCCAGCAAGCTCCTGGGATCTGCCTGTCTTTGATACCGTGCTGGGGTTACAGACATGTGCAACCATGCCTGGCTTTTTTATGTGAATGCTAGGATTTGAACTCAAGTCTTTATGCTGGCAAAGCAAGCACTCTTAATCCACAGAGCCATCTTCCCAGGCTCTTAAAACCCCCATTTATAATTTACTTGTCCTGCTAGTAATAGAGCCAGCAAGAGAGGTCTCAGAAATGCAGTATGCAAGCCTCAAACCTCTTTTACTATTATTCCACTGGGTTCAAATGGAAACCTGCCTGTAGAGTTTATACTCACTGAATTCCTGAGACTTCATGACATTGGAACGGGTGCCTTCAGTCCTAATAGTAGGGACTTGAGCAAGCCTCCATCTTGGAAGGTGGTAGTGATTCTGAAAGGTGTTGTCTCTCACAAGCACTGGTAGGTTAGGTCTGAACAGCAAAGGCTTGAGATGTGTAAGACATAACATGTAAGACTGGAGGTGTTTGGAGGTCTCAGAAAATGAGATTTCCAATGCTCTCTCCTTTACTGTCATGATTGTTATTGTAATCTCAGTATTTTAGCAGAGGTTTTCCCCACTGTCTATAGAACCCAGAGCTGGGGCAACTTAGAGCCACACTGTGGCTCCCTGTGGCTCTGGGAGAAAACCCTCCTGGATCCTGGGTCCCCTTTCTCACCTCTGATCTTGCTCTCTGTGATGTCTTCCATCACACTCTAGAGCTGTGCTTGTCAGACTGACCCCTGGCCACACTGTACTGAGGGGACATTTTGTCTCTTTACCCTGTCTTCTATTTTCTCCATTTTCCCAGTGTTCCTAACTGGGTTTAGGGCTCTTGTAACTTATCTGTCCTATTCAGCATCAAAACTAACATACTAATAGAGCAGTGGTTCTCAACCTGTGGGTCATGACCCATTTGGGGTTGTATTTCAGATATCCTGCATATCGGGTACATTACATTACAGTTCAGAACAGTAGCAAAATTAAAGTTATGAAATAGTAAGGAAATACTTTTATGATTGGGAGTCACTACAATATAAGGAACTGTATAAAAGAGTCACAGCATCAGGACGATTGAGAACCACTGTGATAAGGGAATTGTGAATGCCAGTGACCTCAATGGATAGACTTCAAGAGTTCCTGTTTTAATTTCTTGACTACCCCCAGCACCCCCGCCCTGTTGGTTTGGTTTGGTTTTTTTGGAGTCAGGTTTTACCATGTAGCATTAACTGGCCTGGGACTACTGTGTAGACCAGGCCGTCCTCAGATGTATGGTGATCATCCTGCCTCTGCCTCCCCAGTGCTGGCATTATAGGCTTGTGCCACAGCCTCAAGTTAGGGCTGTGGGTTGGGGAGAGACCCAAGGATGTCTGGCAAGTCATATCTCTGAATTTTTCTTTTTTATGAACACTATACAAGGCCTAGTTTCCAGATTAGGAGCAGCAACCAAATAATTTTTCAGTTATTCTAAAAATAAGTTAAAAACCATAAAATTAACAATCTAAGTTTATTTGTGAAGTTTTTATTTTAAAAATTATTAGAGCCATGAGCAGTTTATCTAATAAGTATTAGATGAAAAAGTGTTGCTATGCATGTGTGTGTGTGTGTGTGTGTGTGTGTGTGTGTGTGTGTGTGTGTGTTTCATGCCATACAATGCTTAAGTTCCAGGAGCAGTAAGAAGGATGCTCATCAACTGCCTGTCTGTGTTCTTTGCTTTGAGTGTAGGACCTTTTGTTTTCCTGAACTCAAGTCACTGGGACTTGGTTTCCAGGATTTAAAAACAGATTCATGCATTTAAATGTGGCGTTACATGAAAGGAAATAAAGACGTTAGTACAGCTTGATTTAGAGAGATCTTTCTTCAATGACCCTTTCAAACAGCTTCCTGCAAGGTTGCAGACAATAGTTTGGCCAGCCATTCTGGCTAGAGATAACCTTCACCCTGTCAGTACACAGGGCCCCCACCAGCTGGCTGGCCTACTGTGGTCAACGCCCAACTTGGGCTCAGCCTCCCTGGGACACAGGCCACCCAGCTCACAACTGCTACCTGTTCTGCCCCAGTCTTTCAGGCCACCATTCAGCCATCAGTCCTAGATAAGCTGATGTTACACTCTATCTTCTAGCTAGATCCGAGGGTGTAGATAGCTTGAGTCTCAGGTTGGTTATTTACCAGTGAGAGGCCTGCTGGGCAGGTTATCCCACAAACTTCATTTTTTTTAACCCCTAGCATGCAAAGTTACAGTTGTTACGACCTCATTGGAATTTTGTGAGAATAAATTAATAAGTAAAATAACTGGAATAACAATGCAGCAAAAGAGATCATGTATTGTAAACATCAGTGTGTCAGCATCTGATTACCCTACCACTGCCCGTGAAGTTCATTATTGCAGTCGTCATTCTCATCCTCAGTGCTGCTTGCTGCCTTTTCCTCTCTTGACAAGCTTATTCGGAGTTTCTGTTGTCTTTAGAGGATGTTAAAGAAAAAGCCATAACCCCGCTCACCTCCTCTCTGCTACTGCTGCCCTGAGATGTGAGATGATTCTCTTAAAATACCTGCTTTGAAATGCAACTCTTTGTTTAGTTTTCTGGTAGGTGAGACAAATGCTCTCTGAGCTCCACTTTGGTGTTTTCTGTGTGTTAGAAGTGTGTATTTGTTTCTCCAGCAAGCCTGGGGTTGGAAAAATTGAACTTAATATAGTAGTCGCTCTTCCAGCCAGACCCTAGTGCTGAGCAGCACTGGAATTAGAAGCTAATAGTTCCCTAGAGATCTTCAGAAGGAATAGGAGGCAAACCGTTTTCATATAGACGTGCATGACTAAGCTGAAGATGCTAGCTAGGCTCCTGGCAAAAACTGGTGTTGCAAACTCACTGAAATGCACTAATAAAGCCTCGTCTTTGTTATACGCCTTTATAGTGGCTTCTGTTGTGATTTGGATTTCCATTTAATTTAGCTTGTGTGACAGTGCAGTGGCTGTCTTGCCCCTAATTGTACTTTTCGCTTTACACTTGAATGGTCCATATAGAATCACAAAATGTTTCAACCGAGGGAGACTTTTAAAACCATGTAAACCAACCCTATACATTTTTAAGAAAGTACCCCAAGACCAAAGGTACTGAGGTGTCCCTCACTCCTGGGGCCATAGCTGGTTTGTTGGTCAGGCAAGGACCTTTCCTCCTAGTGGCCCAGCTTCCATATCCAGATGGTCACATAGCCAGTGAAGAATGAATAGAATGATGGAGCATGTGGAAGAGACACACCCTGCACTTGGGCTAAGATTCTAGAAAGTATGTCCTTTAAAATTCCAGCATGGGATCCGTCAGATCTCCAGTGTTATTTTTCCCCTCTCACTTAGTTCCTCATTAGTTGGAGCTTAATGTGAAGGTCATGTCGAGTGGTTGGTATTCACACATCTATGAAGGTTGTTTGTTTTCTCACTGTGTTGGTGTTGGTCATAATTAATCTCATTGCTATCCTTTGCTTGGCAGGAAGCTGGCCACTTTTCTTTAAAAGGACCAGTGGGCAGACATGGGGCTCCCTGGGGAGGTTCCAATCTCTAGAGTAGTGTCTGACTCTGACAGAGGCTTGCTGTAGCTTCGAGCCTCTAGGCAGCTCTACCTGCACCCTGGGGTCTACCCACGAACCTCACTGATGGGCCTTGGAGCATCTTGGTGAATTGTGGGCCAGGGTTTGTAGTCTGGTTAAAGGAGGTGGGGCTGCAGGTGCAGCTTAGTGTCAGAATGCTTGCCTATAGGTCTGGCTTTAATCCCCAGTAGCAGTAGAAGAGTGGAGACAAAGAATTTGACATCCTCAAGATACTATGTGTATACCCAGGGGCATACACGGTCTTTACATTCCCCCAATTGAAACTTTTAGCTTTATCATAAAGCTGATAGACCACAGCAGCTGGCTTGTCTTCATGAAGTTATTACTGAAATCCAGGCATATCCACCCATTTAACTCAGTGTCTGTGACTGCTCTCAAGCCACAAGGACAGAGTCCAGGGGTTGTAACAGAGATAGTCTATCCCACAGACCTCAAGCTATCTGTCAGTTGGCCCTTTTTATTTACAATTTGCTGGCTCCTCTTCTAGATAAGTGGTATCCTTTAAGAGTCACCTGGAAACTATAGGCTCTTACTTCAGAAAAATGCATGTATGAACTTTTACACATGGTCAACTTCCCTTATTTCAGAGGAGCCTACAAGCCTCCTTGGGGTCTTACTGCTGATGAAACTAGATATGTTTCTAGTCATTTCTTCTTGTCCACATGGATATGTCTTGTAGATGTGGTTTTAATCATGGGATGAATTTGCCCAAGGCCATGGAGCACAGTGTCCAAGGTCAGGGAGAGAGATTTTGTGGTCATATCCGGTCAGACTTTGCACCCTGTGTCCTACTGGTGCTGACCCAGCCTCCTTCAGTTCCTTCCTGTGGCTTTTGGGCACCCTCACAGTGGAGGCTTTAAGGGGTGTTACCCGCTTGTCAGAGCATCTGTGCTCCTTCTTACCCCATCAGACACATTTAGGTTTCCTGAAACCTGGGTTGAAACTTGACCCGCTGTCTTCTTTGCCCCTGTCCTGTTTCTCTTTGTTGGTACTTTATCCAAAGAAAAGTCTCATTGCCCACAGCCAGGCTTCATCCTGCCTCAGCTCGCCTTCCTGCTTAGGAGCCTGGCTCTTCTTTAATGACATTAACAATCTAATAAACCATGCTTACCTTAGCCAGTTTTGTATCTGATTCAAAGCACTGTTAGTTGTAGAAGGCTTGCTTTGGGGCCAGAGAGATGGCTCAGTAGGTAAAGATGCCTGTTGCCAAGCGCGATGACCTAAGTTCAATCCCTGGAACTCACTAGTGGAGAGAACTAACTCCTGAAATTGTCCTCTGACCTCCATAGGTGAGCATGTACACAGAACACACACACACACACACACACACACACACACACACACACACACACAGTGTACAATGTACTTTCACTTTCTATTTTTAAAGGTTATTGTTAAATTATTATGTTAAATTTTTTGTATGTAATGTCTCAAGCAATTTTTGTATATCTATATTTTAATACTGAAAATAAATTGATTTAGCTTTAAAAATCTTTTAATTGTTTTTGTTTGGGGTATTTTGAGACAGGATCTCATGTAGCTTAGGCTGACTTTAGATTCCTATCCTCCTACATCTACCTCCCAAGTGCTGGGATTAGAATCATTTGCTACTATATCTACCTTTAAAAGTGTTTTGAAGTCACAGAAGTATGAATTGGCAAGAAAAGAAAATCAATCACCCAAGTGATTGTGGCCTGTCAGCTGACCCTCTGGGGAGTCAGCTGCCATCTTCTGCCTGTCTGCTTATATTTGGGGGCTACTCCTCTGATGGCAGAATTTGGTTTCCTACATACTCTAAAAGTTCCGTCACTACATCTTAGTCTTTTAGTTGACTCTAGATTTATAGAGGAAATGAACAGAGATTGTCTACATGTGAATCATAGATGTAGGCAGAGGCTATGGCTGGGTCTATAAAAAAAGAACAGAGGACAATTCAGTCATCAGACAGGCCTGGCCCTTTGGAAGTTGTTCAAGTCTAAATATGCACAGGAGAACTAGCTTTATTTTAGCCTTAAGAAGTCAGTCCTCTGGGTTTTACTAAGACTTCTGTTTCCGCCAACCTGAGAGAGTTTTTCTGGCCTGTCACAGTGGCTCATGTCTTTGTGAAGTTCCTTGCCCATGTGCCGGCTACAACTTTTTCTGTGCTGGCTTGCCCACCTTGAGATGCCTTCCCCCTTCTGCTATCTGCAGCCTGCACTTTGGATCATGGCTGTGTAGCTTAATATCAGATTAACCTTCCCTCAGCTAACATTATAAACTGGGTAAGATGCACTCAGGTATTGCAAGGTTCCAAAGGGCAGCCAAAGCAGGCAGAAACTACAGGAGCTACAAGTGAGGAGGGGATCTGTACCGAGTGAGGTCCACTTCAGAGTGACTTGTCCTAGCTCCCCAGAGGTGGGAAGCCACAGTCCTGGCAGAAGGGTGAGGTTTGCAGAGGAATGTAGTTAATTCTCTGCAAGAGCTTGCGACTCCTCTGATTTTCTCTGTGGTTTTCTGTCTTCCAATGTTACTGCTTTCTTCTTCCTGTGTTTGTGTTAGCTTATTCTTGCTTTGGAAGCTTAGGTTATTGATTTGAACTCATTTTTATTGACTGGTGTCACAAGGCCCCCAGTTGTAAATTGATCTCTCATATTGCCGTAGACGAGTTCCTTATACTTTTGTATATGGTGTCTTCAGTTTTATCCATGCCAAGGTCCTTACATTCCCTTCTGATTTCGTTTTTAACCTTTTGGTATTTCCAAGTGAATTGTTTAATTTCCACACATTTGTAAACTCTCAAAACTTATTTTTCTTATTAACTTCTCGTTTTATTTCATCTTGTGTTCAGGGAACACAGGGACTTGACTTTGTAAATGTGTCAATACGTGTTTCCTGGCCCAGTGTCTGATCTGTCTGGTGCTGTGGATATCGCTGTGTATAAATAAAATGCTGATGGGACAGTAGCCAGGCAGGAAGTATAGGTGGGACAAGCAAAGAAGAGAATTCTGGGAAAGGAAGGTGCCAGCCTGCCATCCAGGAAGCAGCATGTAAAGGCAGCAGGTAAAGCCACAGAACATGTGGCAACATATGGATGAACAGAAATGGGTTAATTTAAGATAGAAGAACTAGATAACAAGAAGCCTGCCATGGCCATACAGTTTGTAAGCAATATAAGTCTCTGTGTGTTTACTCGGTTGGGTCTGAGCAGCTGCGAGACTGGCAGGTGAGAGAGATTTGTCCTGACCATGGGCCAGGCAGGACTGGAGAAAACTTCAGCTGTAGTCTGGAGAGCTCCCCTGTGTACTTCAGAAGGTGTGTATTACGACATGTTTGCAGTGACTGTAGGCCTCGTTGGTTTGTGTTTTTGATTTTATGTTATGTTCTTGTCAATCACCTGTCTAGTCAAACCATCCATTTAACTGTTATTGGTGAATTCTGTCAGTTGAGTATTTGGGGTCCTGTTATTAAGTTTATAGTGATAGTATCATTTTAATCATTTGGCACTTTTATTATATATTGTCCCTTATCATCTCTAATTTTTAGTGATGTTTTTTGCTTTAAAATAAAATTTTCTCTTTCTTTTTTTCTTTGTTTTTTCAAGACAGGGTTTCTCTGTGTATCCCTGGCTGTCCAGGAACTCTCTCTGTAGACCAGGCTAGCCTCTTACTCAGAGAGATCTGCTTGCCTCTGTCTGCCGAGTGCTGGGAGATTAAAGGTGTACACCACCACACCAGCTGCAGTCCATTTTTCTGACCTTAATATAGTTTCTCTTTGCATGATATAACTTTTTTTTGTTATCACTTTCATCTTAGGCCTTTGCATGTCAGTTGTAACTCTTATATGCTGCATATAGTTGAGTCTTGATTTTTATATAGCTCTGTTGTGTCCACTTTTTAATCCATTCACATTTAGTATTATGAATGCCGTGATTGAGTGTGTGACCACATTTCACCCTGGGTTGTCTTATTTTTTGCTCTTTTTGCTGTTGTCCTGCACTACTTCACTCTTAAATATTAAGCAAACATTTTTCTTTTATTTCTTTTTTTCTTACTGATTTTTTGAGAAAAGGTTTCATTATGTAGCCCAGACTAGCCTTGAACTTGTGGCAATCCTCCTGCTCCAGCCTCCTGAATGAAAGAATTATAGGCATAAGCCACAGCAGCCAGCTTGAGTAAATATTTATACTGTAGTATTTTAACTTCTTTAATCCTTTTTTCCCCCACAGATATTTATGTGTTCTTAGTGCTTGTTTCAGGATTTATCCTAATACCTTAATTTACAAGGTTACAGTAACTGCTTTCAAATGTCTGCAGTCTCAGATTTATGCTTCCAATTCCAGTAAGCTGTAGAAACATTTGTGCTCTAGAACTCCATCCCATCATCCCCTTTTATGCTAGTGTTATGCATATTAATATATATTTTACAGACTGACTATGCATTGTTATAATTCTCTTTTTTTAAAATATTTTTATGTCCTTTAAAGAAGACAAGTGATGGAACAAACATTTACTTGTATATTAGCTATGAGAATTCTCACTTATAATCATGCCTGATTATTTGTGCCAGTAGATTTGAGTTTCCACTTGGTGTGATTTCTAAAACATCATTATTTCTTCCTAGCTCCTTTCAACTTTATTGATATAAATGTATTGCATTTTCATACAGTCCAGTCCCACAATACACTTATATGTATGCTGTTTTATATAGCCTCCACCCCCATGGGTGGACTTGAAATCAGGACCATGTACATGCTGAGTGCTCTGTCCAACTGAGCCACACCCCCAATCCCTACAGTTGCTTCTTAAATGAGCTAATGAAATAATAGAAATAGCCTCCCATAACAGCAACTACAATTGCTTTTAAGGGTGTTGGTCTTTTTTTCTTAAGGTTTCCAGTTAGTATGAGGTCACTTGCTTTTAACCTAAATAACATTAATTTTTAAATTAATAAAATATGATTATATCATTTCCTCCTTCCCTTTTCCTCCCTCCAATCTTGTCCATCCCCTTTCTCTTAAATTCAAGGCTCCTTTTTCTTTTATTATTATTGTTATATATATTATAGTTGCATATATATGCATAATTTTATACACACACACAACACGGTGAGTTTGTTTAGTGTTCCTTGTATGTATATAATTTTAGGGCTGATCACCTGGTATTGGATAACAAATTAGAGGGCTCACCCCTGGAGAAGACGAATTCTCCCTCTCTCAGTTGTCATCAGTTTCAGAAGTTCTGTCTGGGGCTGGGGTTCCGTGAGGTTTTCCTCTTCCATAATAGCATGTCTATTGGTCTTGTCATTGTTCAGGTCTTGTTAAGTAGCCACACTGTTGGGATAACAGGGGTGTAGTTTCCCTGTCATTTCTAGGAGCCATGATCTCACAGCAGACTTTCTGGTCCTTGGCCTGCTATAACCCTCCTGAGCCTTAGGTGCAGGAGTTGTGTGGTAGATGTATCCACTGGGGCTCACATCCTATGATGAATTGATCTCTGCATTTTGACCAATTGTGGCTTTCTATAATGGTGTCCATCTGTTGCAAAGAGAAGCTTCTTTGATGAGGGCTAAGAGCTACACTTCCATAGCTATAAGGATACATTTAGAATGTAGTTAGGAGTTTTGCTGGTCTAATAAAGTGGCCATAGTAGGTTTTCCTCTAAGATCCATGACTTCACAAGCCCCGAGTAGTTGGCTAGGTTCCAGTACCAGGCCTGATTTCCCTCCTGTTCAGCCTTCAGTACAATTAAGGAGCAGTTGGTTACTGCCAAGATCTGAGTGCCACTATTGCTCCTTTAGGGATATATTGCTATGCTGGTTGTATCTTTAAAGTATTTCTCATCAGGTAAGTCTCTTGGCAAACAATTCACTTGTTTTTGTTTGTCTACAATTTTATTCTCTCTCAGCCTTTGAAAAGCAGTTTTCCTGATTGTAAAATTGGTTGGCAGTCAGTTTTCTTTCAGCATATTAAATATGGCATCTCTCTCCTCCCCTCCATCCCTTCCTTTCTGCCTGTCTTTTTTGCTTTAGGATGAGGTCTCATGTAGCCCAGGCTAGCCTTGAACTTAATGTATAGCCAAGGATGATGTTGAAATTCTGATCCTCCTGCCTCCATCATCCAAATGTTGGGATTACAGGTGTCCACCACTCTCCTGACTTGAACATGTCATTCTCCTGCCCTTGGCTTCCACTGTTCCTGTGCAGGTTCAGCAGTCAGTCTCACTGGGAACAGGGGACTTTCGACAATTGAATGTATTCCTGGGGTGGACACTGCCGTGTTTGATCTATTAGGTTACTTAAGAGTGACTCATACATATTTCCTTAGTGCTCCAAGGCTGGTTCTGTCTTATGACACAGGCTCTTTTCTTTGAGATGAGCTTCAAGGCATTGTCAGTACAACAAAAGTTTCACATGGTTTGGACAAAGGGAAAAGGAAAACGACAAAATATCAAGATACTCTAGAAACACCAAGGATTTTGTAGTGAGCAGACATTGAGTTTGGCTCTCAAATACTAGATCTCAACATCAGTTCAGTATGTGGGTACATGGGTACAGGGATGTATACATGGGTATAGAATGTATATATGGGTAGGTGAGACAAATAGAAGTAAAATATATCAGACTGCTACATAAAAACGATCTTCTGCTAAAAACCGTAGTGAAAACAGTTGTTAGTCAGTTTGTTGGCTTGGGAGAGCGCTGCTATGGGATTTTCAGCGTTGGAAGGTGTCTCCTTGTCTTTACTTCACTTTTTAACACAAAGAAAAACACACTCAGGTCAGCACTGGCCCTCACGATGGCTGCACATAGTCGATGCCACCTTAGATGCTGTGACAGCCATGTGCCGGGTATTCTACAGTTTCCCGGCTTTCCTAGGTCATCCTCAGTGCTTATCTTATCAGGAAATGCAAACAATGGGTTAGTCCTGGGAAGAACTTTCAGTTCACTCTCTTTAGAAAATTCTTAGGCTTTTTATGAATGATTCATTCATTCATTGGTTTCTGAAGAATGGTTTTGTATTTGGCAAAGTTTAGGATAGTCGGCCATTGAAAAGAAACAAAGGGCGTACAGGGGAAACTGGTTTTGCTGAGTTGTTAGATACATCGCTGTGGTTGTTCTCAGCAGTAAAATATCCTGATTGAGCTGGTCCCTAAAGTCTGCTTTGCCAAAAATAATTGACATTCTAACAAATTGTCAATTCTGCATTTAGCATGAATGATTCTTACAGCTGACGGAATGTTTTTATTAACCTCCAAAGACATTGAAATGATGAGTTTGGGCCTTAAGAGTGTACACTCCTTGGAAAATGTCCAGAGATTTTGACCCATCTGGGTAGTGATTCAGAAGTGTGCACGATACCAGGATGGAAGACTTGTGTCCGGGTCCTAGACTGGGCTTTCCCACCACATACAACTACTACCACTCACTCCTGCCCATTCCTAAGCCTTCTCCATCTCACCTTTGCCAATGAAATATAGATCTGTCTATCGTACAAAGTTAGCTAGGGTGGACACAGAGATCCAAAGCAAGCCACACAACTCCTCATCTGTGAGTTGCTCTCAAGTCCTCTGCCCTAAGTGCTTTTATTTGCCAGTGGATCTCTGTGTAGATGGACAGTTAAGAGAATTTAAGTGGCCCTGCAGAAGCACAGATGACTCATTACATCATCTCTCAGATCTCCAGGGACCAGAAGAGTCCAGGACTAATGCAGATTCCCCAGCATTTGTGAGACAAAGCACCAACATTGAAGAAGTTCCAGGGCTTGGCTTAAATGCCAGTATTTGCACAAGTTGCTGGGGGTAGCAGGAAAATTCCCAAGGCTTGAGGCCTGTAAGACTGCAGGTTTTCGCCATAGCCAGTCTCCTCCCTCTCCTCTCCACTGGGTGGAGAATCAGCTGTTCTTGGTTGATGGTTGGTTTGCTGTCTCTCTGCAGCTGCTCCCTTTTGTCACTGTTTGTCTGATTGTGTTTATGAATAAGAGATGTAACGTGTTGATGCTTCATTTCAGGATGAGGCATGGGCAGTTTTGAGGTTTTGGTAACAGCAGTTAATGAGCTTTTTTATGGAAAAGGGAGAGTCTTCTACATGGGTAAAGTTTAAGCCAACTAAGTGATATTTTTTTACCAATAGGTAGATGAAATTACTAGAATTTGAAAAGCTGGGAGAGAAATTCAATATAAGATTATAATTTGGTTCCTCTGATGTTGTTGTTTCAGTCTGTCATTTATATTGTTATTAGAGTAATGCTTCTATCCTGGTATTTGTGCAGAAGTCCTTTGGTATCTGCAGGGCATTGTTCCAGGACCCCTCTACACCAGTTCCCTAAGTAACAAAGTATGTGCATGTACCCTACGTGCATCCTCTCCTTCTATTTAATCATGTTTAGTTTACAGTACTCCATGCAATATAAACACTGTGCAAATAGTAGTTGTCTGTCTTGTTTAGGGAATGATGCTAAAGATTGCATATGTTCAGTATGCACAAAGGTACTTCTTTGAATAATTTTAATCTGTAGTTGATTGAACCCACAAATAGAAATGTGGGACCCATGGGTATTGAAGACCAGCTATATTTGCTTCAGAGGGGAGCTGAGAGGCTTGCTGAACTTGGACAGACATGCTGGTGGCCGGACACATTAATGTGGCCTGGCTTCCCTGTCCTGAAGCACTGCCATGGCAACCACAATACAAACCTTGTCCGCTGTTTGGTACCCTTTTTCTAACTCTCTCTGTCCAGTTTGCACTCAGCCCACCTCCTGCCTGTATCCTGGAAGGATCCAGAAAAGCCTGTGAAACTAACATCACAGAGTTTGGCATTGCACCTGGCCAGAAATTTAATAAGAAAGCAACTTGACTGAAAAATACCATAGGGGTTTGGCTTTCTACTTCCCCATTAGCCTAGAAAAATTAAGAATTAATGGATCTCAGACATTTTCCACTTCTTGCTGCCACCAAGCCTCTGGGAGTGAAAAATTGTAGGTCTCTCTATCTTTTGCTGCCCACACAGGAAAGATCACTCAAAGCTATCAAGTCTACTGGGAAGAAAATGGGAAATGTAAAGGCATTAGAGAGTAGAATTCGGTACAATGCAAATCTAAGTAGAAAACGCCATGAACTGGAAATGCGCTCACCCATGGCACTAAAGTCTTTGTGTTATGATTATTGCTGAGGAAAGCAGGTCGTATAAACACAGTTTAGAAAAGCTGGAGACTGGCATTTCATGAGGAAAATGGCAGCCAGAGCCACTTCTTCAAGGCTTCATAAGTGCTAATTCTGGTTAATGTGACAGCTCCTAATAACTCTGGGTCCCTCACAGAAGTGTGTGGAGGTAGTGTTGGGGCTCTGCAGTCTGGAGGGAGTTCAAAGGAAGCTAGACGTTAGCATGTACAGACCTAGAAGATGTGACCGGGGAGCTTAAAAAACTGGTTGTTCACATAGAGGCCTGGTGGGAACAGCAGCTTTGTTCTGCTTCGAGGAATGATTGTCTGTGGATTGAAGCAGCTGAGCACTGGTCCTTCCTCGTGTCTGCTGCCTTCTCCTTACTTCTCACCTTCCCTTTCTCTGTCCTCATGCTTTCTCTTGCTGTCTCTGACCCTTGAAACCTCTTGGGTAAAAAGGCCCCATAGTAGTGTCTTTACACCACTCTGATGGAAATTCCTGACCTACAACTCTTAAGGCAGGAGTTAGTTTGATTCACAGTTCCTGAGGTTTCAACCCATAGTCCTTGGCTCCCTTCATTATGGTGACAGGAGGCTCTTCACCGTGTGGCAGCCAGGAAGTAGATGGAGAGGATGCTGGTGTAACTGGATCTTGTTTTCCCTTCTGACTCCAGTGGACCCAGACTCTGGGATGGTACCAGTCCCATCTCCCCCTCTTAGTTAATGTTTTTAGAAATGTGCTCAGATATACCCCGAGGACCCCTTTACTAATTTCCCAGGAACTTTTCAGTCTAGTCAAGTTGACCATCAAGATTAACCACATAGGCCTGGAGGGATGGCTCACTGGGTAAGAGCGTTTTCTATTCTTCTAGAGGACCTGAGTTTGGATCCCAGCACCCACATCAGGTGGCTCACAACCACCCGTAACTGTGGCTCCAGGGGAGCTGATTCCTTTCTGGCTTCCATGGGTATCCACACACATGGCAGATGTTCACAAGGACACACACACACACACACACACACACACACACACACACACGTTAAAAACAAAACAACCCTTTAGAAATGATTTACCATCACACACTCCTAATAATCACTCAGTTGTAGGGTGGTTTGGGGAGGCAAGGGACAGTCTCTTCCTTCCATCCACGGTATCCTTTCACCCTGTTCACCTGACGTCAGAGAGGAAAGAAGAACCCAGAATTGGCAGGTGTGTGCTTGGCTACGTTAACCAGAACTGTGGCAAGTGCCTTTGATCACAGGTTCTGTGTTGTAATACATAGCTTGACAGCTCTATCCGAGTTCAGGGTTCAGCATTAGAGTAGGGACCATCAGACAACTCTGCTTCCATAGCCTTCACGATTAGTGTGTTTCTCAGGCTATTCAAACTTCAGATTCTGTGGGTGAGCATGGTTGGTGTAAGCCATGGCATGACCATCCCAGTATTTTTGCTGTGATGTGGGATGTGCTTCCATCTGCCTGCAAATTCCCCCACGCGCTCCCAAAATAGCTATAAAACCCTTCAAAACGCATTGCTATTTTCAGACTTGCTTCCACTTAGAATAATTAGTTTCAATCATTACTCACAAGTTTAGTGCCTAATTGGGAAAGAAGAGCTTATTTTATTTGCCCTAAAACTGATCTACCCCACCCCCTCAGTTCTAAGAGCCAGTTTTCGAAGAATTACTGGGCCATGTTGTCCTCTGCTAAGTGTGTGGAGAGAAATCTTGAGTTACTTCCCCACAGTGGGCCCTGACCGCTCTGTTCCCATTAGATCAACCTGCATTCTGCACTGCAGCTGTGCAGCCTTTGAGATTGCTGGGCCCCTCTTCCCAATCTGCGGGGATGGGGGTGCTTGTGGGCAAGGGCCTGCCTCCTTTCCTTGCCTGTCTGGGACTCCACACACTCATACTGCCCCTGCTGTCTCTGCTGCAGCTAAATAGCCCCGTGTCCTATCAACTCTCCATGCTTTCCCTACAACAGACCTTCTGTATGCTCTCTTTGCTTCTGCAATGCTCCCCCCTCTTCTTCCTTTGGTCAACTCCTCTTGAGCTAGGAACTCAGACATTACCTCGGTAGCAGCCTCCTCTGACTGAGGCAGGTCCCCACCAGCAGCATATATGCACACGGGTTTCCTAGTCATGTCTTCATAGCCCGAGTCACAGGTCCAGTTTTGATTAATGGTGTGATTCCACCTCTGTTCCCTAGTCCTTGTTCCCAGCCCGCTTAGGCTGGACAGGCAGTCATGTTCCTTCCTAACTATTGGTGGTCCAGAACTGCTGTGGACCAAATGTTTATGTCTCCTCCAGCATTTGTGCACTGAAGTGTTAATCCCTACAGGAGGTGGGGCTTTGTGATATAACGAAGGGAATACCTTGCTGCTAAGTAACAAACATGGCCCGGAAGGGCCCATTGGGGCAGAGAACCCCAGTGGTGGCAGCGGTGTAATCTGGTGGATTTATGGAAGGCACCTGTGCTGACCACAGACATTTGCACAAAGTTCTAGTTGGGTAATCAAATGACACTTTCAAACTCAAAAACTACCAAACTATTTGGCTGCTTTGGGGCCTTGTACTCACCTGAGGGTCCTAGCAAATACAGGTTGCATCAGGAGAAATTCTCCACAAAGGTGTTTTATTATAAGTTATATATATATATATATATATATATATATATATATATATATATATATAGAGAGAGAGAGAGAGAGAGAGAGAGAGAGAGACAGAGAGAGAGAGAGACAGAGACAGAGACAGAGACAGAGAGAGACAGACAGAGACAGAGAGAGACAGAGACAGAGACAGAGACAGAGACAGACAGAGACAGACAGAGAAATAAAGAGAAAGTGTCACATTCTTTCTGGTCACAGATTCTGGGAGATGGAGTATGTCTTTGGCCACGTCCTCTCCAGTACCCTGTGTTGCTGTCTACCACAGGTGCACGTTAAAACAATCCAAGAACTCTTGATTTACTCTCAGAATCAAAGACAGTATAATTTTTGAATTCTTAAGATATTTTAAACATGTGGATAAAAAGCACTCTGAAGGTGTGAGGGGAGAGTGGTTGAGGGTCTCTTGCTAGCCTGTGAGGTGACTTTAGTTATGTTTATAGTGAAATAAGCCTCCAAAAGGCAGATATTTCCTCCAGGTGATGAAACTATCAGGGGATGCAGTGTAGATGATAGTGGTTTGCAGAGTCAATTAAGTGCTTTCTGGGGAGTTTCTACAAGTATGGTACATATAATCCAGACGGGGCAGTTACCTGTAATCCCACTGGGGAGGTAAGACAGGAAGATGGCATGTTGGAGAGTAGCCTGCAGGGACATGCCTTGGTGCTGTCTCAGAAGAGGGGTGAGGGGGCCATAGATATAGGAAAAGCAGTGTGTGCGTGTGCGTGTGCGTGTGTGCGTGTGTGTGTGTGTGTGTGTGTGTGTGTGTGTGTGTGTGTATGAGAGAGAGAGAGAGAGAGAGAGAGAGAGAGAGAGAGAGAGAGAGAGAGATGAAGTCTGTTGATGAAATTCATAGGAAACAGCCTAGAAAGAATTTACTAGAAATGTTAGCATTGGTATTGTACTTATTTTCTCCGTCTTTGCTTTATAAACTACTGGAGCTTATATTATTCATGCCAGCCATTAGCCTCAATTTGATGAAAACAAAAACAAAGCAAATGAACTCAAGATTGCCATCAGATCTCAACTACCTTGTAAGATGGAGTCTTAGCACCTGATGATCTCCGTAGAAGAAGGGAAGTTTTGGAACTGTTTCTGAAAAGTAGACATAAATGATGATGACACAGTGACAAGCAGTTCAAGACATAAAATCCATAAGGACTGTTCTTGCCCACACTCCTAAATTTACTTCAACCTCTGAAATCTCTTGCTTTTGAAGAAACTGTCCTTAAAAAGTCGTGTGTGTGTGTGTGTGTGTGTGTGTGTGTGTGTGTGTGTGTGTGTGTGTTTCCACAGTGCATGTTACTGTCTCATGTCTGGTGTCTTTTGAGAAAACGGAGAGATTACCAGCCAACAGCCACTGGAGACAGGTTGTGTGCAAACAGGTTAATAATTAAATGGCTGTGGGGCTGCTAGTTCCTTATGTTCCTCTGTGGAGTAAGGATGCTTAGACAAGGATGGGCACCAATCTAGAACTTCCTTTTGGTCCCTGTGGAAAGAGGAGCTGAGGACCTGCCCTCATAGTGGCATGTGAAGGATCTGACAGTCATGGTTTCTCTGGACAGAGGAGAGCAGAGCAGAGCCTTTAGAGCAGGCATCCCTTGGCCAGGAGACACAGAATGGTCATGGTCCCCAGCAGAGGGAGGGCTGACCTGTGACATGGCATTCATAGGAGCTTGGCTGTCATTGGAAAAGCTGACTTCAGCAGGGTGGTTTCTCTTCAGGCTTCAATTCCAGAGAACTAACAAGTTGCAGCCTGAATGGACGTTGCATGAAGGCAGGCAAACACTGTTGTTTGGAGTCATTGGTTAATGTTTTCTGAGTGCTTTGGAGCAATGGGGTTGGCCAATGCTGGCTTTTCATCTTGGCTATCTTAAGGGCAGTGATTGACACAGCCATGTCAACCCTCTGAGCCAAATTGGAGTACCATTGTCTACCTAGGGACTGCTGCTATGACACATTGGGAAGAATGTGCTGATGTGTGTAAAGTGCCTGCCCTGTGCAAGACGCTTGGGAAATGTTTCTCTTGCCTGCCTGTGCCTCTTCCTGCTCACTCTATTTTTTTTTTTTTTTAAACAGAAGCACACCTGGTTGTAGATGATCAGGTACTTGAGTGTTCTTATTGGATTTACATGGATTTAGCCTATAAGGATCCCTACCTATTATTAAAAGTAAGCTTTTATTCTAAGCACTTCAGTACGGGGGCTTGATGTGGGGTTAAGGAGGCATTGAGGAAAGCTGGTGTAGACCCTTTTTGGGAGGAACCAAGCCACTGGAAAGTTTGCCCCAGTATTCTGACAGTGCCATCACCTTCTACCTAGGGTCTTCCTCGGCTATTGGAAAAAACCAGTTGCTCAATGGGCATCTGAGTAGCAGGGACTGAAATGGGTTCCTCTGCTCTCTCCATAGGCCCCAGGGTCTCTGGGCACAGATCCTAGAGGCAGTGCTGTGGGAGTACGGTGTGTGGGTCTCAGAGAGGCCGTGGAGCCTGGTGCCTGTGTTTGCATTTGAGCTGGGGCAGCTACAGTATGGCTGTGTAGGAAGACAGTGCTCATCCTCAAACAATATGGGGCAGGGAGTCTTTTCCTTCTATAAAGGTTTTGGGGAGGGGGTCGGTGTGAAGATGTTCTTAGCTTTGCTCTCTGACAGTGTTGCTTGCATTCTGTCTCCACCTAGAGATGTGCCAGGGCTGTTAAGGCTACAAATCACCACCAAAGAAATAGCTCAGTTCTGCTCACAGGTAATATGGCCTTTCAAAGCCTTGGTAATTTACAGAAACTTCACAGTAGGCTTGTTGTATTTAGAAGAAGGTCAAACATGGTTACTATTTAGTTTATACTTAATGCAGTTAGCATTTGCTTAGTTTTTTTATGCAACAGGCTGGTGCTTTTGATGCACCTTGGCTGTTCATTCCTTTTGCCCACCGTGTGAGGGCTTCTGGTTTCTAATACCATCTGTCATGTCCTGTACCCAAAACCTTCTGATAGGATAAGCCCTCATTCCCCACTAACATTTCTACAAGCATTGTCTTTGTCTTTGGCCATGATGTATCATATTCAGGTGAAAGTTGAGTCCCTTGACCTTTCATGACCTGACACTGGGCTTCTTCTCTTTGGGGAGACAATATATCTTTATAAGGAGAAAGCACCCCACCTACTGCATCCACTGAAGTAGATCGGATTTTCAGTGGCCACCCTGAAAACACGGAGGAAATCAGTCTCATCATATGGGAAACTCATTGTCAAAGGGAAGTCACGTCCAAAATGAGGAAAGCAAATGAAATACCAACCCAGGGAAACAACCTCATCTGGAAATATGAACCTGAGGTTTCATCCTGGAGCCAACCCTCCCCATCTTTCCAGGAAGCAGGATGAATTGGGCGTGGTGTTGGCTTTAAAACACCTCCAGGCTTTCTACATCCGCCTTCAATTGACTGTGTAGTCACTGCTAGCAATGTGTCTGTATAAACTGATCACAGAGCCAGGGCTCTCTTCCACTTGACTAGAAAAGGAAGCTTGAAACCTCCTAGAGGGTTGGAAGACAGCAGTCTCTATTTCTTGATCATGGCCTGTTGAATTAAGGAATATTCTTTTTAGAAAGGGGAGGAGGTCACAGTAATGGAAAAGTGCAAAACAAAGGTCCATGAGCAAAAGCAGTTGTTTCAAGTTGTAGGGCCCTTTGGTCACTGCAGAGATAAGCAGTCGGCTGGTCCAGGGCAAGCCAGCATGCAGCCAGCACTGAGGTCATAGCCACAACTGGTCTTTTATCTTGGCATTTCAGTGTCCTGGGCACCTTGCAGATTGCCATTAAGATGTTTGACCTGGAGACCTCTTGTTGTCAAGACTTGGGGTGGAATGGTGATCAAGCAGTTCCCGTCACTTCTTCATTATGGGTTATATTAGTCAGTTTTCTGTGACTGTGACAAATACTTTGGCTCATGGTTTTAGACATTTAATTTCATGGTCAGTTGGCTGTGCTGCTTTTGGGCCTATGCAAGATGGAACCTGATGGTGGAGAAAGCTACTCACCTCCTGGAAGCCAGGAAGCAGCAACTAGGAGGGACCACACTTCCAATAGCCAGTTCAGAAACATGTCCCAGGAACCTGACATCCTCCTATTAGCCCCCACAGTTTGAAGATTCTACCACCTCACCTTAGAGCCACCTTCAGGGGCAGGGGGTGGGGAGTAGACCAAGGCTTTGATACATAGGCTTTGGGGCTATTTTGTGTCTACATTATAACACCGATCACCTTTCTGGTCACTGGTTATGGAGTAAATGTTAAAAATTATTTTCCCCTTTCAGGTTGATGCTAGAGAAACAAGTTATGTCCCTGGTCACCCTTGTAACTCATGCTGGGAGAGAGTAGAAGATGGACCCCATTGACTTACTCATAACAAGCACTGCTGCATGCCTGCTGTATGCCTTGCTGGCTCCCTTTCGATATTATACTGTGATCTCATGGATCAGCTGCAGAGAGCCACATGGCAGCTGCTTTCAAGGTGTGAGATGAAAAGCTAAAGTGGTTTTTGTTTTCAATAATGAAAGCCGTCTTCCCAGACAGTGAGTAATGGAAGTAGGAAGGCTGTGCTCCACAGCAGCTGGCCAGCTTGTCTGAACTTCTCAAACTTAGGAATTACGTGGGGAAATTTGTCACAACTTTCAACCTTGGGCTTAACCTCAGAGGTTCAGTCAATTAGGAGCAGAGTTTATTAATTGACTATATTAAGAACAAGAGGGGCAAGTGATGGTATAAGCCTGGAGAGATACCTGAATATAGGTAGGTAAAGATAAAAGAGATTCAACTCCATGAAGTTGTCTTCTACCCTCTACACATGTGCCCTAGCGCATGCGTGCACGCGCACGTGCGCGCGCACACACACACACACACACACACAAACACACAAACACACACACACACGTGCGCCCACCATAATAATACTAAATAGTTAACTTACAAAAAAAGCAGAAGCCATTTCAGTTCTGATTTAGGCTGGTAATCAGTTAACTATCAGAGTTTGAGAAAAATGAGGGAGGGTAGTATATTGGTATTAGCGCTGAATAATTGGAATTACAGGGACACTTTTTTTTTTTTTTTTTTTTTTTTTTTGTAACACACACATTTCTCTGCCATTTTGGACTTTCTGTCTTGGTGACCCAGTTGGAGCTCATGAGACTATTATTTCTTCTTTTTTGGTTGAGTGGGTAAAACAGAATATTTAAGAATCTGCTGACTTAAAGCAGTTTTAGGCACAGTCCAGGTTGAGAGTACTTACAAGATGCTTTTCAGTCCATTGGTGTGTATTCATTATACATGGCCCTGGGTTACAGAAAGATGTTTCATATATATATATATATATATATATATATATATATATATATATATAAAATGTACTTTGAGCATATTCATGTCCCCTACCCATGTCTTTCCCTTGGAGTTTTGTTCTTTGTAACTGAAAAGAACTCCATTCTGCATATTCAACACACTTTCTGAAGATGCTTTTACTTCCCGTTGGCATTGCTAGGATCCAAGGGCTCTATAAAGAGGGCCTGGCCTCAGCCTTTCTGACCTTGACACGTGCTGACCCTTGTGTCAGGCAAGAGATTCAGCAGAGAAGATGTATCTCCAGACCCCTCTCTTTAACACTTACAGCTGTGAATTGTGACTTAAATCTGTGCTTCCCCTGTCTATGGGCGTTTTGCTCATGAACAACTGTGGGCTGTGTGGAGACAGCAGGGCTGTTCTATACTGGGGCATCTGCCAGAGTGGGGCCAATAGGAAGACAAGTATGCTGATTGCTTTTAGCTTCCCCAGCTCACAACTCGTCCTGGGAGCCTGTGGACTTGGATGCAGCATGTCTCTGGAGCCTGCTGAGGGTCGTGCTGCTGCTCTGTGGCCCTTACTTTGATCAGCAAGGACCTAAGAGGTGTCCTACTGTGTAGGACTGTGTAGCTGTCCTACTGTGTAGGTTGGCTGTGAACTGTAAATGCAGAGTCATCTCTCTTTGTAAACAGATAGTTTTTTCTTCCACTCCAAGAAACAGAAGGGACTCCCACCTCTTACTTAACTCTGATCTGAAAAATTGGGAAGTCATCAATGTATCACCTCAGTTTATTCAGTTCTTATTTGTCTTCAATAGCATGAGAGATAAAGAAGAGGGCAGAGCAAGGAATAATGTGCTGTATAGGCTGACATGTGACAAGGGCCAGTCATTCAGCTGGCTCATGGCGATGACACCTCCTTTAGGGCTTCTAGAGTTTACCAATGAATAAAAGAGTTTTACATATGAAGTAACAAAAGCGTGTTATCTTCCATAGATTGCAGCTGCAGTTTTAGGAGTGTTTCATTTCTCTGCTCTATTAGTTACTTTTCTCATTCCTGGGACATTACCTGATAGAAGCAACTTGAAGAAGGAAGGGTTGTGTTTGCCTTGTGGTTCAAGAGTAAACATTGCCTTGTAGCATAGGTTGGCCTGAAAAATCAGAGTCCTTCTGCCCCCTGGGATTACGGGTGTGCACCACCATACCATGCCTTGCCTGAGCTCTGAGTTGTACTCATGAATCTCTCTTTAATATTGTCATGTAAGGTCATCCAGTCCCATACCAGTATCTATTCTGTTGTCCCCAAGGAGCTCCTTCGTCCCCTCACAGCCCTGCCTCACTGTGTTCTTTGCACATATCATGTCAGGGCAGGCGTGGCAGCAGCTGGTCACGTTGTCTCTACAGTCAGGAATCGGAGTGAGGAATGCCAATTGCTCAGCTTGTGTTTTCCTTTTGAATTCAGTCTAGGACCCCAGGCCAGTGAATGATTCCACTTACAGCTAGAGTGGATCTTCCCACCTCAAGTTATCTGATCCTGGAGCTCCAACAGATATACCCAGGAGTTTAGCTCTCAGGTGACTTGAGAATTTGTGAAGTTTACAATGATATCACACCAACAGAGGATGGTTTTTAGCCAAGAGGACTCACCCCATCTCTCCTCCCTACTGGCTGATAATAACACTACCCTCCACTGCTGTGCAGCAGGCAGTGTTGATGGTAAAACCAGTGGAAGTTACTGTTGACCAAACTCCTGGGTGGATACTTCCCAGACACCCAGCAGCACAGAATATACCTGTGTGCCAAATGCCTGCTTAAAATTGAAGTAGTCGCCAAGGTAGGAACTTCCAAGAAGAATCCCTTGGTCTGGTGTGGGTTTGAAGATTAGGGTCCACTTACATTTTCCACTCACTGGCAAACGGGCTTCTGTGCCAGGGAAGGGTTTACAAAGGCACAGATCACGTCCTGACAGAGCCCACTGTTGGGAAACACAGACATTTAGGTGACCGTAAAAACAGCTCCTGTATAAATTCGACTTCCCAGGTTCCCTCCACCACCCAGTTCATTTTCTCTGCAGCACTTACTGTGATTTGACTGAGTCCTTCCTTGTGCCTCATCTACTCTGTCACAGCGTAAGCAAAGTCCGGAACTTTCGAGTCTGCCTCCTGGCCGCCAGTTGTGTGGTTATGTGCTGCCCAGAGGGTGTGAAGGGAGCTTCCCCCAGGCGAGACGCTCTGTGGGCGGTCCACAGCACTGCAGAGTCTAGGCTCGAGGCTTAGGCCAACTGAGGCAGCCATAGCTGATCTCAAACCTAAGTACGCTAAGAGCTGTTACAAGGTGGGTCACTGGGCCCCACACACGCGTTTCTGATCCAGCAGACCTACAGCATGGTCAGAGAATTTCCAGTAACTCAGATCTCTCAGAGGAGCCATAGGGTGGGGCCTCGATGTGCTCCACTGTATCTGGTGGTGACAAGCTCAGAAGCTCTTTAGAAGCTGTGCAGTGTCCCCATGAGGGAGACTGGGATCTGAAAGGGGCCCCAACAGTGGGACTGGAAGCAAAAGAGACTCCACATCCAGGTGACAGCAGAATCACCCGGGCTTGGGGAGAGATGGAACCGGGGAGGATGAGGAATAGTTGGAGCACGGAGGAGGAAAGGAGTACAGAGAACCCCGAGGCACAGGCTGGGGAGGCGAAGAAGGCAGCTATTGGGATAAGAGAAAGTAGATGCTTAAGCAGGACTGGAGGACTCCATGTGAATGTGAAAGAGCCTAGAGTTAGCAGTGTGCCTCAGAGCTCGGGCAAGGCCTGGAGTGGTGCCACTTACCTGTGCCCCCAGCACTCAGAGGCAGAAGCAGAAGAGTGGTCCAGGCCAGCCTTGGCTGTATAGTAAGACCATGTCTCAAAATGCAGAGGCATCAGCAGTAACAGAAAACCCTGGGAGATAATTTTGAAATAGAGCGACAGGTTTTGCTGCCTTCTATACGGTGGCTTAAGCTGACACTGTGGGGCTAGATAGGCCTGATGAAGCAGCTCAGTAGAGCAGAAGTATATGGCACTCAGAAGAGCATGGGCTTGAGAGTTGGCTTGGTGGGCAGGAGCACTTGTGCAAGCATACAGACCTGAGCTCAGATCAGCATCCACACAAAACAGTGGCCATGACCATGTTTGTGCCTGTAACCCAGCCCTGAGGCAGGAGGATTGCTGAGGCTTGCTGGTAGCCAGCCTAGCTTGGGGCCCAGTGAGAGACCCTGTCTCAAAGGAGTGAGACCAGATGCCGTCCTTTGGAATCTTCATTAAATATGCATGAATGTGTGCACTCCCACACACCCATGCATACCACACACACACACACACACACACACACACACACACACCGCCAGTCAAGAACACTCTGTACACAGAGAATGGGTGAACAGAGAGAGAGGTGAGTTGTGTGCTGTAAGATGTATCAAGGGACAAAAAGGTGTCACCAGGGAGGGAAAGCACCAAATGGTGGAGCATCTTGAACACTGGCCCCAAATCTGACAAATACTGGGATTCCTTGAAAGAATCACCTGCAGAGGAGTGTGGTATGGGAGCTGTCTTTGGACGGTGCAGTCAATCACTTTGTAACTCTCCTGTTCAACTTCAGTTTGCCTCAGTGGTAAGCCGGGCTGTTCCCCTGACACAGAATGTGCATAAGCAAGTTCTGAGCCAGATGCTGTGGTAATCTGCAGCCCTTAGGAGGCTGCAGCAGGAGGACTGTGACTTTGAAGCTGGACTAGGCCACATGGTGAGATTTTTATCTCAGAAGAAGAAGAAGAGAAAAGAAATAAAAGTAGCCCTGCATACTGTATTCATACACACAGGCTGTGGTAGCCACCTGGGGCTGAGGAGACACAGATGGAATAGTTTGCTGGTACATAATTAAGCTGGGGTCATTTTTGCCCCCTCTAAGCTAAGCACTGAGGAGCAAAGACACTCCTTTGGGTTTGATCCTCATCCAGGTGCTCCTGGGACCTTGTATCCACTGGTGTCATAGTCTTTAGAGGGATCCAATATATCTTTCTGAAATGCTTAGGCTGGAATGATATAGAGAATCCATTTCTTTCTGAACAGAGGATCCTCCGGTGATGATGGCTTATCAGATGATAAATATTTGCTTTCTAATTTGTGATGTTAGTTTAGTTGTGTGAATCTTTGTAAACCCTCTTTTTTTCTTTGTTAATTTTTTATGTATTTATTTTGCAGTAGACAAACCATGCATCACCATCCCTGGTCTTTGAAACACAGGGATGAAGGTCAACAGGTCTTTAACTGTTGTGTGGTGGCTCAGCATCATCTGTGTCTGATTTCTAAGGATGCCATGTACAGGGACACAGACACACTGACCTGTGTTCTGTCTTTACAGTTCTGTACAGAGTTAAACCAGCCAATCTTGCCCAACATCCGCAAGTGGAAGGGGTCCCGAGGATGCTGGAGGTCTGTGATTGCTGAGAAGCCTTCCAGTCAGCTTCAAAAGGTATCGCGACCTGCATGTTTTCGTATTTAAACACAGCATTTTCCCCAAATCAAGGGCAATTTAAATTTCTCTTTGTCAGTATCCTTGGTCCTGTTTCACATATCTGCCCTAACTTTTGATCATTTCTAATTTCCTTGGCCTCACTTCATATTTTGATCAGCGATGTATTCCTGCCCAGATATAAACGGGAGTTTAGCATCTTGGGAAGAGAAGTCTTGTCTAGGGCCAAAGCATCTCTGTGTTCGTCTATATGTCTGTCTGTTGTTCTTATAATCCCTGGGTCACAGCTCTGAGAATTCACGACCACCGCAGTCCATACAGGAAACATTGCTTTCTGAGGTGGAACTTAGGCTCCTGGAGGAGCTCTGATGAGATTTCCTTCTCTATTGTCCCGGATGGGATGGGTGAATCTACATATGAACATTTTCATTCTCTCACATATTCATGCCAGAACTACCCACCTTGGAATATCATCAGGCACTTTGGTTTTGAGTGTTTGGGGGGCAGCTAGGGGATAGAGGTTGCAATCAAGTGTCTTCCTCCATTGATTTCCACCTTTTACTTTCTTGAGACAAGGTCTCTCAGAGACCTGGTAGCTCAGAGATTCAGACCCTCTAGTCAGTGAGTGTCGGGGATCCACTGTCTCTGCCTTCTCCAGTGCTGGGGTTCCAGGCCACTGTGTCCAGCTTTTTAGGTGGGTTCTGGGCTCTGAACTCAGGTCCCTCTGCTTGTGTGACAGGGACTCTACTGACTGAGGCATCTCCCTAGCCTAGGTTCTTAGATTTTTAAGATCGTTTCTTATAATCACTTGAATTTCAAAAACATCTGTGTAATTTTTGCACAAATGCAGATGTTTTTAAGGTTCTCATATGCCCCATCTGCTTACAACATTTTGAGTTGTATTTACATGATGGATACTTGTAATTTGGGCTCTTAAATTATTAATGTAGACTAGATTAAAGTTATCTATTTATTTATTAGTACTGACTGTAAGCCCCTCTTTTTTTCAGTTACTACTGAAAACTGTGCATGTAGCTCCTTTCTCTGGGTTTGCTCTTTTGGGGGTGGAAACAGCCTTGCAGTGGACAGTGAGTTCACAGTGGGCTGAAAGGAACTCACATGGGATACATCTGGTTTTCAGAATGTAGCACAGAGACCTTCCTTTCTGTCCACACAAAAAATAATGCCACTTTGATTTATTTTTTATTTAAGCATTTTACATGGATATCAGTGTGAGAAATTCATGTGACTCTTAGAGTCCATTCATCTTCATTCATTCATTCATTCATTCAACAAATCATTCATGAGAGGTTATTCATATATATGTGAGAAAAATAGACCCAGCAACCCAGCCTTATCTGTGACCACTCTTTGTAAGAACTGCTGGGTATCCTAGCCCCCTTCACTAAGTTTACAGCAGGACAAGTCAGCTCATGTCCCTTTAGGAGGGGAGCCAAGGCCATCAGAGTGTAGTCACTGAGGGCTTATTTTATCTGTACCATGGAGCAGTAGCCCCTTCCTCAGTTCCCAGGACAACCCCAGTATAGGAGGAGATAGTAAGTGTTAGGGTACTTCAGTGATGGAGCATGGACAAGGGCTTGGTAGAATGTCCCTTAGGTGATGGTGGCTTTGAACTGGGATCCCTACCAGCATCAGGCTGTAGCCGTGTCTGGGCCCGGACACCTGTTATCATGGAGTATTATGAGTTCAGTGTATCTGAGTCACCCAGATTAATAGCATGTGCAATTTCTTACATTTTAAAGATATAGGAGAAGGAGGTCCACCATAAAGACTTCATTCTCTCTGTCTTCATGAGTCTTAGTCACCCTGAGGGCCTTGCCTGGGTCCCCTGGTTCCCGGACACAGCTGACTGAGACCCAGGTGGGACCATATTTAAACTAGTGTGTGCTTTAGTGATGGGCAAGGAGGTCTTGCACAACATAAAAGGCTCACATTCATGTTCCCCCTCCTTTAGTCCTAAGCACACCTGTTCAAGGGAGGTGTGCCTGTCAAATGTCTGTCTGGGATGTGGGCTGAAGTTGTATGTGGGACAGCAGCTGCTCGGAGGTGGCTAGGGTTACTTCAGCAAAGAGAGTGGTGACAAGTGCTGCTGGCTTAGTTGGTGGCCTGTTGATCTGTCCCTGGTGTCAGACACTTACAAATGCCCTGGTGGCCAGCGGCGGCTCAGCTGGAGTAAGACAGACTGACGCTTTTCATGTTCTGCAAGGCTCCAGAGGCAGTGGCAGAAGCAGACAGCATGGAAGCTACTTCTCTGATTCCCAGAGCCAGAAGGGGGCCCAGGACTGTGTCCACTATACCCCAAGTTTGTCTGCACCTCCCCACCGACCCAGGCTTCAGACCTGTCTGCATCCCTGTCCATTTGCCAAGAGCCTCTGCTCAAGTTCAAGTCAGTACCGACATAAGCATTGACTTCTGCTCATCTGGCAAATACTGATTGAGAAGTGACTAGGTGCTAGGCACCATTGTGTAAGCAGTCACTTATCACAAGCCATACCTGCCCTCCAGAGTCTTATCTTTGAACCCTCATGTTGGCACTTACGCTGTGGGCTTTTAGGGAAGTTACTCAGTCTCTCTGAGCAGCAGTGGCCTCATCTGTCAAATGGAGATGTGAGCTGTTGCCTCATGGCATGTGATGATTCAAAAAGTGATTCTGGGCCTGGTCTATGTCTCCCTTACCTCCTTCCATGAAGGGAAGAGCCAGGCAGCCTTGGCCATGAGTAAAACTCTGCATTGGGCACTGGTGCAAGTTGCCCTGTGGCTTAGAGGTGTGTTCTTCATTATAGAAACACCCTGTGTGAGCAACCTTGAGAGACCTTGCAAGCAGAGCCTGCTGCTCTGTCTGGCCCCTCTGCCCTTCCCTTGGAACCTGGCACCAAGACCCTGTTTCCATCTGCACTGCAGGGTCCCTGCTACTCTGGATTCCTGTGGGACACAGCAGCCAATGTGGAACTGAGGGACATCCCCGGGCAGGAGAGCTCACCCAGCAACGGTCATGGGAAGGCTGTGGGTCCGAATCCATTCCTCGCCAGGTTCAAGGTATTTGCTTCTGACATTTCAGAATTCCAGTCCCTTCCAAAGGGGAAGGCTTTGTAACACTGTGACCCAGAGAAGTCACATCTTTCTCACTTGATCTTTTTTCTCTTAGAGTAGGATCAGTACCTATTCTGAAAACTCTCCCAGTAGGTGACCTTCTGCAGGACAGGAGTGAGGGGAATTTTAAGGGAATCTTAGTCCCAGAGAAATCTAACCAATGGCAAGAAGGAAGACAGTCACCTGGGAGGAGTAGTAAACCCTTCTTGTCTTGGCAGAAAGATTGTTTGAGCCCGGGAATTCAAGACCATCTTAGGCAACATAACAAAACCCCTTCTCAAAAACAGACAGATAGATAGATAGATAGATAGATAGATAGATAGATAGATAGATAGATAGATAGATAGATGGATAGATAGATAGATGAGAGATAGAGAGATAGACATACAGGTAGATAAATAGACAGATGACGAGAAGAAAGAAAAGTGGAAAACTAATTTACATGCTTGTTCCCAAACATGATAGCCAGCAATCATCTTTCTTAAAATCAGGCTTTCCCCAAGCCTTGCCCTTCTGGAATAGGGCCCACACTGTTTTCAGAAGTGTGTACCGTGGTCTTATCTGCCTGGTACTAGTTAGTGTGTGCAGTGGTCCTGCCTGCCTGGTACTAGTTAGTAGGGAGTTTCAGAATGTCCACATATGGCAGAAATGCTCTAAGGAACCACTCCTTTTCAGCTGCCCCCAGGCCTCATTGTTTAGATGTCAGAAAGAAGGGGCCCATTGAAGGCTTGTGGGATTGGAGGTGGGATCCAGAAGGAGTTCTGGGCTGAGGGACCCCTGCCATTGGCATCTCCATATATATTCTTGCCCATGAAGAAGCCATGTCAGCCATGTCTGGGAGCAGCTAGGCAGGTGGCTCTGAGTGCCATCCTTCAGTGGCCTGCAAGCCTATGGGGAGTGTTCCTGAATTCCAAAATGCTTTGATGCTGGTGAGCACAAGGGAGGGGAATCCAGAAGGTCTCTACAGAGGTAGGGAACCTCATCTCTGCTTAACTGTATATTCCAAATCAGGCAGCTTGATCCCTTGCAAGAGCTCAGTAAGACCATTCTTTATTGGACATTGAGACCCTTTCTTTCCGTGTGCTCCCTAGCAAATGATCCCAGCATCATTTATCTCTAGCAGGAGGTGGGGCTTGGGGATAGCCTGTGTCATAGGATGTATAAGTCCCATGCATCATCTCTCGCATTTGTAGCTACAGAGATGATGGGATTAGTGTATGCTCACATACAGGTGTGTCTGTTGTGGTACTCCATGGCTCCTTCCATCCCTCTTCCTGCAGTATTGATGAGGTCCTGTCTGCACACATGACACCTATGGTTCTGAATTGTGAGTTGGCCAGGATTGTCTTTAAAGCTAACATTACACTTAACTTTTGATGACACGTGATTTGTCCTGGCCCTGGCTTACTGGAACATCGGCCACAACCAGCTCATGTAACTAAAAGGCAATCTGGCATTTTTTTGGAACTATTATTATTTTTTGAGAAAGAATCTCTCTATGTAGCCTACATAGTGAACCTCCCAGTCCTACTCCTCAGCTTCCCATGTGCTGGCATTACAGAGTGAGCGACCATGCCTAGCACCTCTCAAAAACAACTTGTAAAACACTGTTTTTAGTTAACATGAAAAGACAAACTATTTTTTAATAGGCTAATAAAAAGTATAGTAGCTGTGGCATCAAGACTGACAGCTTCAAGTCTTCTGAAGCAGTCACCCAGCCCAGCCCTTGACTTCTTGTTCTTCACGGCATGTTCCAGTCAGGGCCCATGGTCTGGGACACAGAGAGCTTATCCTCACAGGCAGCATGCCCTAGTCCAAGTCTTGAGGTGTTTCTCTGGCATTTATAGAACTGTCAATCTTGGGTGCAATGATGGTGAACTGGGGACACACCTACAAGACAAGACTGGCACTCTCCACTTCTCGGGGCCCCTACACTCATCCTTTCTCAGAAGTGTTTAGTGTTTGCTGCCATGGCAATTGAAAAGGCACAATTGCTAAACGCAGAGCAGCTGAGCAATGGTATGATTGCCCAGTGATAAACTGCCCTTATATGTACACACTTTAAGACCACAAAAGTCACCTTGGGGCCCAGGCTCTGGGTATATCTTCTGCCCAGTGTTGGTGAGCTTTGGTTTTTACAAAGGGAATAAGGTTAAAGTGGATGTTAGCACCCAATTGGTTCCAAAGGAACAAAGAGGCTAGCTAGCCTTGTGAATAACAGCCTTGGGTCTGTAACATCTAGATGCTGGAGACACCTCCTTCTTGCTTACAATTGCTCAGAAGGTTTACAGAAGTTCTAACACTTCCAGATAGGTGAAGTTTTTTAGTTCCAAAGGAGTAGAGGTAGAAGGCTGGAAGGTCATTAGTGGTAGACTTTAGAGTAAAGGAATCTGAAATAAAATACCTCACGTTGCCTCCTATGCATGTGAGCTAGCTTTGCTTCTGTTTACCATCGTCAACTGTAAAGAAGCTATTTGTGAATCAGCTGTAAAAGATAAAAGAAACATGAGTATCTAAGCTCTTTCCTTTTGCTGCATTTCCTACTACCCAGGTGGGAAGTAATGACCTGACCCTGGTTAACCTTCAGCTGACAGCCCTGGCCCTTCCAGGGGCTGAGAATTCAACCAAGAATCACAGTGATGGCCACCGGTTGTTGAATTTTGCACTAACGCTACAGGAAACTCTGAAAGGTAGGGATTCCCTTTCTTTGTGGCTGGGCACTGCTCCTTCAGGGCAGGCAGTGGTTCCTCTTTCCAGACATCTCTCTGACCTCTTAGCCCAGCTACTTACCAGCAGTCACGGACCCAGGGGCAGCCACGCTCCCTGCTCTTATGGATCCTGGCTGACCTTTCTGTGTATCCCACCTTTGTGTCTGAGGGCCTCTCCAGTGGGTGCCAGATTGTCAGCAATGTGGTCTGTGAGCCTCTTGGATATGGAGAACTAGATGAGCAAGTATAAGTGGCGATATTCCTTCCCTGTGACAACACATCTGAGTTTACTTCTCTCATGGTACCTGCAGATCTGCACATGTCCTTGTGAAAGATCAACAGGAGGTGACAAGGTGAAAGAATTGCATCTGGAGATCTTGAAACCCCTCCCATATTCTTGAGTCTTGACTGCTCTCCTAGCTTCCTAGACTTCTGGTCAAACTTGTCCCATCACAGTAGGAGATTCAGTAAAAAACTGACTACAGAAATGTTTCTGTCCAGTTATAACTTTGCATTTAAAACGTTTTTATTATAGTAAAATAGACAAAGTTGCCATTATGATGATTAGTAAATTCATTCATAGCATTCAGTACACTCACACTATTATGCTTCTGTTACCACCTCCTATCTTCAGAATTTGTCATTTCCCTTCCGAAATGCTATATACACTAAATCCGGATCCCCTGTTCCTTCAGTGCTCAGCAGCCACCAACTTACCTTTGTGTGTGTATGAATTTGAAAGCGTGCTTCATTTAAGGAGAATCACATGGTATTTTCCCTCTGTGTCTGGCTTTTCTCACTTAGCTTAGTATTTTCCAGATTAGTGTGTTGTATCATATATTAGACGGTCCATCCTTTTTGTGACTGAATAATATTCTATTGTGTGTGCCACATTTTATTGTTTATCCACACATGTGTTGGTAGGCTCTTGGGTTACTTCCACTTTTGTGCACTGTGAATAGGAATGTACAATTTTATGTTTTAAATTAGGACCTGCTCTGACCAGCATTCTACTTAAATAATGAATGTTCAGGCTGAAAAACAGCTGAACAAACAGTTGGAAAACAGTTCAAACTGAGATATCCCATCCAACAAGTAGTTGTGTGGGAAACTTCACCCGCAGCTAGTCTCTACCTATTAATATCAGTGGGCATTACTATTCATCTCTACCTCTTAGATGCAGAAAAGAAAGGTGCTGGTTCATAACTTTTCTGCCTTGAGCAGATACCATTCACCCTCTGGTCTCCAGGGAGAGCTCAGGATTTTGTCAGAAAACTGCAGGCAGATTCCACATCGCCAAGGGACTACTGATTGACCCACAGCATGACTCAGCCTTGACACATCCAGGTAGGGACAGTGACTCATGTCCCCCATGTCCCTGCTTGTAACTAATATCCAGTTAAATGTTAACTGGTGACCCAGCAAATTCAGGAAATGCTCCAGCCTGTAGCAAAAGAAAATCGATGAGTGCAGGGTTCTGCTCAAAGAAAGATAAAGCCGCCTTTCCAAAGAGAGAGACAGAAGCATCTGATTTGCCAACTCCAGGCCTTTCTGCCTTCATCTGGAATGTGAATCCCCAATTGGCACCAGGGATCCTATGTTTGTCCTTTCACAGAACTTTCTTTCAACCTAACAGGGCTTGAGGACAGGGTCTCCCTCTGTGAGCCCAGCAAGTGTAAAGTAGGGTGCGCTTCTCACAGCTTCTGGTAGGAAGGCCTTCAGGTAGGTGTGCTCCTCAGTAGACACCCATTTCAGTCCTTTCTGGCCCTTTCTAAATCAAGGGAAGCTCTGGGGAAATTGGCTCAGCACTTGCTTCCCTCCCAGGAACTCAGGGAACAGTGACTAGGGAGCCCACCCAGGCATGTGACTAAGAGGAGAATTTGGGCTTCTGTGGCTGCACATTCTCAGGGGCAAAACTGCTGCCATGTCCCCTCTGACACATATTTAGCCAGAAGAACAAGTTGTGAGAAATATGGATGTGCCTATTCAAAAAGAGCCCTTTGTTTTCATTTGCAAAGCTACACAGAACTGGCTGATTGACCCCTGACACCAGCCTCCCTCCTGCTCGCCAAGCTGCCCTTTCCCACCAATCCTCAGGTCTGCACCTCACAGAGAGCCGCCTTCATTTATATGGGAATCTCCCAGAACCCCAGCATTTCCTACCAGTAGACATGCTAGCTTTTGCCTTCATTCAGAGCACTCTCCTCCCAGCACACTCCTCCATTCAGAACCGATTCAGTGTCTGCACGTGTGGAGGTATTGTGTTCCCCACAATATTGTGACCCTAATAAACTTATCTGGGGTCAGAGAACAGACAGCCATTAGATACAGAGCCACAAATGGTGCCTAGAAAATGGGAAGAGTAAGCCATAGCAGAAGTTATGTGGTAGTGCTGCACGCCTTTAATCCCAGCACTTGGGAGGCAGAGCCAGGTGGATCTCTGTGAGTTCAAGGCCACATTGCAAACAGCCAGGCATGGTGATACACGCCTTTAGTCCCAGGGAGTGGAGGCAGAAAGGGAAAGATTATATAAGGTGTGAAGACCAGAAACTAGAAGCATTTGGCTGATTAAGCTTTTAGGCTTTGGAGCAGCACAGTTCAGCTGAGAGCCATTGGGATGAGGACACAGAAGCATGCAGTCTGAGGAAACAAGATCACCTGAGTAACTAGCAAGGTGAGGTAGCTGTGGCTTGTTCTGTTTCTCTGATCTTCCAGCATTACCCCAATAACTGGCCTCGGGTTTGATTTTATTAATAAGACCTTCTAACCATTCCTTCTACATGCATGGGCAGCAGGCCCTGATCTGAGTTCTCTATGTGTCAAGGGGGAACAGCAGCTCCGGCCTCTCCCTCCCTAAGTCTTTGTGAAAAATTCTGGGTTTGAGGGCTACCTCCATGACTTTGAGCAAATTATTCAGTTTTCAGGTCTGAGCTTTCTACCTACAAAGAGGAGACAGTGACATCACTTGTCTCATGGGAGTGGTGGCAGTTAAATGACATGTTCATGTCCAAGAAATGGCCTGATACATTGCAAGGGCTTGGTGACTGGTTGTTGATTCTGGTCAGGTATGGCTTGTGATCAGCAATACTCTCACGTTGGTTTTCCTAGAAACTGGCATTGATTTCCCCAAAGAGCCCAGGCTCACCCTGATTTGTACCATTGGATGTGATCTATGTTAGGAAGCAGAGTTCAGCAGGAGAGGCGTCTAGTGGGCTCGTCCGGCTGGAGGAGGACAACATTTGTAGCACACAAGTGCCCCCTGCTGGCCTCTTGTATCATTTCACTTTAGATTTCTTTCCCTTTAGCCATCATGACTGTATGCTCACACCGCTGAAAAGGAATTTGCTGAAGGTCTTGGACGTGCTATTGTCTATGAACTGCTTTCTCTAACGTGTCTCCCACAGAGTGCAACAGAAACCTCCTTCCCTAGGGCCTGTGGCTCCCCTGCAGTGAATTCCTTACAAGGGTCAGCCCTGACCCTGGGAATCTAGCAGAGCCTGGCTGAGGCCATTGTTCTTTTCAAATTCTTACTCATATTACTTGGGAAATACTTCATAACCATTCCATTTCCTGCAGGCTGTGGGAGAAATGTCTAAAATACTTCAAAGAGGTAGTCCTGCCCCTTGGCCCCTGCCCTCCCTTTTTAGCCCTCCCTTACACACAAGTAAGTCATTTCTGCCACTGTTTCTGTCAGACTCTTGTTAGTGTGGCCCAGGAGAGAAGGAAGGAGGCTTGCGCTGCTTGGGAGATCCTGGGCCAGGTATTCACGGGAACTCGGATCTTCCACAGCTCACAACAGCTATCGGGAAATGGATTGTTCTCTCCATGAGATATACCAAAACCCTGCTTAAGGCCACCAGGCTGAGAGGTGGCGATGCCCATAGTCACCCGGCTCCTTTTGCCTAGGACAGGCACAGGAAGCTGTGTTCACAGAAGTACTACTCTGTAGAGTTAATTCCATAACCACTGTTCTAGCTATTGTGGGAAGCTGAGACAGGGCAATGTATATTCAAGGACCGCCTGGGCTACAGGATGATCAAAGCCATCCTGGGCAATTTAGGAATGAATGTCTTGTCTCAAAGTAATAAACAGAGAGGGCTAGATAGAGTCCTTGCCTGTAGTGTACCATATTCAGTCTCCTGTATGTGAAACAGAAAGGAAAAAAGAGGAAAAAAGAAACTGTGGTCCATGCTTATCACCCCAACTGTGGATAATCATGAGTTCCAGGCCATTTTGAACTACACAGCAAAACTCTGCCTCAAAAACCAGAGAGAGAGAGAGAGAGAGAGAGAGAGAGAGAGAGAGAGAGAGAATTAAAACCAGAACATTTGTTTGACTTCATTGTCACTGTAGCAGAGGCTTGAGATGCATCTCTAAGTACCAGGGGGTCACTGTGCTTTAACATCTGAAGAGCCTCTAATCAGCTCCCGAGTCCTTAGTACCTGAGGGGAGAAGAGTCTGCACAGCACCAGCTCTTGGTTTGGAACATCCCTTCAGGTGGAGGAGATGGGGTTTCTTGGAGAAGTGGCTAACTCTGGGGCTAGACTAGAACAGATTCAGATAGTTCTGGGTATCTCAGCAGGTCGCAAAGATCGAACACACTTAGACCAGAAAGAACACGGGGGAGGGGGGCACAGGGAGGGGAACTTGAAAGCTCCTTGCTGGAAAAAGGAAGTAACAAAGTAAACAACACAGTACTGAATTATAACTCAGGATTTAAAATAAATAACCAGTTCACACTCATGTAAACAAATAGAAAGAAGGCATACCAAATCATTTGAGTGAGGATGCTTGCTGTTGATGATAGTGTAATTCTTCACATTGCAGGGTTGACATGGGAACAGCCTCTGGCAATGAGGCCAGCAGCATCTAGAATATGAACAATGACCACACTTTTAACTGGTCCTCTGTACTAAGAACAGGAAGCAGAAACACAGATACTTGAGTGAATTTCTCACTTCAGCATCATTTACAGCAGTACCTTTTGGGGGAAAATCCAAGAAATGGCCTATAACAGGAGAACAGTAAACTCTGCCCATCACTTTGGGTGATGGATGCTCTCAGTTGCTCTCTGAGTGAGGGGAAGACACCCAGCCTTTCTCCTGGTTCTTTGTGCTGACCTGATCCCCAGGCAGAGAGAACATGCCTGCCAATCAGAGAGTAGCTGCCGCCCACCTCTCTTTCATGGAGGTCAGAATACAATTTATAGGAGCCGATTCTCTCCTTCCACTGTTTGACTTTTGGGTATCGAACTCAGGTCACTAGGCTTGCCCGCAGGCACTTTACCTGCCAAGCCAGCCCACATCTGGCTTCTTAAACCTTTACTCTGGAAGCATTCAGCTACTCCAGGATTTACCAGACTGTTTCATTACTCCGAACTCCTGAACACGTTCCTTCCATCCTTCTTGTTCTGACAGCACCTATGCATCCTCTAAGACCAGAGCCAGCTGTCACCTCCAAGGAGCCAGTCTGGCCACCCTCCTTGTACGGCATGCCCTTGGTACCTATCCTCTGGTCCTGGTGGTTTTTCCTCTGTCTCTACATTAGACTGTGAGCTCCTAGAGGGTAGGGATTGTGTTTTCTTCATCCATGACTCCTGCATAAGCAGCTTCTGAGGAGGCACTCTGTAAATGTTTGCTGAACTTTTGCTGGATATCTGAGCAAGGTTTTTTTTGTTTGTTGTTGTTGTTGTTGTTGTTTTTTCTTTTTCCACTGTAAGTTTAGGGCCCAGAAAGACTGAAAGGGGTGTTCCTGTCTCACACTGCCCCTAATTTTTAAATTATCCTATGCTTAAAGTCAGTGGGTATGCAAAAAATACCAGGAGAATAAGAACTAGGCCTGTGGCCCCAACCCTGAGTGGCCAAGCCGGGGAATCCCCGTCCCCTCAAGTGGCCGGGACCAGTGCTGGGTTTTGCTTCCTGCCTGCTCTTCACTTCTTGATTTTCTTTCTTCCATTCCCAGGAGAAAAAGATGTTATTATTTTGGGGGATTTTGGCCAAGGGCCAGATAGCAGTGACTGTGATATCCTAAGGAGAGAAAAATTCTACCACCTGATCCCAGCTCACACCTTCACCAACATCAGCACCAGGAATCCCCAAGGCTCCAAGTCTGTGGACAACATCTGGATCAGCAAAAGCTTAAAGAAAGTGTTCACAGGTAGGGGAAGTGCCTCCCACCCCCATGCCCCATATCATCTGTGTTCAGTAGTGGGCCATGGACCTGTAAACATCTGAAGTGACCGATTTTATTCCCCTTCTTCTATAGATACTTAAAGGGTTGTGATAAAAGACCGTGTCATTGTTTGGTCAGAGACACATTTAAGAGGGAAGGGCATGTAACAAATAGTTTAAAGGTAACCATTAGTCCATGTAAGCATTTTACATGTGAACCCAGCTGTAGTCACCTCTGAAGGTGACTGAAGGGTCATGATTCAGAGATGAACTGATAGCTTACCTGAACTTTAAAGATGCTTAGTCATTCAGTGAACATGACCAAGTATTCAAATGCTGTGCCATGGAATGAGGTATACTACACACTTGCAGGGGTAAGAAGACACGTCACCGTTAGCGTTTCTGTCACTGTGACAAATATACCCAAGGTCACCAACCTAGAAGGAAGAAAGGTTCACCTTGACTCCTAGTTTCAGAGGCTTCAGTCCGTGGTCACCTGGCCCGGCTGCTTCTAGACCTCTGGTGAGGTAGTACATCATGGTAGAGATGTGTGGGCACCCGTGGAAGGCACCTGTGTCGGGAATCATGAGCCATTCTTTCATCTGTCCTCTCCCCCACACACCTCTTAAAGTAGCCAGAAAGGAGAGGGAAGGATTCAGGGAGGGGCTGGAGTCAGTGTTCCTGAAACAGCATACACCCAGTAACTTAATTTCCCCCACCTCCTCAACCTTCTACCATCCTCTCTAGTACCATCATCTGGGGACCAAGCCTACAACATGTGAAATTTTAGGGAACATTTAGGAACCAAATCATAACATATCATATAAATGAATGAGAGAAGTACTTAGAGATCCACAAGGGACACAGCATGGTGGATGTCACATGTCCTCAGACTGTGACCCAAAGAGCCGGGAGACAGCAGTATGGAAGAATGGTAGACTTCTGTACGTGAGTGCTGCAGACAGAAAGAACCTGGAAGGGACTGTAGGGCTTTTAGAGGCTCAGGATGCCGGGCACCATCCCCTGACCTGCAGCAGGGTCATTGATAAAAGACAAGCATGTCATTCTCAGCCTCTCCTGCAGCTTTTCAGAACCCCGGTGGATGCGTCATGTACCTCAGAGACGGACGTAAACAGGGAAAGAAGCGATTCCTGGGTCCCGCTGCAAGACACCACCACCCAGTTGGGGCCTCCTTCTTTGGGGTTTAGAATGCGGATGACTGTGTTCCCAGTGCTTTCTTCTCTCTGGACGCTGGTTTCCTACTGGGCTCCAGTGGGCATTGGCTGTCTCATCCGAGGCAAGATGTAATTTGCAGAAGTGCTTTGGAAGCCAGGGCCTACTAGGCCCCCTGGAGGACACTCGTGGGAGGCATGCGTATCAGGAATAGTGAATCTGAGGCATTCTTTCAAGTTACCCCTGCTACAGCTGTCAGGCAAGGTGCCTAGGCTAAAACCAGAATCCAGGCCCTTCAGATCTTACATTAACCCTGATGTCACGTAGCACAGAGGACTGCAACAGAGCCTTGTAATTAATTAGAATCAATTGTTGATTCCATATGTCTACTTCATGTATTTCTGTCGTTGCTTCAAAGGTGTCATTACTTTTTTAGTAGCCACTGTAAGTTTCTCTTTTCCATCCTTTCTGTAGGAAGAAGTTGTCCTCTGGCCTCTCTTAGGTCATTTTGTTGTTGTTGTTGTTGTTATTTTGTGGAGCAAATCTTTCACTGACTATCAAATTATTCATTTGTTATTAGTGGGATAGTGGAGTACTTGCCTAGCACATGTGAGGCCCTAGGTTTAATCCCTAGCACTGGAAAAAAAATGAATTAAAAATACTAATTCAACTCGGGATATAATAAAAAAGGGCATGAAGTTGGGGGGCAGATACATTTGGGGGTCAAGGGACAGTTGGAGAGAGCGGAGTAGATATGAACAAGACACATTCTATATGCATAAAAATTTAAGAATATGCTAAAATATTTTTTAAAATGATTTAAAAAATCTTATTTTAGTTTGGTTGGCCATATCCTGCATGAGCAAGGAGTAGGTCCTCCTGCACACTGTTTAACTGGACAAGGGGCCTGGTCTCTGGGTGCTTTCAATGCCTGTGAGAGTAAACTGCCATCTTTTATATTATATGAAAAATAAAACATAAAAATTGTCCCTGAGTTTTTGCTTTTCAGGCCAGTTTACCAAGGTCATCAGAGCACCTTGACTTATGATGAGCAGTGCTGATCACCCCTTGTCCTAATTCTTGGTCTCCTCTCTCTCTCCAGGTCACTGGGCTGTAGTGAGAGAAGGTCTCACCAACCCTTGGATTCCGGATAACTGGTCCTGGGGTGGGGTGGCTTCTGAGCACTGTCCTGTGCTTGCTGAGTTGTACATGGACAAGGACTGGAGCAAGAAGGAAGTCCCCAGGAATGGCAACGGAGTCACCTTAGAACGGAGTGAGGCCAACATTAAGCACGAGCGATGATGACATCACTGTTTCCACCCTCCGACTCAGGAGGGCATGGGAAGGAGCTGGCATTGCATGGTGAGGAGATCCAGGGCCTTTGAATCATCATTCTGAGGACTTGGTCCCTGGAACACGGCCTACTTTGTGAACACTTTAGAACCTCTCCCGAGGGGAGCCTGTTGACGAGGCACTGGCTGTGCTGGGCACCAGAGCGGCACTGGCTGGAACTGCAGCTTCTCGATGCTGGACAGCTGAGTCCAGGCTTGGGGTGGGGGCTGCGCTGCGGCCACATTGAACCAAGACTTCGGTAAAGTGGAGGTGAGGGATGGCTCAGACTGACAAGCAATGCCACAGCTCTCATTTCTGCCTCACCGGGACGTGGTGTTCTGCAGACAAATTCCAGGAAGCTTTTAACTGTGATGGATGCACTTCTCAAGGATTTTTAGCTTTGTGTTGAAAAGTAATAATAAACAGATTAAACTGACTGGCTGCAGTAAGGGTGTGGGATGGGCTGTCTTGCCCTGTCACCCTAGTCTGACCCTCCCCTGGGGGCCAAGGCCACCCACTCCCAAATACCCTTTTCTACCCTGTCCTTTTTATGTCCCTACCTGAGACCCTACAGAGGTGCCTTTCACATGTCTGTCATCCCCATTATCTCCTCCCTCCCAGCTTCTCCTTCATCTATACTCCATCAGATTTTCCCCTTGGAGGACCACTCTGCTTCTGGGCCTTTAGTGTAGGACGTGAATCCTGTCAGAAACACTCACTTCCTCCCACTTTCCCACACATTTGCTTAGCTTAGAGCCTTCCTCTGTTGTTTCTGAGGTGTACAAGGTCTTTATATCAGCAGATTCTACACTTATAGGTCCTGCCCACCACAGATGAAAACATATCTTTTAAATTGTGTCTGTGCTGAACAAATACAGTTCCTCGTCATCATTCCTAAATGGCAGAGCGTAACTGTTTTATAGGATTTACATGGTCTCGGATGTCTTCGTGTTGTTTGGATGGTTTCACATGTGAGAAGGTGAGCAAAGGCTGTGTGCAAATACTGTACCATTTTGTGTGAGGGACTCGAGCATCCCTGGACTTTGTGTTTTAGAGGGAAGAGTCTGGGAACCAGTTCCCTGTGCATACTAAGGAATGGCTGGCTGCTCATTGAGGGTATTCAGGAAGCTAAACCTGAGTGTATCATCATGGGAGGGTTTGGAAGGCAAGCAAGAATAGGTGGACTTCTCTGAGGCCCCCTTCTGAAGTGTTTATCTAATTATTTTTTATCAATAAAAACTCGGAAGTTAGATATCAGGGTGAGAACCTGAATGATCAGAGAAGCAACCAGTGACTCACTCTCTCTCTCTCTCTCTCTCTCTCTCTCTCTCTCTCTCTCTCTCTCTCTCCTCTCTCTTTTCTCCCTCCCTCCCCCTCTCGCTCTCTCTCTCTCCTCCCCCTCTCCCTCTCTCTTTCTCCCTCCCTCCCTCATCTTTCCCTGTTTTCTCAATCTCAAAAGGCTGAGATTCTCTAAGTCCCTCCCTACTGCTTTATCTGTGTCCCTTTATCTGTCCTCAGTCCTCCAAAACCTCTATGGCTAATTTTGGTCAGCTAGTAGCTAGTTCTGTCCTCTGATTCAAAGCAAACTTTATTGACAGTCTCAGGTGTGTCAGAATGCGATCAAAATATCACACAACACCCCTCTCTGAGCCTGACAGTTTAGGTTTTTCTTTAGGAACATCATCCAACTAATACAGTGACTCCAGGGTTATATTGCCCATTTCATAGATCCCGACAGTCACTCAACCAGCAAGTAAATAAAGGGGTCCAAACCCAGGATTTTCTGAATCTAAAACCCACTCACAGTGTCAACTCACTTCATGCTTAATATGTATGTAAAGTAATAAGAATAAAACATAAATCCTAGTCTTACATTCTCTAGGTCATTCTAGTCTCCTGGGCACTAAGACTTCATTGCTCTTACCACTCCATACCAGGTAAAGCGTGACCCAAGACAGAGAACCTGTCACTGTCACCGAGCCATTGTATCTTCATTCTTGTTGTGTCAACTCTTTCTGGAGAGTTCTAAACAAACGTGTGCTCACCAACAACAGACCAAAGAATGATTCACCAAGTCTAGCTTGGTGAACCAGAGACTTTAATTTACTTACAGGAGCATCGGAAACTTACAAGAAGCTACCCCACTGAAGCAAAGTCTCCTTCCCAGCAATTGTTGACCTTGGGGAGGGGTGGACCCTCCCATGAGGTTTTATATGTCACCTCAAGCGAGTCCTTTGTGTGCTGTCTGGTGTAGCTTGTGAACCATCACTCGGGTGTGTTAGTGTGTCCGATCTCATGAGGGCCTTGTGTAAGTCATCACTGCGGTGATTTCTGACCAGCGGTGATAGTGTGCCACAACAGGCCTGTATGATCACTGCTAAACTGCAGCTGCATCACTGGCTCCTTTACTTCTGACTTTTGACCTTGCAGGCCATTGTTTTGTTCTAGTCCCTCTTGGTTTTGGTTCTAATTTTGACTTTTTTTATTCTGATTTTTTTAATTAATAACCTTCAATATTAAGAACTATTTTTAGGACATGGGAAAAGACAGTTTAATATCTTCAATTCCTTCCTCTTTTTTGTGGGGGGAGGGGGTGGTTTCGAGACAGGGTTTCTCTGTACCGTTTTGGTGCCTGTTCTAGATCTTGCTCCGTAAACCAGGCTGGCCTTGAACTCACGGAGATCCGCCTGGCTCTGCCTCCCGAGTGCTGGGATTAAAGGTGTGTGCCACCACTGCCCAGCCACGCTCTATTTCTTATGAACACGTTTTACAACAGGGTGATTTGTTACAAGTGCCAACACTGGCAGTTACTATTACAGTTTACATTTTTACATTTACAGATTCACTCTATTGTGCATCCCAGGCCTCCCACAAGCATACAAACGCTCCTCACTTTGCTGCGAGATTATGTTCCAGGCAAGCTCCAAATATAACAGGTAGAAGTATCTGTTGTATCAGTGTCACAAAACATCATAACCAAAAGCAACTTGGAGGAGAAAGGGTTTATTTCAGCTTACAACTTTTAGGTTGTCATCCATCACTGAAGGAAGTCCGGACAGGAACTCAAAAAGGGCAGGAACCTGGAGTCCGGAGCTGATTCAGAGGGCGTGGAGGAGTGCCGCTTAGTGGCTTGCTCAGTCTGCTTTCTTACAGCACCCAGGACCTCAGCCAGGAGTGGCATGACCCACAATGGGCTAGACCTGCCCAGGCTCACTGAGAGGACTAGATGCGTATCCCTGGCAACTGAAATTGCAAAGCACCGTTTCTGGTACCAGAATGATGAAGGCAGAAGTCTCAGTTCCAAAGCATCCCAACAGACTAGGCTCATGTACACATCCCAGAAAAACAGTCAAAAGGCCCACAGTGCTGAAAGCAGGCAAGGAAATGTATTCTCAGTGTAGCACAGTGTGAAGAATGGAGTGATAACCTGAAACCTGATTCCCAAGTGCTCACTTTAGTCTCTAAAGTCCTGGAGGAAGCAGGAAACGGGGCGACTACATTTCCACAGCAGTGGTCCAGGTTGTCTTAGTCTGGCTGTGATCTTGTTGGGCACTCTCTCCGGATCCCCCTCCAGAGCTTTGTGTAACACCACTGACTGTTGCCTGGTGGGTGGGTGGTTCTTTGTCTTAAGATGTTTATCTGTCAGGACTTTAGTTCCTGTGAGCCAAAGTAACCAGGGGAGTAAACCTCTGGAGGAAGAGATGCACTTGAGTGGTGGGGGATAAGTGGATGCTCCAGAGCTCAGGAGGAAGGAGCTGAAGCAAGATGGGACTATGTCATTGACCCCCATCAAATCTCCATCAAGTGGGGCTGAAGGAAAAGCACTTTCTGTTTCTACTGAATACAGATCATTCTTCACCTATCATAAAGGTAAATCATAAGTCAAATGGTAAGTTGGAACCATTTGTGAAATGGTATATATCACATTACAGTTTCACAGATAATACTTTTCCACACTGTCTTAGTTAGGGCTTCTATTGCTGCAAGGAAACATCATGACCCAAAAGCAAGTTGAGGAAGAAAGAGTGTATTTGGCTTATACTTCCACAGCACTGTTCATCATCAAAGGAAGTCAGAACAGGAACTCACATAGGGTAGGAACCTAGAGGCAAGAGCTGATGCAGAGGCCATGGAGGGGTGCTTCTGACTGGCTTGCTCTCCATGGCTTGTTCAGCCTGCTTTCTTATAGAACCCAGGACCACCAGTCCAGGGATGGTACCACCCACCATGGGCTGGGTCCTCTCTCCCCCCCATCAATCACTTATTAAGAAAATGCCTTACAGCGGGATCTTAAGGAGGCATCTTCTCAATTGAGGCTCCCTCCTTTCAGAGAACTTTCGTTGGTGTGTCAATTTGGCTTAAGACCAGCCAGCACACATACATGGGCTGTGTGATTTTGGTTGTGTTCTGACAAATAAAGCTTGCTTGGAATCAGAGGGCAGGCCAGCCACTAGCTGACCATAGAGGCTTCGAGGACTAGAGAGAGAGAGGAGACAGGAAGTGATAAGGCAGGGCTAAGAGGATCTCAGTCTTTTTGGATGGAGGAAGGAAGCTACTGGTGATTACTCTCCTGCTTCTCTGATCTTTCAGGTTCTTACCCCAATGTCTGACTCCTGAGTTTTTCTGGATAAGATTAATTAGATTATGGCTTTACACACCTTGTCGCTGGTGGAGACCACTGTTCTGTCTTCACAGTTTTACCTTTCCCAGCACTTCATAGATTTGGAATCATATAGAAAAATTCTTTCAGAGTAACCTTTTCACCCAGGCAAATGCATTTGAGATTTCTGTGTGTATGACTTGGGTTTCTCTCTCTCTCTCTCTCTCTCTCTCTCTCTCTCTCTCTCTCTCTCTCTCTGTGTGTGTGTGTGTGACTTGGGACTCTCTAGCCCTCTCTTTCTCTCTATCCCTCTCTATCCCTCTCCTTCCCTCTCTTTATTATCTTCTTCTTTATCCCCTCTTCCTCCCCTTTCCCTCTCCCTCTGTTGTTGAAACACCCCCCTTCCCACCCCGTGTGGAACTGATCTGCTTTTCCTTGAACTGACTCCTTCCCAGTCTTGCCCTCTCCATGTCCTCCCAGCTCAGCCTCAACTTTGTCTGTAATCACACCATTTGGTTTCCTCCTCTCCTCTTGGTTATTTCCTTCTCGTGCCTTCCACCATCGTCAGACAGTTAGAGAAGGAGCCTAGCTGTGAACGGTTTCATGGGAGAAGCCAATGGCAGTCTTTGGACACGAACCCAAGTTTCTGGAAGTAAAGCTGTTAGGTACTAGGGGAGTGCTTACAGCCAGCAAGCACTGAGTGGAAGCCTCTTGAGTCTTCCAACTTTCCCCACTACAGGGGCATCTCAGTGGCCTGTGACCCCTGGCCATTGTCAGCAGAGCTGGGCCAGCTTCACCTGTGTTAGGAGGCGCTTTGCAGCCCACAACCACAGCAACGCTACTGGTTCTAGTTTGACCAAAAAAACTGAGTAAGAATGACTCTGAGGACAACCAGATGCCCTCCTCCTGGCCTGTGAGACGGTGCCCTCACTGCTCTCTAGGGATGGATACAAAGGAAAGCAAAAGCAATCTGAGCCCCTCGGACACTTTTCTGAGTTCATTTGGTTTGGGCCCATTTCTCCTCTTGTGTCTAGGTGGGGAAGGATGGAAAGACAGAAAACTACTGAGCCACGGCCAAGGAAAGGAGCCCTTCACTCTAGAGTTTCACACAAGCATCTTCCTGGCTGAGAATCAAGGATTCCTACACGGTTATCATTTGCTATGAAGGTTACCAACATAAAAAGTATTTTGTAATGAAATGTTAACATAGCAATAAGTCAGTTTTAAGACTTGAATGTGTATGACCTTGAGTAGGGCCCTAACTCTCCTAAGTATTTTGTGGGTAGCTCAACAAAACTATTACCTTTTTTTTCTTCTTAAACAATGAAAATATCTTAACTGTCCATGTTTCTCACGTAAGCATTCTACCAGGAATGAAGACAATCTAAGGAGCCGCCTGTGCCTTTTTTATTGGGGGAGAGGGAGTGTAATGAACTGTTGAAACAATGGACCTCTCAAAATTAGAAATTCCCCAGGAGTCTCATGCTAGGAGGAGGAAAAGGCTGAAGCCTGGTGCCAGCCCACTGGGGAGCTTTTCTTCCAGAAAGAGATTTACATGGCATGCCAGCTTGCAGAGACTGGAGTGGAGACAATAACAGGACCACACCTTAGCTGGGTCAGCTACTTGTGAATTCCCCTCCCCACTCCTTAAACCTTATGTTAGGATCCTGAAAATGCACTCGGGGTAGGGGAGGTCACTAGACTTCTTTGTTCCTTTCCCCAGTACGGACACATTAAATTATCTCCACTTTTCTTTTTTTGGCTATTACCGTGTCTCTGTAAGAGGCCTGTTGAGGGCAATTGCCAAGTCCACATGGTTAGAACTTCCAGGGACCAGGCTCTGACTCTAACAACTGCAGGAACGATTTTGGTGAACCAAGCAGGAGTCTGACCCACTTATCCTAATAGCTCTTGTAATGTCTGCATCCGTGGAAGCTAAAGTTTTCCCTATTAACTTAATATTGTCAGCTGTACCCCAGGAGCCACCCTGTGATCTCATTTGAATAGCTTAGCAGCACAATGAGCTATAAAAACTACCCACATCCTAGATATGATAGACAACAAATTACAAATCCCTCTGAGATGTCCAAGCCCATGCTCTTGGGTGTGTCTTCCTTTTTTGCTGAGTGCAGCTAGTGCTATCAACTTCTGATCATAACCTGTTAAGAACACATCCCATAAGCTCCTATGTCTGCTTGCCTTCTGCTTGCTTGGTGTGAAATGCTTTTCTGTGGTAAAGCTGAGGATCTGCTTTTACCTGAGTGATGCTTCTTAAAAGATGACAGGACTTGATTTGCACCCAGAACCCTGAAGGAATGCAGAGACATAAACACTAGATGGAGCCCAGCCTAAGAGTACAGCCATAAGAACCAGACCAGCATCTGTAATATAATCCCGAGGAAGGACCACACATCACAGAGGTGCTCTCGAGGGTGACACAGAATTCTGAGAGCTGAGGAAGTGTGGGGGCCCTTAATCTAAGTCCCTGTTCAGGGCATCATCTGTGGGAGGCCCTGAACCTATGTCCCTGTTCAGACACCATCTGTGGGAGGCCAGCTCCACCTTTTCAAGGGTTCCTATGAGGAGGAGAGAGGAGTAAGAAACTTTTAGAAAGAAAGATAGCAGAGAGGAGACAGACAGAAACACAGGATAGCTTTGGGAGGACCTGGATCAAAATCCACTGGCCCCTTCTGTCTCTTCAATAGGGCCTTTTATATCAACACCAAGGGGCAGGCCAAAAGACCTTTCCCTTGCTAGATCAAAGCACACTGCACAGCCAAGTGTAGACCCTTCCAAACACCTGGTAACCATGCCCATGGCCCAATCATTTCCTTATGCAGCCCTGCTGGGTAAAGCAACCTCAGATCTCACTAGGAAACCTCTGTGGGTCTCCACAAGGAAGGAAAACTGAGGAATCAGACTGAACCTGGTCATCAGGCTGGGCTGTTTTCATATCCCACGTCCCTGTCCATCTGTCCTTAGCATCATTTCATCCTCATTTGTTTATGCCCAGTGTAAATTTAGTATGGTGGCTTGGCCCTGCCCTAGTCTTTTCCTCCTTACTCTTTTCCATTTTCTCACACAAAGAACAGACTGGCTGGATTTACAGGTTCTCTATGGCCCAGACTCCTTAGAGATAGGTATCTTATTATATCTGATAGCAGTTATTTACTCTTCATTCAGTCCACCTTTAACCAAAATCCCTTCTCCTCCTGCAGTTCTTCTTTCTACTTCTATTCCATTCCTCTACTTTCTATCAACACAACACTAATCACTAGTCTTACTCTGCTTGCTTCTTTCCAAACATATAGTAACTAATATGTTGGTTATAATCCATGCCCTTCGCCCTTTTAAAGTAATAGCGGTTTCAGAGAAAACAGTGTTTTAGTTGACTCTTACTCTGTTTTCACATTAGGCCTACTCCTTGGTCATTTCTGCTATTGCAGAGGGCATTCTACTCCCGGGGGAGCACTGAAGCTAGAGCCAGTTACCCTGAACACAAGTCTAACAGAAGAAAATGACTCCTCAACCTTACTACAGACTAGTTCCTCTGGTACACAGCAAGTGCTGCCCTTGGGAAGAAAAGTGATTTAAGTTAAAAAAAAGAAAAAAACAACAAAGAAACAAAAACTCTACCAACTGATGGCTTAAGTTATATGTAAGTCCCAGTGCAAAACGCAAATGGCATGAAAAATCAGTACAGGTCTCCTTTAAAAATGACCACATCCACAGTCATGGTCATCAGTGAGTGACTTAGGAGAGACTCCAGAAAGAATTCAAAAGAATAATACATGATAACTGTGTCCAAGGACATCAAAGAGGATACAAATAGACTCGTCAGTGACTTCCAAGAGAACACATGGCTGAATGAAATAAGGAAGTCAGCACAGAGTAGAAAAATGGAATTCAATAAAGACACAAATACTGAAGAACAATTGAATGGAAAAGCTGAAGATGAAAAGTTCAGTAAGTCCAATAAAAAGCTCAGTGGGAAGCCTCATCACAGAATACAAAAGGAAGTCATCAAGATAAGGATCAAAGACAAAGTAGAGGAATTGGAACATTCAGTCAAGGACAAAGAGAAATGGATAAAAAATGTTCAAACAGTATGTAAGACTGTATACCGTAAAAAGACCAAATGTATGACTTCTTGACCAAGTGGTGGCAGTGGGAGGAAGGTGGAGAGGAAGACGAGGAGGAGAATAATTCTATCCTAAAAGCATAGAAACTATTTTCAGTAAAATAGTTTCTATTTTAAATAAAAGTTAAATAAAATAGTAAAATTCAAGCCCAAGGAAAGATATTAGAATAAAGATACCAGTATATAGAACACCAAATAGGACATAAAACAAACAAACTCTCCACATCATGGTTAAAATGCTAAGCATACAGAAGGGGTACTGAAAGCTGTAAGGAACACCACATAGAAAGGCAGTCCCACCAGAATAACTGGTGACTTTTTGGCAGAAACTTTAGAAAGCAGAAATGTGCTGGTGTTAGCCTTTAATCCCAGCTCAGAAAGCAGAGGAAAGGGGATCCCCAGTAAGTTCCAGGCCAGGCTCATCTGCACATTGAGTTCCAGACCATACAGGAATACATGGTGAGACCTTGTCTCAATTCATTAACTAAAATTTTATAAATCCAGATGTGCTTTGAACAGTATATTTCAAGTTCTGAAACAGCTCAGGTGCCAACCTATACTACCATGCCTGGCAAAATAGTCATAATTGAAGGAAAAAGAGAAACTTACCATGATAAAAGATAGATAAGGGGATTTAAATCCCTACAGTAGCTCCAGAGAAGATCCTGAAAGGAATTATTCAGATAAAGAGAAAGATAAATACACCAAAGAGGTTGCAGGATAGATAAGCCAGTAGAAGAGTAGTCAATCCAATGAAAACTAAGAAAGCATCAGAAAATAGAAGTCATAAAATTAGAAGAATTAAAAACAGCCTTTAGTAATAACTGATTACTAATGCTCTCAATTCTCCCAATCAAAAGATACTTGCAAGCAGATTAGATTAAAAAGTAGGCTTCATCTATCAGTTGCGTCCATGATACACATTTTGCCATCAAAGACAGACACTGTCTTAGGGTGAAAGGATGGAAATGGGAGTTCTATAAAATGGAATAAGGAAACAAGCTGACACTGCCAATCTAAAAGGGACTTCAAACCAAAATTAGAAGACAGAAAGAAGGCTACTTCATACCAACTGAGGAAATAATCCATCAAGAGGGCATTATAATTCTAAACATGTACATCCCAAACAGAAAAGCATCTAATTTCAGAAAATAACTAGATATAAAGTCACAGATAACCCCAGCATAATAATGGTAGGTGACTTCAGTATTCTACTCCCACCGATCAATAGATTATCTCATACAGAAAGTAAACATCATAGATCAAATGGATTTAAAAGAACATTCTGTTCAAACACTGCATAATATACACTGATATTTATTTTTTCAGCAGCTCATGAAATATTAATAAAATACATCATGTATTAGGGCACAAAACTAGTCTCAGTGAATATAGGAAAATTGAAATAATGTCTTATATTCTATTTCACCATAGTGGAGATTAAAAAAAGACTACAGGAAATGCATGAGCTCATGGAGATTAAACAACACACTACAGAAGGATGAATATGTCATTGACAACATCAAGAAGGAAATTTAAAAATTATTACAATCAAGTGAAAAAATACAGAATCTTGGCATACACTGAAAGCAGGCCTAAACAGGAAGTTCATATATAGATATACTCCATAAAAACAGCATAATCTCAAATAACTCAGATGCAACTCAGGGCCTTGGACAAACAACAACAAACAACCCCAAATATAATAGATCGAAAGAAATAAATAAGATCAGTGCAGATAATGAAATGGAAATGAAAAAATTACAAAGACTCAATAAAATGAAGAGCTGGTTCTTTGACGAGCAGGTATCACTATGGTAGGATGCGGATTCCTTTGGGTACATGCTCGAGTGGTACAGCTGTTCATGTGGTAGATCTATTTTTAGCTTTTGAGAGGCCTCCATGTGGATTTTCATAGTGGCTGCACCAGTTTGTGTGCCCACCAGGAGTGAATAAGTATTCCCCTTTCCCTGCATTCACTCCAACGTTTGTCTATTATTATTATTATTGTTGTTATTATTTATTATGGTTGGGATAAGATATAATTTCAGAGTAGATTTAATTTGCATTTCCCTGATGGGCCAAAGATATTGAAAACCTTTTTTTTCTTAGCTATTTATAATTTATCTTTTAAGAACTCTCTGTTTAATTCCATGCCCCATTTTAAAAATTGGGTTGTTTTCATGTAGCAGGGTCCTGTGCTGTTGTTCCCCTTGGGGGAGGGGGCCAAGTTGGCACAAAGTCAAACCACATAGACTCCTAGAGAATGTAGAAACAACAAGCCCAATTTATTCAGGAAAAGGCAAGCCTTATATACCCTCCATTCCAACCTGGGGGGAAGTCTGATAAATATGCATCTGCTGGTGTTGGACATGGCTGCATCTCATTGGTCCAGGTCATTTCCACATCATGTCTCAGTTGCGGTTGCTAAGGCCCTTAGGCAGACCCAGGTTGGTTCTCAGAAAGTATCTTTTTTACTTGTTTGGGCCGCTGGCCCTCAAGCCTGTTAGGGATGAGTCATCTCACAGTTTTCTTGATGATATATTCTTTGTCTGTTAAATCTAAAAAAGGTGATTTCTCCATTCTGTGGGCTGCATCATCACTCAAACAATGATGTCTTTAGCCGTGCAGGAACTTTCCAGTTTTATGAGGTTCCATTTATTAATTGTTGATCCTCCTGCTCATACTATTAGGGTTCTGTTCAGAAATGTTCATCTCTGCTTTTTCATAATAACCAGGAAATGGAAGTAGCCTAGATGTTCATCAACCCATGAATGGGTAATGAAAATGCATATTTATACAGTGGAATATTATTTAGCTATCAATAAATGAAATTCATAGGTAAATGGATGGATCTGGAAATAATCATGCTGCCCAACCCAGATCCAGAAAGACAGATATCACATATTTTCTTTCATTTGTAGATGTTAGCTTTGAATCTTCAGATATGTGGTTTCATTTGGAACACCCATAGAAATCAAGAAAGCACTAAGGTGGTATGGGAAGGGATTTTTACAGGGAGGAGAGCTAGAACACACTTCTATAAATGATAAGGGAATAATGGAACAAGAAGGGTTAATTTGAGGGAGGTTCAGGGTAGAAGAGAGACTACAGGGATGTAACATGAATCTTAAAGGTCTTATTTAATAAAAACAAACCCAGTGCCAGTTATTGGGGTGAATGCTGGAAGAACGGAGAAGTAGAACAAGCCACAGCCACTTCACCTTGCCAATTCCTCAGCTGATCCTGTTTCCTCAGACTGGAAGCCTCTGAGTCCTTATCCAAATGAATCTCAGCTGAACTGTTGCTCAAAAGCCTAAAAGCTTAACCAGCTCTAGTTCCTGGTTTTCATGCCTTATATACCTTTCTTCTCTCTGCCATCACTTCCTGGAATTAAAAGTGTGAGTCACCATGCCTGGTTGTTTCCAGTGTGGCTTTGAACTCACAGAGATCCGGATGGATCTCTGCCTCACAAGTGATAGGATTAAAGGCATGTGTACCACCGTTTTCTGGCCTCTATGCCTATCTAGTGGCTGTTCTGTCCTCTGGCCCCAGATAAGTTTATTAGGATGCACAATACACTGGGGAACACAATTTATCAACACACAGGGAGGGATAAATAACACTAAAGATCTCTCAAAAACATCATATGGAAGCCTGCTACTATAGAAACTTCCTATCTCTCCCCAATCTATCTTTACACACACACACACACACACACACACACACACACACACACACACACACTCACACTCACATATGTTAAAATAGAGTTAACAATTCAGGCTAGATATAGAGTTAACTACAGGCTAACAAATAAAGAGCCTACTTCTAGAAATAGGTCATTACTTCTTTTGGAATTGTTGGCCAGTGATGTCTCAAAGACTCTTTTATCACAGACAATTGCCAATGCCCTTGGTTACCCTCCAGATAGAACTTGATCCTTTTGCTGGAGACACTATGTTCTTAAGTCACAGAATATGGAGAAATCAAGCTGGTACTGACCTGGAAGCTTCATCTTTACTGGATAGCTTTTATAGTACTGGGAGTTGCTATGTGTATTACCAGTGGAGAATAGCCATCAGTCTTACCCATCTTTGAACCTTACAAGCCACAATAATGACTGGCCTACAATAGTAGCATGAATATCATGGATATAACCAAACATTTTCGGGTTGGATTTTAGTTCCACTCCTTAAGGTGAAACCCATTCCTAGCACCATTATTGGTCCAAGAACCTATGTCTAGATAAGACATAGGCCCTAGAGGAGAATCTACTAGTATTATTATGCTACCGGACATGGTGTTCAACTAACTCCTAATGACTTAATATTATGCCTATAGATCAATACATCTCGTGACCCTCATCAGAGAAGCTTCTGTTTACAGTATATGTTGATTAACACAGAGACCCACAAGTGGACAAGATACAGAGAGTAAGAGACTTCAGAGTTTTCAGCCTAAATGGCATATCTCTATCACAGCCTTCCTTTGAAGCTCAGGGACCATGGTAGAAGAGGACAGGAAGAGTGGCAGAGCCAGAGGTAGTGGGTAACTACAAGGGATCTGTGTGCCAGTTATTGGGGTGAATGCTGGAAGTGCAGCTGTGCACATGAACACAACAGTAGTTATGACAATATGTACAAGACATGTGCAAGCCAAAGATAAACTGGCATGGGGAAGGGACGTCTTACCACTATTCTGAGGGCTATTGGCCATTGTTAGCTCCTGTGAGTGTCAACATCAGTTTTCTCTAATAGTGTAGTCCCTGCTTTGTTGCCCATGCTCCAGTGGAGTCCAAACATCAAAAATATTTGAATAGCACAGATTGGTCTTGATTTTTTTTCAAGGACATTAAATGAGATGTTTGGGAAAGGGGGTTTTGGGGAGAGGGTTAGATATAATCAAAACATGTACACAACTCAAGAACTAATGAAAGTATCTATAAAACAGAGTTGGTTCTTTGAAAAAATAAATACTTACCAATAGACCCTTAGCCAAACTAACTGAAAGAAGGAGAAAAAAAGATGTGAATTAACAAAATTTTAAATGAGAAGGAAAACAATACAGCAGATTCCAGTGACATTCAGAAGATCATATGGATATACCTTTAAAACCTATATTCCACTAAACTGCAAAATCTGCCTACATGAATGAATTTCTAGATGTATACGACCTACCGAAGTTGAACCAAGATAAATAATTTTAACAGATCTGTAAGAGCAATGACATTGAAGCAATAATTAAAAAAAGATGTCCCACCTGTAATAATTCCAAGGCCAGTAGAATGCTAGCAGACAGATTCATGGTGAAATGCTAACAGATGACTAAAGGAAAGATAGCAGCAATAATTCTCAAATTACTCCATAAAATAGAAAAGGAAGAAATGCTTCTAAACTCGGTATGAAGCCAGTATCACTCTGATACTAAAACCAGATAAAGATGCAATAAAACAAATTAGAGATACTAATAAACATAGATACAGAAATTCTCAATAAAATACTTCCACATGGAATTTTAGGACATATCAAAAAGATCACTGTCCATGATCAAGTTTGCTGCATTCCAGAGATGGCTTGAGGTATTCAAATCAATACATGTAGTGCAGAAACAGACCCAAGAACAGAAATCATGTGGTTATTTTAATAGATGCAGAAAAAGCCTTTGACAAAATCCAGCATCCTTTCACAATAAAAAAAGTAAAAACATAACAAACAAAAGCAAAATCCAGAGACTGGTATTAGAGAGAACATATCTTTGCATAATAAGGGCCGTATGGCATAATTACAGCCCAAAGTACTAAATGCAGAAAAACTGGAAGCAGCTAGTGATGCTATTTCAGGAGGGAACCTTTACAAGGTGGGGCTGAGCTGGAGGAATAGGCTTATTCACCATAGCTCAGACCCAATTCTGGCCCAACCTCTCTCTTTCCTGATATGCCAAGTGTAAGCATTATCCCATAAGCTGCTGTGATCTCTATCACAGCCTGCCTGCTAGGGTGGACTGGGCTCTCCCCAACAATGAGGGTAAGGAAATCTTCCCACACGTTGCTTCTTTTAGGTGTTTTTTCAGAGTGGAAAAGTAACTAATATTGCTACAGAACTAGCTCAGCGTAGACCCAATATTAAAAATCTAAACTACAAGAGACTAGAGGCAGCTCAAAGGCAGAGCACTTGCATGGCATAAGCAGCCCTGTGAATTCAAACCCTCCTGCTACCAAAAAGGAAAGTGAAGAAAAGTCCCAGGTCACACAGCTCTTCTCACTGGGACAATGGCTCAACTCTCAGGATTCAAAGTGTTGGTTGATGCTGGGTGAGTGATGCTTCACAAACCAAGTGCTGTAACAGAAGAAAATATCAGTGGGGTGTGTGTGTGTGTGTGTGTGTGTGTGTGTGTGTGTGTGTGTGTGTGTGTATGTTCAGGTGTGCATGTGTGTGGAGGCCATAGGTTGATATTGGGTATCTTCCTCAGTCACTCTCAAGCTTTGTTCTCAAGATGGGTTTTTCACTGAATCTGAAGCTCACTGCTTTGGCTAGACTGCCATGATGGCCATCAACCCCAGGAATTCTTCTATTTCTGTCTCTCCAGTGCAGGGATTATAGGCATGAGCCAACATGCCTGGCTTTTACATGGTTTGGGGATCTTAACTGTGATCTTGACACCTGCATGGCATGAGACTTTACTGATAACAATCTCACCAGTCACCTGAGAGATCACTTTTTTTTTTCACACAAGATGTGTCTAATTTCCATTAATCATACAAATAATTTTCTAGATGATTCCAGGGTAGATGGGTGAGAGATGGCAGACTATCTAGGGAGAGGTCCCTTCAGAGACCAACAGGATGGTGCAGAATGCATGGCTTCACAGTACAGCGTGTGGTTCTCATCCATCTGGAAGGTGACTCTCCCTCCCCATCATGAGGGGGTCTTGGATAGTAAAGTATGTGTTTGGGCATGGAGGGGAATCCTTCAGCCTAGGATTTTAGGAAATTTCACTCTACTTTTTCTGCTCAGTGGTCTCTTTGGTTGGTGGGGTGTTCTCATGTTGAACTTTTCTCAGCTTGGCTTTATTTAAGACTATTCCCATCTCCAGCTTGTCTGATGTTTTTCTTATAATTACCTTGCAGTATCACCTCTGGCCTGGACTCCTAGGGTACCCAGAGACCAGAGATTTTTTTTAAGGCAGTGTAAATATTCTGTATGACACTCCTGTGGTAGTTAGTTTTCATTGTCAACTCAATGTAGAATCACCTTGAGTCTTAGTGAAGGAGTGTCTAGGTCAGGCTGGCCTGAGGGCAGGTCTGGAGAGGTTATCCTGACTACATTGGTTGAGGTAGGAAGACCCATTCTGAATGAGGGTGCTATCATTTCATAGGCTAGGTTCTGAATTGTGCAGGAGTGGCCAGTAAGCTGAACACAGCATTTGCTTCTCTCTGCTCCTGACTGTGGATGTGACATGACCAGCTGCTTTATTCCTGTTACCTTGACATCCCTGATATGATAGATTATATGGCCTGGAATTATGAGCCAAAATAAACTCTTTCTCATCCAAGTTGCTTTAGTCAGGGTTGTTTATTATTATTATTATTATTATTATTATTATTATTATTATTATCATTACTACTACTACTACTACTATTATTATTGTCATAGGAAACAATGTCATTAGACATTTGTCAGAATCCATAGATTGGTTTCTCTTTATTTTAATATTTAACATAGAATCTTACCATGTAGCCCAGGAAGCCCTGGAACCTACTATGTAGACCAGGTTGGCCTTAAACTCACAGAGATCAACCTGCCTCTGCCTCCTGACTTTTGAGATTAAAGGCCTATGCCACCACTGCCTGGCTTACAGCTGGATTTTATGGAGGAATTTTTCTCAATTAAAGATCCTTCCTTTCAGATAATTCTAGCTTGTGTCAAAGTGACATAAGACCAGCCAGCACAGCCACCATGCCCAGCTTGTTTTTGTTTTGTTTCTAACATAATATTTTTATTGATTATTTGGGAATTCCACATAAGATACCCCCATCACACTCACTTTCCAGTCCTCCCAGCTCTGCCCCCTTGTGGCCCCTTGTGACCCCCCCCCCCAAAAAAAAAAAACTATGAGTCCAATTTGTGTTGCTCATATACTCACTGGAGCATGGTCAACCCCCCCCCCAGTGGCCAGTCCCTTAAACAAAATTTAATCCTTCCTCACCCACACCCCTGCCAGAAGCCATCAGTTGTGGAGAGCTATACTTCAGCATCCCTATCACAATTTTTGAGAGTTCTCCTTGGTGGCTTCCTGTTGAGACTGTTACTTTTTGGGGGTGGTGACAGGGGTAGGGATTGTCACAGAAGCCTTCTATGACTCTCTTTCTCAACTATGTGTCTGCAGTCATCAATACCACTGCAAAAGCAGCTTCCTTGCCCTTTACAGTCAGCAGGAGCATGGCCCATGACATCTACAAAGGTGTCTGGTGACAGCATAGACCAAAGACATCTACATGGCCTCCAGCATCAGCATGGTCCACGGACACTATCTTAGTTAGTGTTTCTATTGCTGCTACAAAATACCACAGCCAAAAAGCAAGTCTGGGAAAAAAGGAGTTTATTTGGCTTATACTTCCACGGTGCTGTTCATCATTGAAGGAAGTTGGGACAGGCACTCAAACAGGGCAGGATCCTGGAGACAGGAACTGATGCAGAGGCCATGGGGTGGTGCTTCTTACTGGCTTGCTTCCTATGGCTTTCTCAACCTGCTTTCTTATAGAATCCAGGACCAGCAGCCCAGGGCTGGAACTACCCACCATGGGCTGGACTCTCCCTCACTGATCACTAATTAAGAAAATGTCTTACAGCTGGATCTCATGGAGGCATTTCTTCAGCCAAGGCTCCTTCCTCTGATGACTCTAGCTTGTGTCAAGTTGACACAAAAACCGCTAGTACAGACACCATCATGGCCCTTGGTGGCAGCATAGGCACAGACATTAACATAGCCTTCAGAGCATGGGCCACAGACACAGACAGTCCCTGGCAGCTGTCTGGCCCATGGACATCTACAAGGCTCAGGTGGCAGCACAGACCATGGACATCCACCCACATGGCCTTTGGGGGTACTGTGCCATGGATATCAACATAGCTCCTGGCTGCAGCAAGACCATGGACCCCTAACATGGCTCTTGGTGCCAGCATAGATCATGGACATCAACATAGCCTCAGGTGGCAGTACAGGACACTCACATCAACATGGCCTCTTGTGGCAACTCAAGCCACAAACACTAACATAGCCTCCTGCTGTTGCACAGGCTATGGATGTCTACTTTGCCTCTGGTGGTAGCATGGGCCTCAGACATTAACATGGCCTCCAGTGGCAGCCCAGACCACAGACATGCACATGAACATTGGGTTTCAGCATGGCCTGAGTCAGCAGCAGGTACTACAGATGCCAACATGCCCTCTGGGCAACATGGACCATGGAAGTCTTTCCAGGAGGTCTAATCAAAAGAATGAACTTTTTTTCATCTTGGACATCCAGTCCTTGCTCAGGGTCAGGGTGATTGTGGGCTGATTCTGTGCAAGCTCCAGGCCACCACACACTACCCTGCTGACCTTATTCAGCAATGACATGCTCCCCATCCACCATAGCCTTCTCTTACACCTGTCACCACAGTTGCATCTCTCTCTATGGCTCACTCACTGCTCCTCCACATTTCCCATGTTTCCATCACATATTCATTCACTGTAGTGGCATTGGAAACAACAGTGTGTCACACAGCATGTATTTTTTTCCCCAGACAGCTTTACATGTAAATATTCATTGCAACAAGCTGTCGGTCTGGTTTAAAGTTTCTGATTTCTGACATACTATAAATACTGGACCATCGCAGAGACTCATATCGGATATCCTGCTGTTTCCCAGAGTCACAGTGATCTTGTGGCTAGGTAGGGTGTCTGAGGGCAGGTTCTGTGGGAGTTCCACAGCATAGGCTGCAGATGCAGAGGCTCCATGTTGCATGTAGGCTGGCAGGCCCTATTATGTAATGACATCTAGTTTGCAGGACCTGCTCCTTCAAATGCTGCAGTAGCTCATACATGGAGTAGATGTTGGAGTGGCCCAGAGGGCAACTGAGGTAGTCAGCCCTGGGCTGGCCCAGCATCCACCTGCATAGGTCTTCCAGCCCAGCATCTGCCTCCATAGGTCACTTTTTAAAGACACAAAAAGGATCTTTTTACAAAGTGACTAGCACATTGCTGAATACTAAGGAGTGTGACTTTATATAACACTTCTGTTGACGATAAAAGATGCACCACACACTGAGGGATCTCATGAAAAGGAAAAAGAAAACACGTGGTCAGGAATCTGAAAACCTTCTCCATTCAAAGACCCAAGCATGCTGTCTGTCTGTCTTCACTGAGTACAATATCTAGAATATTATAGTTCCTTATATTTACAGTGTAAGGAATACACCCTTATAAAACAGTTTATGTATGCTGATGCTGCATGAAGGATGCGTTGCACACTGAGTGATCTCATGCAAAGAAAGAACAGAACTGTTTCTCAGTTTCCTTTCAGAAACATGAATGGGCTTATGTTCACACAGTGAGTGTGGTTCTAAGAGAAGCAAGAGATTCGTGCTCATCAACGCTGTGTGTATTCCAAAGACAGACAAACAACACTTGAAGTTGCTACTTGGATGGAAGTAGAAAACTGTCAGGTTGCTGGCAGGTTTCCTTCTGTCAAATGGCTCAAACAAACATCATTTCAAATGCCAACGATAGCCACTGTGAGCTCTCAGGAATAGATGTTTAGTCTGTGTGGATGCTGGGTGAAAGATGCAACACAGTTCTGCCAGGTAAGGGGCAAACGTGCTTCTGACTGTGTACCTTTTCCAAAGACACAAAACCTTGCTTCTCACTAGGTGGGATAGCAGAACGCACTGTTCATGAGCACTGGGGAGAGTGTGCTTGTAATGTGGGTTTTGCTGAAAACATGGTTTTATTGTGGCATAAAAGGTACATCACGTACATTGTAAGATATCCAGTACTCTCTTCCTTTCTTTTTGTTTTTCCAGACATAACCGAGATGTTTTCATGTAGTGAATGGAATGCTTGTGAGCGATGCAGAATGTGTGTTATAAAAATAGCTTGCATCGATGTCCTTTGAAAGACACATCAGACATATAGCTGTCTTGGAATAGAAGAAAAAACAACTTCCCCAGGCTATAGAGAGGCTTCCTTTTCTAGAGGTTCAAGGAAGTGTCTTTTTATACAGTGAAGACATCTGTAAGAACTAAGGGCTGTGTGGGCATACCATTTCTGTCAGTGCTGCATGGACAATGCATGACACACTAAGGACTCTCACAAAAGGAAGAAGGGAGTACACACTTAGTGCTTGGACACTCCCTACTTCAAAGACTCAAATAAGCTGCTAGTCATCACAGTGGAGGTGGCCATGGGGAGCACCTAGGAGTGTGCACTTACAATACAGCATGTGTTGATGCTGGAAGAAAGGTGCATCACCAATCAAGTGTTCTGAAGGAAGGAAAGATGAAAACACATTTCTTAGATTCCATACAACGTCCTTTTATCAAAGACAAAACAGGCTTCTTCTCACACAGTGATACGTAGTTAATGAGTATTTAAAAAAAAAAAAATGTGTGTAGCTATAAGTTTTCTCCCATCTTGCCCAGACCTGTGGTCCCATGCTGCTTATGGCATTACCAATCTGCTGGCATCTTGCTGTTCCTTAGGCAGTGGCTGGTGTTTCTCTCCTCTCCTTTCTTCTCCCTGTATATCTGCTTGGCTTTCCTGCCTTTGTCTAAGCTGCCTTGCCATAGACCAATGCAGCTTTATCAACCAATTAGAGCAACACATATTCACACTGTACAGAAAGACATCCCACAGCAAATGTGCCCTAAACAGCTTGTTGGATGTTGGATCATGTTGGATGAAAGATTCATCATAAAACAAGTGTTCTGAAGGAAGAGAAGAAAACACAGTTCTGGGCTTCAGAAAGTATTACATTTCCAGATGCATAGATGGGCTTCTTTTTACATAAGGAATCCAGCACTAGCTGATACAAAGAGAAAGTGCTTGTAAAACCTCATATCGTTACTGGTTGAAATGGTCTCAGGGAACAGAAATAGAAAATGCATTATGGGGCCATGGGAAGATTTCTTTATAAATACATTTGTGTATGTGATTTATATGTTGCATAATAATGAAAATGTATATGCTTTCATTTGAGACAAGAACCAAAAATACTGTCACAAGGTAACTCAATGGGTAAGGTCATTGGCCACCAAGCCTGATGACCTGTGTGATCCCCAGGACATACATAGTAGGAGAGAACTGACTCTTGAAAGTTGTCTTCTGACCTCCACATGTGTGCCCTGGCATGTGTACACACACACATGCCAAGAAATAAATGTGACCAACTTTCGAATGAAGAATTAAAGACAGGGGTTGGAGAGATGGCTCAGTGGTTAAGAGCACTGGCTGCTCTTGCTCAGTTTCTAGCACTCCACATGGCTGCTCACAACCATCTGTAACTACAGTTCCAGGGGACCTGGAACACTCTCTGGCCTCCAGAACACCAGGCACATGCATGGTGCACACACATACATGGTGCACACACATACATGCAGGCAAAACACTCATGAAATGAAATAAAACTGAATTCTAAAAATAACGCCACATGCCTGAAACCATCTGCTGTTAGTTACATGTTCACTGGGTCAGCTTCAGTACTTTTCCTTTTCTTTTGTTTCTTCTTAATTTGGGGAAACTGAGTCAAGAGGGAACCATCAACCACAAACTCACCACTATATATTAGCAACAGCCTTCTCAGCCTAAAACCTCTCAGGAGAAATTTACTTGCCTTTGTGGAAAAAATTATATCTTTATATTCCAACTGAATATACTAAATACTAGTAGTTTTAGAGTCCAAATTGGTGGTATTTTAAAACTGTGAATGGCTTCTATTTTTTCTTTTTTAGTTTATGCATTGTTTTGAGGAGAAGATTTATATAATGAGAGATGAAAGGCTTCAAAACAAAAATGAAACTAAGTGGAAATAGCAGAATGTGTAGAAATGTGCAAAAACAGAATATCACAGCATTTTCACCAGAATTATCAATCACAAAAGAAAATATATCTGGAAGTAAATTAAAAGTGCAATTTGTAACAGAACAAAATAAAAGATTAAAAATAGCTCAAAAATGATGTCTTAGTTTGGGTTTTTATTGCTGTGAAGAGACACCATGACCACAGCAACTCTTATAAAGAAAACATTTAATTGAGGGGGCTCGCTTACAGTTTCAGAGGTTCAGTCCATCATGGCAGGGAGCATGGCGGTGTGCAGGCAGAGGTGGTGCTGGAGTGGACACTGCTACATCTTGCAGGCAACACAAATCAACGGACACACTGGGTGGTGTCCTCAGTATAGGAAACCTCAAAGCCCACCCCCACAGTGACACACTTCCTCCAACAAGGCCATACCCACTCTAACAAAGCCACAGTTCCTAATAGTGACACTCTCTATGAGATTATGGGATTATCCCGGGGTGGGGGGGGGTTGGGTGGAGGGGTGGGCAATTACACTCAAACTACCACAAATGGTGAAACACCAATTCAATAAATCATGGCTTTTTGGGTTTTAATTTGTGTGTGTGTGTGTGTGTGTGTGTGTGTGTGTGTGTGCTAACAGATGTGAGAGCTGAGAACTGAACTCAGGTCCTCTTTAAGAGCAGTAGTGTCTCCTAACCACCGAGTTGTCTTTCAGTGACATCTTAAGTTCTGAATAAAGCACAGGTGGAATTTACTAAGTTTTAAATATTAAGCTGAATATTTAAATATTTATGCTGAAAATACTCCCCTCCCTTAGGGGCTAGGCACTAGTTTTCTAGTATCTTCTTTCATGTATATGTAAAATTAGAAGTTCAGTTCTGAATATGGGAGAATATGCTGTGTTTATCTTTCCTAGCTTGGGTTGACCTCACTTAGTTTAATATTTTCAAATTCCACCCATTCCTGAAAGTCACAGAATTAAATTTTCCTTTATGGCTGAATGAAATTCAAGTGTGTTCATAATCCATTCATCTATTGATGGACATAGAAGCTGATGCCAGTTCCTTGTTACTGTGAACAGAACCACAATAAACATAGGCAACTGTTACTGTAGAAGGTTGTAGTTATGTGGACATACTCCCAAGAGTGATAATAGCTGGTGCAGATGCAAAAAAAAGACAAGAAAAGCAAACAACAGCAACAACAAATAAAACAACCCCCCAAAAAGAACAGCTCTCACCTCAAAGGGAGTAAGAGACAGTTTATTCTGGAGTCCAATTTGAGTGACAAGATAGATGATGGGCTGTGACCATAGATATAGCTCTTTCCAAATACAACGTTTCAACATGAAAGTGGTTTTTACAGTAACAGAACAGAAAATAGTTATAAGTCAAGGTGTTCTGACAATACATTGGTGGGGACATTAAATGGGAGATTACAGGAAGCAGAGGAATCTCAACTGTAAGCCCCAGATGCTATCTGACAGCATCTTTACCCTTTGCATTGGTGGAGAATACAGTTTTGTTGAGTAAATATATTAAAAACGGTTTTATCTGTTTATCAGGATGCTAGGTTCAGCTTTGTCTGCTACTGGTACAGTCTTGGGTCAGACAAGGAGATGGGCAAGGAATGGCTGTTTACTAGTCTAAATATCACTCAAGATGGATTGTAATTCAGCCCGAGGCTGCAGCAACCCACCTCTCCATAGACATTGGCATTATAATCTGCTCTCAGCCTCTGCCACAGGGCTCCTTTCCAGAGTTTTCATTGACACTGGTAATATGGAAGTTTGATTTTTAACAGTTTGGGAAGCCTCCTTGCTGGTTCCAAAGATGGCTGTACCAATTTGCACTACTACCTAAAGTGAATAAGGATTTGTCTTTTATTACACTTTTATCAGTATTTATTGTCATGATTTTCTTGATGATATCTGTTCTGACAGAGGTGATAAGGAATTCAGGACAGGATAGGGTTTTTATTTATTTATTTATTTATAAATAATAAATGCTTGTGTGAAGGTCAGACAACTTTATGGATTTGGTTCTCTCTTTCTCTCTTTATATGAGTTCTGAGGACCAACTCAGGTCAGCAGGCACAAAGAGCAAATGCATTTACCTACTGAGTCATGTTGCCAGCCATTATAGTTTTAGCTTACATTTTTTTTTCCGTAGCAAAGAATATTGAACACTTTCAAAAACATTTGTTAACTATTTATATTTCTCCCTTTAAGAATGCTCTTTCCAGTTCCTTGGTTCAATTTTTGTTGGGGCTTTATTTTTGTTTGGGTTTCAAAGCTCACTGTATAGTCTAGATATGAACCTATCAGACGCATAGTCAGGAAATATTTTTCCTATTCCCCAGGCTGTCTCTTTACGTGGCTGTGTCCTTTGCTGTACAGAAGCTTTGTAATTTCGTGAGGCTCTATTGTTGTGTGACAGATTTTTAATCTGGTGAGATGCAACACACACACACACACACACACACACACACACACACACACACACACACACACGTCTTTTCACCCCAGGAAGGGAATCCATGACACATCAAACTAATAATTGTTCCAATATCTCTCTTGGTGAACCAATGGATTTTTTGGGAGGGGGGTTACTAGCAGGGATGTGGTTGGGGGTTACTTACAAGGAAGAGGGATAACTCAAAAGCAGCTGCATCACTGAAAAGACCACCCCAGTACCTGAAGTCCAGTGACACCTCCACAAAGCTGCAGCCCTGGAGATCCTTACAGCTGGCAGGCAGTGTGACAAGTGAATCCTCATCTTTCCCCATTTCCTCCCACTCCTCCCTCCCCTCCACCTCTATTGCCTCCCAACAGCAGTTATTCTTTTTATACTGCTGGGGGGGGGGGAACATAAGAGCTTTCAAGTTCTTATTCTCCCAGAAACATGACCTTTTGTTTACCTCCTGAGCTCATAATTCTTCTTGGGGAGGAATGTTTCAATTTGGAGGGAACTGCCGTATGTGCAGGGAAATTCCTGGAAAGAAGCCCTGTCTGCAATTATCGACTGGCTGAAACTGCAGTGATGTGGAGAGGTTGGGATGTTGCAGGTCCTGACACTAATTACCCCATTTTGTGCTAGTTTTTGACTCCCGAATAGCCATTTATTGTCCACCTCTGTGTTGGAACTAACATCCTGTGACTAATAGATTAAAAACCTTTTGAAATCTATTAACTTAGCAGACTATGAGCTCCTACCAACCCAAAAGCTAAAACTGTCACCAGCATCTGAGACCTGTGGGAAGTGACTGTCTGATGTACTCCCCAATGTATTTTAAAAGTGTCCTGATACATGATTTTCTTCATTCTGTAAGACTATAAAACTTACGAACATTTGGACATGGAGTTTGGGGGAGCCCAAATCCATGTTCCTGAGCCATGATTACTCAGAATGGCTGCAGGAGAAACCATCTCTTATTGCCTTGAAGATGAGAGCTGTGGGTTTTTTTGTGTTGACACATACAATTCCCACTGATCAATAACTGGCTTATTTCCTGAGTGGTTGAACTCCTTTTCAGAACAACCTGCCTATGCTTTATCTTGGAGTGTTTCCCCTACTTTTCCCTTTAGCATTTTCAGAGTTTCAGGTCTTTCATTAAGGTTTCTCATCCCTTTGGAGTTGATTTTGTGTGTGTGTGTGTGTGTGTGTGTGTGTGTGTGTGTGTGTGTAAGGTGAGAGACATGGAACTAGTTTCATTTGTCTGGTAGATATTCAGTTTCCTTGGGAACATTTCCTGAAGAGACTGTCTACTCCAATGAGTGTTTTTGGTGTCTTTGTCAAATGTCAGTGGCTATAGCTGCATGTGTTTATGTGTGGGTCCTCTATTCTATCCCATTGATCTTAGCGTCTGCTTTTGTGCCTCTACCATGTTTTTATTATCATGGGTCTATATTGAAATTAGAGATTGTGATACCTCCAATATTATTGCCTTTGCTCAGGATTGCTTTGGCTATCCAAAGTCTTTTGTGCTTCCAAGTGAGTGTCAAGATTGTTTCCTTTAAGTTGGTAAAGAATGGTATTGGGTATTCAGAGACAGGTAATACGTGGGGGGCGCTCACCAACCTAAGACAGAATACCTGTGTGGCCTGGACAGGTGTCTCCATGACGGGTAAGGTGACCTGCTAACATCCCATGCAACCTAAGTCAGAAGCTCATTTTTTAGTAAAAGGGGGGGGGACCTGTAGGTCCCTGGCCCCCGTTTTGGGTAACTGTTGCATTGCTTGCCGACCTTGACCTTGATATCCTCCCTATGCTAATTCGATGCAAGATTCCACCCTCCTAAATGCTTAAGGGAAGCTCCTTGTCTGTGAATCCAGCATTTTGGGCATTAACAGCTCAGATGCAAGATTGTAAAACATCAGAAGTGGGGTTGGGGACTTAGCTCAGTAGTAGAGTGCTTGCCTAGCAAGTGCAAGGCCCTGAGTTCAATCCTCAGCTCAAACAAAACAAAACAAACAAACAAACAAGAAACCATTAGAAGCGAACTGCCATCCGGGGTTCTCCCATTGTGCTGTAAGCCTGTATTTAAGACCTCCTCCCTCCTTCAATAAATGACATTTGGCATTCAAGAAGAAGAAGAAGAAGAAGAAGAAGAAGAAGAAGAAGAAGAAGAAGAAGAAGTAGAAGTAGTCAAGATCATAATGGGGAAACCCACAGAGACAGTTGACCGGTGCTAGTTGGAGCTCACTGACTCTAGATTGACAGCTTGGGAACCTGCATGGGACTGAACTAGACCCACTGAATTGTGGGTGACAGTTGTGTGGCTTGACCTGTTTTCAGGGTCCATGGCAGCAGGACCAGGACTTATCCCAGGTGCATGAACTGGCTTTTTGGAGCCCATTCCCTGTGGTGGGATACCTTGCTCAGCCTTGATACAAGGGGGAGGGGCTAGGCACTCCTTCAACTTGGTATGCCAGACTCTGTTGACTACCATGGGAGGCCTTACCCACTCTAAGGAGTAGATGGGGGTAGAGGGAGTGGATGGAGGTAGAGAGGGAGGGAGATGAGGAGGCGGGAGAAAGGGAGGGAGGGGGAACTGGGGTTGGTATGTAAAATGGAAAAAATTTTAATAAATAAATATATTTTTTAAAAAAGAATGGTTTGGTATTTTGGAGGTGATCATGTTGAATCTGTTGACTATGTTTGGTAAGACAGCCAAACACATTTTACAGTATAAATTCTCTTTCTCTCTCTCTTTTTTTGGCTTTTTGAGACAAGGTTTCTTTGTGTAGCCCTTGCTTGTAGACAAAATTCTAAATGGTCTTATTAAATAAGAAACACAGAGCCAAATACAGAGTTAAAAGCCCAAGAGATCAGAGCACTAGTGAAGAACCAAGACTACTTTTAGTTTACCACTCACTGCCCTCCTTCCCCTGAGAGAGAGCTTCTCCCTGTGTGACTTGTCTTTTTATTGCTTTCCTGTTCTTCCTTCTCATTGGCTCTAAGCCCAAACACATGACTTCCTCATTACTGCCTGTCTATACAGACCTCCAGGTCTCTGTGGTTGGTACTGGGATTGAAGACTTGGCTCACCATGCTTGGCTGTGTCCTTGACCACACAGAGACTCTGCCTGCCATGTGATCAGTGAAGGCAAAGTCTCCTGGGCATTGGTCTTCACCAGGACAATGTAGTGGCTGAAGTTTTACAGAGTCATGGTCCTCCCATGGGCAATGGGTGTGGATGAAGCCTCTTGGGAAAGCAGTGTTCACTAGGGTACCAGGCCTGGCTGAAGCCTCTCAGGCATGGTATTTGCTTGGGCTATAGTGTGACTGGGGTCTCCTGGGTACATGGTTTCTACCAGATTGTTAGGCAAGGCCTAGCTAGGCTGTGCTCACCAGGGCAATCAGAAGGGCTGGAGCCTCCTGGGAGCCATGCAACCTTGTGTGTGTGTGTGTGTGTGTGTGTGTGTGTGTGTGTGTGTGTGTGTGTACATGAATGCCCACAGAATCCAGAAAAAAGTGTCAGATCCCTTGGAGCTGGAGTTACAAGACTTCATGAACAACCCTACATGGATGCTTGGATCTGAACTCCGAGAGAGCAGCAAGCACTCTTAACTACTAAACCGTCTCTCCAGCCTGCACTCTTCTGTATTTTCAGACAGGTGCAAGATGCTTTTCACACACTAAATAAACCATGAGCAAGAAGTATTGTGGGCCTAGAAATTATTCCATGGTGATGCTCGATCAAGTACACACTGAGTTAGGTCATAGGAGGGAAGAAAGAGCAGCCACACTCTCATGGTGAGAAGCTTCACTGTTTCAAAAGCACCAGTTAGCTTCCTTCACAGAGTGAGTGCTGTTGTCTATCAGCAGCCCCCATCTCTTTCAGAGGCAAAGACCAGCTGCTTTCCTGTGCTCTGCTGCTGTGCTGATGAGCAGGAAGGGGTATGTGTTTGTGACAGTTTGTGTCTACTTTTGATGTTTTATGCACTGCACGCTCCCATGGAAACAAAGAAAACATCTCATTATCAGATACCTGCCACTTTTCTTTCTCAAAGGCACAAACAAGATGCTTTTCATGTACCTAATATGATATTCATGTCTTCATAAAAAACATTTTCTGTTGGTTTTGAAGAAAAAGGACATCACATTTTCCTCATTGAATAGAAGAGGATTCTTTTTCTTTCAGGCTTCAAACTGGCTCACTTCAGAAGGCTCCACTGAGGAGCTTTTGAGATAGTGAATGCAGAATTTATGAGTGTTGAGGAAGGTGCACTTTTCAAACAGTGTTGGTGCTGGATGAAGGCAGCACTGTCCGCTGGGCGATGTCATGGAGGGAGGTAGAACATGCGTTGTCAGACACCTGGCTGTCTTCCTTCTCACAGACAGAAACAAGGTGCTTTTGACAAAGTGAACACAGAATCTATGCACCCTAGGAAATGTGTATGAAAACAGCTCACACTGATACCGCACGAAATGAACACTGTCCACCAATCCATTTCAGGCAATGGAAGAGAGAGCACAGGGGCAGATGCCCTGCATTCCTCCCTTCTACATCAAGAGCAAGGGCTCCTCACTCCCTGAGTCAAAGCCAGTCAGGAATGTGTTCTTACCAGACAGATTGTGGGAGTGCTTGACCAATGGCATCACATAGCGAGGAGTCTTAGAGTGAAAGGACCAAACAGATGCCATATCAAGCTGACAGTCTTCTCTCAGAGATCGGGCCTCAATTTCAGTTTCCTGAGACTTGAGCCAGTAGTTTTGAGGAGGGCCATGAACAAAAGACATAGTCCTTGCAGTAGCTCCCTTTCTGCACGTACTCTGGACTGCTCAAGATTCAGCCAGTTGTTTACTGTCTGGGACCCCTCACCAATTTAGAGCTACATGCATGGGTCAATGTGAACATGCAAGGCCAGCTAGCCTCCATGGTAGCTCAAGGATAAAGCCTGGGACTTGTGCAGGCCTGCTCCAAAATGATAACTATAACCCTCAACTAGTAAATTCAAAGGTTACACACTCTCACCCAATCATATGATGCCAAGGCCTGTACCACCCCGATTGTGGTTTTTCCCTTTAAAAACCTCTCACCCTGAGAGCTCAGGGCCGTCCTCCTTCACCTGCTATGTCAAATGTTGGACATGGACCAAGCCGGAGCTTGCTTGTTGTCAATAAACCCTTGTGTGTTTTGCATTGGATATAGGCTCTGTGGTGGTCTTGGTGGGGGAGGGGGGATCTTGACACAAGGCCACAACAAGGCCACAGAAGAAGAAAACACTTTCTTATATCTCAGACAGTCTTATTTTTTCCCCAAGGATCAAGCAAGCATCTTTCACAGAGTAAATACAGTGATTGTGAGCACCAAGGAGTGTATTTTGCAGAACAGTTTGGTTTGATTGTGAGTTAATGATGAATCACAAACTAGATGACCTCACAAAGGTAAAAAAACAAACAAACGAACAAACCCATCTTCAGGCATCTGAACCTCTCACCTCACAGATGCAAATGAGAAGCTTTACCCACAGTCAACATGGCCCCTGTGAGCTCTGAGGAGTGCATGTTTATCCATCAGTTGGTTTTGAAAGTGGAAGATGAAACTAAAGTCTTCTCAGGAAATGGAAGAAAAAAGTCATATTGCCAGGTGTCGGGCAGGCATTCGTTTCAAAGATACAAAGGCTGCAATGTTCATAAGCATTAAATGATGCAGATTTAGTCAGCTTTTTGGTCTGGGATTAAAGAAGCACAAAATATGGACTTCTCTCCAGTCAAGGTTCAGGGAAGAAGTGTCCTCGAGGGGTGATGACATGTCCTCCACAAGCTGAGTTTGTGCCCAGGTATAATGCTTTAGGAAAGCACTCAGCTGCTGGCAACTTCAGGGGCGGAGCTGTTACAGCTGCTGAATTAATTAATTAATTACATCTTTTCTTTGTTGGAGATTCTCTGAGAGAGTGGGGTTTGCAGAAAGAGGAATGGGGCTTCCCAGATCAATGGGGAATCCCTGACCGAGCAGGAGGGGGCTGGAGATTCCAGCTGAACGATAGATGTTCAATGTATGTTTGTGGAGAGTGAACTGCCGATATCCATGGCAGTGTCAGAGAAGTTCAGGTGTTAGCCCACCAGAAGAAAAACTCTGATGAGAATGTCTTGTTCAAGCAAGGCTTGTGAGCATACACACACTCCAGAATGTCTTTTGCTTATGCTGTGCCTTCACATTATTGTTGCTCCATGCTTTTTTTCTGGTATCTGATATGTATGTATATGTGGTGAGTCCCCCACTGCCTGTATTGCAGTGTATGTCTCTCATGAAACATCCCAATCTACCGGGCATATCTATCTGTGTATTGTCAGGAAGCTGTACTGTCTAATTGACACAGTTTTGATAAATAAAAATACTAGAATATGTTTCATAACTAAGGCTTATTGTTCCATGAGGGCTGTGAGTCACACTTAGGAGCTGCTTTAGGTCACAGCTCAGATTTATTATTTAGGAAAACATTTGAGCACAGGCCATTCCTCAGAGTGGGCAATTGGAACTTTACATGTTGAGTCTATTTTTGTGCCATTGTTGCTCAATTTATTTATTGATATCTTTCATTTATTGAGCACTGATCATATGCCAGGAGTGTGAATACATTGGTTTGTGGTCTCAGAAGGAACTTGGGGGAGAGGAGAGGAAAGGAGGGCAGAGAGGACTCTGGGGAAAAAGGCGGAGTTACCAGCCAGACATAGAGGAAACAAGATGGACAGAGTGGAGTTGAGGTAATGAGCCTCATGAGAAAAAATGTAGATAAAAAAATATGGCTAGTTTGAGTTATAAGAGCTAGTTAGGAACAAGCCTAAGCTAAGGCTGAACTTTTATAATTTATATATAAATATTCATGTCATCATTTGTCCCATAAACACTCAAAGCAGGAATGCTGATTCCAGCAAGTTTGGAGAGGCAGGGCCTCCTGGGAGGCATTTGAATTTTAGAAGCAGAGCTTTCCTGACTGGATGTCTTTCTCATTTGAATAGATTGGTTAGTACAGCTGTTTGTCTGTTTGTCCCACTTTTCTTTCTGTGTTTGCCTTTCTACTCTCCGTATTTCATCCTGTGAGTTAGCATGGAGTTTTCATCAGCTATAGATGCCTGGTCCTGGACTTCCTAGCTTCTGGAATCAGGAGCCAAAATAAATGCTTTTCCTACACTCCCCTGTCTTGGGTGTTCTGTTATAGCAAGAGAAAACAGACCTAAGACATGTAGTGCCTTGCCCCATCACATGCTGGGTTCTTCTTACATTAAAGGTTTCATTCTAGGCCAGCCTCCAAAGAGTAAGAGCAACACATAGATACCAGCTGTATAACTCTAAAGCCACCCTTACAGTTTGAAGCACATTGGTGTTGGTCATCTTGCCGCCACTCAGCCAGGTGAGGGCTCTCATCCTTTCCCTTGATAGGAACCGTGGTTGGCAAGAAACACTTTCAGCATTGGTCTCTAGTTCAACGTCAGTGAGTTGCAGCAGTAGGCAGGTGGAAGTTCCAGCAAGTGGCACACTAATGTCACAGTCTTTTGCTAGCCTTGGGTGTCAGAGTTGGGACTCTTGAGTGCTACACATGGTACAGTTCCCAAGCAGGCCTCAGGCCATGGCTATTGGGAGCTTGGTCCTTGGCAGCCAGCATTACAGCTCTTGGCCTGCCATCTCATGCTTTTATCTTTGGAGGGAACAGACAGCATGTCCTCTTCTTTCAATCTCTGTAGTCTTAAAATCTCTCTGCTCTGTTGTTGCCTTTGCTTACACTTCCCCTTCCCCACCCTGGCTGTAAGCCCCTCAAGCAACACAAGGGGCCAGGACCCTTCTACCAGGACTTCCAACTGCCAGGTTCTACTCGCAGAACACTCCAACTCCCCTAACTGCCGGACCCTGCCCCCCACTACAGAGTAAAAAGTCCAATCTCTAGATGTAAAATCCCATCCATCTCCACCCTGAAAAATTCTACCATCTTCCCAAGAAGCTCTGTATAAGCCTTGTATCCTGTTCAGTTTTCCACTGCTTCTCCAGAGGCGACCACCCTCCTGGTTTTTTTTTCCTCCCAATAAATCTCTTGTGTGAAGTCTGTTGTGTTGTGTGACATTGTGGTATTCCTTAGCTCCGCACTGCCAGGACACCTTTCTATCCAAGAGGTAGTGCTTACACTGGCCACTCTCATACTGTTCAGATTGGAGGGTGGTTAAGTGTGGGAGACCAGCTCCTACATTTATTTACCCCAGGGACTCTTGAGGAGTGAGGGGTAAGAGACTTAGATAGAAGTATAGAGGGGAAAGAAACAGATACAAATGCAGGATAGCCTCAGGTGGACCTAGATTGTTATCCACTGGCCTAGAACCTTATTCAAAATGGCTTTTTATAACAACGCCAAGGGGAGGGGCAAAGGACCTCCCCCTTGCTAGATATAGCCAAGTGTAGACCCTTCCAAACACCTGGTACTCAGCCCCATGGTCCAATCATCCTCTTATGCAGTCCCACTGGGTAAAGCCACTAGGAAACCTTGGTGGGCTCCAACAGTTCAGGAATTGCTGCTGGGTGCAGGCCTGATTGACCAGGGACAAGCAGTCTTTCCTACCATGAGGCTGGATTCCAGCAGCCAGGCAGATGAAGTGTCCTGGTGTGGTTAGCTGGCATCCTGAGCCTTGTGCATCACAGGCACCACTGGGTAGGTTCAGACCCATGGACACTACCAGTGTCAGGGTCTGGAGATTCCACTGTAGCCACTTCAGCTGGCAAATGGCTGTGTCAAAGCTTCCCCCTTGTGGCTTCTTCCAGAGTCAGGTGATGGGCAGTTACACTTGACCATGAAAAGCAAGGGTTTATGACTCAGAAAGAGGGAACTGGTTACAAACAGGGCTATCTTGGAGCTAGGGTGACAGATATCAGAAATCAAGAACCAGCCTCTGTGACTTCCTGCAGTTGACAAACACTTGCAGACACATTTATACTCAGAAGCCCCTGGGAAGCTCAGGAAAGCACATTAGGAAAGGAAGTGGTGTCTGGGCACAGGGTGGAGCTTAGTAGTGTTACCCAGCATGGGGCAGGATTCCCATGCATTTGTAGATCTTCAGCTGTCAGAGTGGCACCTGCAAAATCAGGCTCTGGGGATCCTCACGGTGCATGTCACTTCAGGAGCTTGGAACTTTTTCAGTTGTTCTGCATCCCTAACCATCGTCCTTGCTGCTCTAGAGTCTCCCTCTGCTTCCTTCTGTATGTTTCCTATGCACCACGGAAACTAGGCAAGCCCACTTCTGGGCGCTCTTTACCTGGTCTGATGTCATGTCACCAGAGGAGGTGGCCCAGGAGAGTGCATTCCAGTGACCCCAAAGCAGCCTGCTTATGTTTGCAGCACCAGAAGGGTTACTCGAAGCATTCACAGACACTTGTTTAGCTAATCACATCCTTGCCTCTGGCACCACTCATAGTCATCAGGACTTTTGATTTATGCCAAGCATGGCCTTGCTGCCAGCGGAAGTACTCCTCATTTGGAGGAGGTAAAAATGGCTTGAGGCTTGTGATCACAAAAAGCCTGGTACAAATAGCTTCAACAACTCCAGCTGGGCAGTGCCTTCAGGAACCCGGGAAATCAGCCACAGTCCTTTGCACAGTTGTCTTGAGGTGTCCACGGGGTGTTGGAGATGGCTGGTGCAGGCCTGAGGGTCATCTGGCTGGCTGCTCAAGTCAGCCCAGGCAGTGAAAGGGTTCACTAGCAGCTAATTAGGGAGTCCACTCGCTTCATCTCCAGGGTCTTATTTACAGGACAATGAACAGCAGATGGTGAGCTTCCCGCATAAACTTCGAGAACTTATCATTAACACTAATAGCTATTTGAAAAGGTTTTGACAGTGCTTTAACAATGCTTTACAACTGCCCGGTGGACGGGGGAGACAAGCACCCCTTGTTTATTACCAGTTTAATCATTGGTCTTATCTTCCGGAATCAGCACTTTTGCACAACAGCCTTCCCATTAAAAGACAAAGCTTTGGCACCATCTAGAAAGCAGAACACAGGCTCATTCTGAGCAACACTCCACCCACCATGGTGGTGATGGTTAGGTTCCTGTCACCGCTCTAAGAAATTGCTGAAAACCTGGTGCCTCAGACAGCAGAAACTTATTCTCTTCCCATCTAGAATCAAGAGATCAGAAGCCAGGCAGAGCCTTGCTCCTTTCCAGGGTTACTGAGAGTCTTCCACACCTTCCTTCTCCAGCTTCTCATGGCTTTTATGGCATGTGTAGCCTTCTGGCTGCATCACTCTGTATTGGGCCTCTATCTTCACATGGCCATTTCCATGTGTCTGCCCTTTTCTTGTGAGTCCAGCAATCCTCTGCCCCTCTTTGGCAAGGGCACATGTGAGATGTACTAAGGTAAAGCAGGTCAAACATTTCTGCTGTAGATTCTTAACTATCCCGTCAGTTGCGTAGACAGCCATGTTTCTACCTAAAGCAGTAGGCAGCAAACATGTCAGTGGGGCCACCAGCCAGCTCACCTAATGGTGTCTCTAAGTAGTCTGTGGCACCTCATTGCAACAAATATATGACTTCAGAATACTCTAGAAGAGGAACTCAAAATGCATTTGGTCACACACATTTCACCATATTTCTTAGGAAGAAAGAGCAGTGTATTATTGAATATTCATTCACTCTTTGCCTTGTGGGGAGAATCTGCTGTTTTGTCTAATGAACTTACAAAAATAACTAAACACTCCCAAAGAACACATGGCACATATAAAGTGTCTCTACCTATTGTTTATCTTAGTTCTGGGTTTATGTAGAATCCCACACATTCCTGAGCCTCAGACCAAAGGGACCTTCTGTTCTATATGAAGCCTAGAAACAGAAACATACTTTAAAAGCATGTTTTTTAAACCTTTAAAGTGTTTGTGTTTTGAGATATATATAGTGAGAAATTAAGAGGAGTATGGAAGAAAAATGCTTGATCTCTAACTTTGGGCAGGGCATTGCAATTGACTAGATAGACACTAGAGGGCACTGTTGCAACAAGAAGAAACCTTTGAGACCCAGAAATCCCCGAGCAGTTGACTAAGCTGCGTCTTCAATGTTAGTAACAAATTATAGCTAACACTTACCAAATGCTTACCAGGCACCGTGCTGACTGCTTAAATGCAAACTTATACTCCTCCTTGCTCTCCCATTTCCATTTCATCAGCACAAAACGTTTCTGGAGAACGTTCATTAATAACCTCACTCTGCAGTGGAGGACACAGAATCTCAGCAATTACAAGTAACCTGCCCAAGGCCACAGTGGGCCTGTTACAAACTTAGATAAAATCCAAGGACCAGATTTAGTCAACACACATTCTCTGGTGTATTCTGGGCCCTGGCATTTTAGCCATAGGTAGGCACTTATCCCCCAAGGCATATTCTAGCACTCTTTGAGTGAGTGTGTGTTTTGTCCAGACCTCTCTTGTCTGCTTGCTTTTTTTGAAATTCAGGCTCCTATGCCAGGACCATCAGCAAGGTAAAGATGGGCAGCTTCCTCATTTCTCTGCCTCCCAGGGAAGGCGATGGAAGGGCATAAATCTATCCCCCAGCTTTGCATCCTCAAGTATGTCTCCTGAAATTTGGAGACCTGCATCAGTAGAGCATTCATGACCTAGTCCTCAGGGTTTTTTTTTACGGGATATGTGTGTGGGTGTGGGGTTGGGTGGACAGGGACAAGTGGTTCCAGATGTTCTGCTTGATCTCCAGGTTATTCTTCCTTTAGTCCTGCACTTCTCTCAGCCAAAGGCTGGAAATGGACAGCAGTACACAGTGGAGCACAGGCCTGGGGGCTTCCCTAACAGAAGCTAACTACAGCTGATCTTTCAGGAGGGTGGGGAGACTGAGGAGGAGCATCTCTAAGAATGTCTTGCAGGTAGTGAACATTTGGTGGACATTTGCTTATTTCTTGGTCACATCACATATGAAGACTTGGAGGATATCAGCTGAGGATACACTAGTCCTCTTTGTCCTGCCCATGCACACTTGGCTAACTTGAATCCTTCCAGTCCCCATTTCTCAGGTTCATTTTCCTGGCTCCTTTCCTGACAAATGGAGCACAGTTGATCTCATGCACACACTTACTTGACATTATCCCGGGTGAGAGATGGTCTGTAATGATGACTAGCATCTGTCAGACTCCAGGGCTGTGATCTGTCTCAGGGATATTTTGGACAGAACTTAGGGTTGATTTTATCCTGTCCCCATATCCCTCAGGATTCACTCCAGCTTCCATTTTCCAAGAACATTTGCATTCCGTCTTCACTGTTTCAGGTTCACCCTTAAGGGGAAGCTGGGGTTAATAGACTCTCTGTTGCTCAATGGAGCAGAAAGAGCCAACAACTACCAATTCAGTGCCTGAGGATGCTGGAGAGGTGAGTGCTACTGCACTGTTAGTACCCCATAGAGAAAACACAAGTTCTGAAATATTTGCTTGATCTCCTCCCATCAACCTCCATCTCCTTGGGACTCGGCCTCTTGGTGCAGACCCAGAGTCCCCGTAGTTCTTTCCTTTCTCCTTCCAGCCTTCTCTTCTAGCCCACCTCCACCCTTCTGACTCCTTGCTGCCTCACAGAATCACTCCTCTAGATCTTATAATTTATCCACCCTCTCTTTTGCAATGTTTCCTGAGCCTTCGGTGCAGGAATATTTTGTAGATGCATCTGTTGGAACTGGGATCCACAACTCCTGACATTTTGATTGGTTGTCATTTTCTATAATGGTCTCCATTAGTTGCAAAGAGAAATTTCCTTGGTGAGAGGTGAAGACTTCACTTATCTGAGGGTATGAGGATAAATGTTTACAGATTGTTGTTAGAGATTGTGTTGGCTTAGTAAATCAGTGGTTATATTTCTCCTCCAATAACTATCACTTCACTAGCACTGAGCAGTAAGTTACCAGTACTAGGCACGGTATCCCTTTTGTTGAGCAGCTCTTTAGTCCAATTAGAGAACTATTGGTTACTGCCAAGGTGCTTCCACTGTATCCTTAGGGTTACTGTATCATGCTGACTGTTGTAGTGGTTCATGGGTGCCAGAGCTGGGCAGGACTCTTGGTTGCCTCTCTCTATTAGAAGCTAGCATGGAGCCTTCCAGAACCAGGAAATCTCGTCCCCATAGACAGAGCATTCAGGTCACTTCAGCTCAGGGGACTCTGGGCCCTATGTCTTCAGCAATAAGGACTTATCTTCCACCTCTAGAGGCCCACCAAGGACAATAGCAAAAGCTTGTATGTTTGGGGAGTCTCTTGGGTAGCCTTGACCAACAACTCAAAAGAAGGACTCTCATGTCTGATATTGGGAGTTTTGTTAGGTGGACTTTGGGCTCTTATTGTGAGCACCATCTACCCAGATAAGAAGCGTTCATTAAAACTATTTATATATACTTATACACAGATTATGTAGGTTATTGGGGTTTGTTTTAGAAACATAGCTAATAGTATGATTGCTGTGGTTCTTTCAGACATCCTTATTGTTATTTTACCTCCCTCCCTTCTCATTCTTTATTTACTAACCTTCCTCCTATTTGGTTTCCCAGTGTTTTCTGTCAGACCACTCTAGCCTTCTATATCCCTTTATCCTCTACCTATGTTCTTCTGTATTTACCCTCTCTCCCTCTCTAAAGAGCCCCCCTTCCCATTTCCCTGGTCAGATCACTGAGTCCTGCTGTTCCCCTCTCTATTGCTCCCCAACCCCTCTATCCTGGCAATGCTGCCATTTTAGTTTCCCAGTATACGTCGGTACTACAGGGTACATACTCACATCGGGAGATTATTGGAGCTAGGAGCCTCCAATAAGAGAGAATATGGGATCGGTCTTTGTCTTTCTGGATCTTGATCTTCCATGTCTTTTAATCTGCTGGTGAGTCTTATCTCTAAGCTCTTTGATTGCTGGAGTTTTTCATTCCAAACTTCACTTCAGTTTTGTTTTACTTTAGTAAATTTAGCTCTTCATTAAATTCTACTTTCATATCTTGAATTGTTTTTGTTATTCCATTCAACTGTTTGTGTTTCCATGGTCTTATTAAAAATTTATTCATATCGTCTTCAAGGTCCTTGGACATATTTGTAAGTCCTTGTCTTAGGCTTCAGTCAAATTGATTTTCTAGGGGATATTACAATGGGGTTGATGATTTTTGAAGGAAGGATATTGTCTTGGTTGTTCACATTTGTCTTTAGCACTGGGATGGAGGCATCTGGAATTATGAAATTTGAAGTGTTTTTGGTGTAGATGCCTGGTCTCATCTTTAATGGGTGGATGTTCAGGTCTTTGGCTGCTGTTACCTAATCTAGGTCCTAGCTGAATTTGACGTCTATGGGGTCTCTGGTGGAGAGAAGTTCTGTGGGTCAACAGGGAGTCACTAAGAGATCTATTAGAGGGAATTTTCTGTGGAATTGTATTTTTTAGGAACATCAGAAGCTGTACCCATGAAATCTCACCAACATGACTGCCCAAATGTGAACTGAATAAAGATAACACCAATGGACATACCAAACTAGATGGGAAAGCTGATGAAGCCTCAAACCTATACAAAGAACTGTAGGCAACTAAGGACATCTGAGAGTGGGAGAAAAGGTCTTCCCTAAGGAAAAGTGCACCAATTAGTTGTTTAGTGCCAAATAGTCAGCTTTGAAAACATACATACAATTATCATTATGTAGACCAAACAGGTTATATTTAGGGGTAGATATGTACATGCACATATATATGCAATAATTACTAGTGAAAAAAGGAGCCATGAATTGGAAGGAGAATGGGGAGGGGTGTATTGGAGGGTATGAAGGGGGGAAGGAAAAAGAGATATATTATATTGTAATCCCCCAAAATTAAAAAAAAAATCATAATATTAAAAAAGGACATGGGAAAGAGAATTTCAGGTCTTAAAGACAAGGCAGAAGAAATGGATATCTCACTCAAAGAAACTGTTAAATCTGAAAAAAGAAAACCCAGGCACAAAACATCCAGAAAATCTGGGACACTATTAAGAGACCAAAGCCATGAATAATTGGTACAGAAAAAGAAGGCACCCAGATCAAAGGTACAGAAAGTACTTTTTCTTTTTAATCAAAGAAAAAAATTTCCCAATCTAAATAAAGAGATGCCCAACTAGGTACAAGGGCATAGAGAACACTAAATAGATGAGACCAGAGAAGAAGCATTGCAACACTAGATGTACAGAACCAAGAAAGGAAATTAAAAGCTGTAAGAAATGAAGATGTGCTGTGGGATGTCTTTCTGTATGCTTTGAATATGTGTTTCTCTCATTGGTTGATAAATAAAGCTATTTTGGCCAGTGGCGAGGCAGAATGGGGTTAGGCGGTACATTCAATCTGAAGATGGAGATGAAGAGGGGTGGAGTCACAGCAGATGCCAAGAGCTGCTCATGAAGTAAGATGTGAAAGAACCGGTAAGCCATGAAGCCACATGGCAAGAAATAGATTAATAGAAGTTTTGTTAAGTTATAAGAGCTAGCTAGCAAGAAGCTGAAGCCATAGGCCATACAGTTTGTAATTAATATAAGCCTCTGGGTGATTATTTTATAAGCAGCTGTGGGACCAAGGGTGGGAGAGATTCATCCCAACTGAGAGGCCAGGCAGGACCAGAGAAACTTCCCTCTAGAGCAAAGTAAATACAAGAGCACATCAAAAAGATTCTCTATCACTATCAAGTTGATTTCATACCATAGATGCAGGGTTGGTTCAACATAAATAAACCAATAAATATAACACACCACACACAGACTAAAAGACAGAAAAACATGTGATCATCTCATTAGATGCAGAACAGGCCTTTGACAAAGATCCAACAACTGTTCATAAAAGTCCTATAGAGACTAAGGATACAAAAGATATACCTCAGCATAATGGAGAAAATTTACAGCAAGCCCTGGCCAACATCACCCAAAACAGAAACTCAAAGCATTTCCACTAAAACCAGGAATAAGACAAGGATGTCTACTCTTTCTATACCCATTTAATATAGGAAATGAAAGACTTTTATGATTAAAAACTTTAAGACATTGGAGAAAGAATTTGAAAAAGACATCAGAAGATGAAAAGACCTCCCATGCTCATGGATCAGTAGGATTAATATTGGGAAATCGTCATCACACTAAGAGCAATCTACAGATTCATTGTTATTCCATAAATGTTCCAACACATTTGTCCCAGAAATGGAAAAAAATTTCAACTTCATATGGAAAACTCAAAATCTCAGGATAGCTAAAACAATCCTGAAAAATAAAAGAATTGCTGTTGGTATCAGCCTCTCTGATTTCAAGTTGGACCACAGAGGTATAGTAATAAAAACAGCATGGTATTGGCATAAAAATGGACTCATTGATCCATGGAATAGAATTAAAAACCTGTACATAATTCCACATACCCCTGAGTACTCAATTTTTAATAAAGAAGCCAAAATATTCACTGGAGAAAAGACAGCATGTTCAACTATGCAGTGGTTAAACTAGATGGCTGCTTGTAGAAAGATGCAAATAGACCCACATTTATCACTCTGCACAAAGCTCAACTACAATTGGATCAAGGACCTCAACATAAGACCAGATACACTGAACCTGATAGAAAAGAAAGTTGGCAATAGGCTGGAACTCATTGGTGCAGGAAAGGACTTGCTGAGTAGGACCCCAATAGTACAGACATTAAGATGAACAATTAATAAATGGAACCTCGTGATGCTAAAGCCTTCTGTACACAAAAATTTGAGTAAAGCACCAGTCTATAGAATGGGAAGAATATCTTTACTAACTATACATCTACCAGAGGGTTAGTATCTAGAATATACAAAAAACTGAAAGCACTGAATATTAGGAAAACAACAACCCATCTAAGACGGGGTATAGAACTGAATAGAGAGTTCCAAAAGATGAAGCACAAATGACTTAGTAACACTTAAAAATGTTCATTGTTCTCAGCCACAATGAAAACACAAATTAAAACTACTTTGAGATTTCATCTTACCCCAGTCATAATGGCCAAGATCAGATTAAAAAAAAAGGGACTGCAGTGTTAGTGAAAACGCAGGGAAAGGGGAGCACTCATTCATTGCATGTGGGAGTACGAACTGGTACAGGCACTTTGGAAGTCAGTGTGGAGGTTCCTCACTGAAATTAATTTACTTCAAGACCCAGTTATATCAATCTTGAGCATACACCCAAAGGACTCTGCAAATTACTACAGGGATACTTGCTCATTCCTGTTCTTTGCTGCTCTATCTATAATGGAGAGAAATTAGAATCAGCCTAGATATCTGTCAACTAATGAATGGATAATAAAAATGTGGTACATTTACACAAAAGCAATATACTTCAGCCATTAAGAAAAATGAAATCATTAAGTTTTCAGGAAAATGGATGGAGTTAGAAACAATCATCCCAAGTGAGGTAACCCAGACCCCAAAAGATAAACATTGCATGTTTACTTATCCATGTGAATGTTAGATTTGTGTGTTTTGATTAGAATAACCATAAAGGTTAGGTACCTAGTAAGGAAGTGGGGAAGAGGAGGTAATTTTCCAAGGAAGGGAAAATGGACTATTATGTTATAAAAAGACAAAGGGCAAACAAGAACAGAATCATTAAATGTGGAGGGGAATGGGGGTGAGTAAAGGAGGGAACAGAGGGAGGAACAACTAACTCTAAGGGCCTTTTGAAAACCTTAGCAGAACCGACTACTGTTGAGGCTTCCTAAAATATATACACTTATAAAATGAATTTAAATTTAGTCATTGTATAATGGGGGATACAATGCCCTAGCTAGACATCTTACACCATCAAGTAAAAACACCAGTGCCAGGAATGGGTTACATCTTGTTGAATTTTGGCCAAAAGGGGTCTCATAGGCACCCACCCCCAACATCACAGGCTTTTTACCAAGGATATTGGTTACCCTTCACAATCAGCCCTATTGCTGAAGACAGCACTTACTTATGCCATCCACCATGGAGAAATCTAGTTGTCCAGCTGGAAGCTTCTGCTCTATTGACTAGCATTCATGATGCTGGAAGGGACTCTGAATGATATCAAAGGAGAAAAGTTGCCATCAGTATCACTCAGATACAAACTCTGGGACCAATAACTGCACTATGTACTGCTACAATAGTGGCACAAATGTTATGGGAGTAATTAACCATTTTTTAAAAAAATTGGATTTAAGGCCCACTACATGAGATGGAACTTTCTGATACTGCTAAAGTGGCCAAGAACTTATGACTAGACAGATCATAGGTCCTAGGGGAAAACCTGTTATTTGTTCGCTAAAGGAACACAGCAATAAAATAACTCCTAATGACATACTGCTTTACCCGTAGATTAGTACACGTTCAGTCCTCATCAGAAAAGTGGCTTCCTGCAGAAGATGGTAATTAACACAGAGACCCACAACTAGACAATGTGCAGAGAGTGAGAGATTTCAGATCACTCGGACTTAAATGGGATGTCTTTATCCAACTCCTTCCCTCAAGGCTCAGGGATCTATGTGGAAGAGGAGATGAAAAGATTCCAAGAGCCAGAGCTGATGAATGACAGCGTGGAAATGGAGACATTGCAGGGCTGACATCCGTATGAACTCAGACTGTGAGAACATGTGGAAGACCTTTAATTAGACGGGGTCTGAGCACTGAGAAGGGGACACAGTCCCGAACTAGGAAGTTATTTGCAGTTGATATCTGCTGGGAAAGAGAAAGCCAGTCTTCTCTAGTTCAGTGACACTGGCCATATCAACCACACTCCAAGGAAAGACCTATGCCCATGAGTAGTTGGCCAACATAAAACTTGTTTAATTTAGCATTTGTTGTCTTTTTTTTTTTTTTTTTTTGAGAAAGAGAAAGAAAACACGGAGCTGTGAGGAGGGAGGTGAAAAGGAAAGGAACCTGGGAGGAGTTGGGGAAAGAATATGATCAAAATATATTGTATAAAATAAATACAAAATATATCCACATAGCAAAAGAAGAAAAGATTTACTTGAGTCCCCGGTCTCTCTTGTTCAAGGTGCATTTTTACCATAGCTGTGGTTTGGTTTGAACTGTTACACATGGCAGCGAATGGGGTTGGGGGACTTTTAATTAAAGCACCAGCTGCTGTTTGGGTGTTTTCTCTTGTACTTTCTGCTACCAACTACCAACACTTCTAAGAACAATCATTCTGGTGCTTTGTGTTATCTCATTTAAATGCAAGAGCCTCATTTACTCCTTCCCATCATTTGCCTAAAAATCACCTCTCTGAACTTTGTGTTCTCAGATCTGCTCTCTCTCCACCATAGCTCCCTTTCCCCTCGAAATCAAGAGAAAGTCCTGAAACCTCTACATTTAAATTGCTTTACAGTTACCTCTGCTCACCTTTCCTCATGCCTCAGTCCAGAAGCATCCATACTCCATCATCAGCGAGATAGGACCAAGGCTTGGGTCTCCCTTCACTGTCTTCTCATGCTCAGTTGCCTCATGAATAAACTCTTGCCAAATTTGTCATTTCACTGATTGACACTGTGTGGCAGGCCAAATGAGTCTGGTTCAGTAGCATCTCACCGTCTGGACACCTTGGCCTGGCTCAGTGGATATATGATCCTATTAACAGTGTTGGAACACAGTGTGATTCTGCAGCACTGACTAGGAAGGCTTCATGTATGTGTCCCCACCACACACACCAGAGGGAGTGCCAGTGACTCCTAGGAGCGAGGACATTCAGGGGACCTCTAGCAGACATAGGCTGCTACTGTGCCTGACACAAGAAGCTCTTCACCTGCCCACCTGTTTTCTAAAGTAATGACCAGTGGTTGTTCCTAGTATTTCCACAACTGCTCTTCTTCTTCCTCCTCCTCCTCCTTCTCCTCCTCCCCCTACACACACACACACACACACACACACACACACACACACACACGCTCCTGCTTCCACAGGAAGCTGCTCTTCTAGTCTGGGATGGAGCATTGTGGGTCTCTGGACTCAAGATAGTATGTTCAGATTCCTCTTAAAGACTCTTGATTTCACAAACATTCAAAGCTCTGTTCTGTAACTCATCCCAAAATACAAATAGAGTTTTAAGGGTTGAGCATGGATACCATTGTTCTCCAGTACCCAAGCAGTAGACAGCAGTGATAGAGCATCAGCACCCAAACCCCCACAGTATCCATAGAGCTATCGGAGTATGGCACCCAGGGGATGCCCCAAATTAATCACCATTGCCTGTCCTTCCTCTAGGACTCACATACAGCAGTTCAAAGCTGGGATAATTAGCTGTATGATCTCCAATGATACCAGTAAGACAGATGAAGGGGACTCACCTTTGGGCAATTATTAGGCATTGTTAAAATCTGTTAAAAAAAACAACTGTTAGTATTAATGAAAAATTCTTCCAGTTTATGTTGGAAGCATACCTCCTGCTGTTCATTTTCCTGTAAGTCAGAAAAGACATTGGGGATGGAAAAAATGTGACTCCCTAATTAGCAGCAATTAAACTCTCTTGGTTCCTGGGTCTGACCAGAGCAAATGGGTTAATAGTCTGACAGCAAGACTATCCTTATCACAGCACATGCCACAGATATAGTGAAACAGCTCTGCAAAAGACTGTAGTTGATTTTCTGGGCTCCAGAAAGCATGGTCTCAGATGGTTTGAAACAATTAACCAGACACTTTGCCATTGCAAGCCTCTATGATCCATTTCCATCTTTGGCCAGAGGGGGTGGAAACTGCCCTACCTAAGGTATTGCTTTGATGGCTACCTCCTCACCAGGGCTCTGCTTCCTTTTGAAAGCAAGAGAAAATCCTGAAACCTCTAAATTTAAATTGCTTTACTTGTTCTCAGTTACCTCTGCTCACCTTTCCTCATGCCTCACTCCAGAAGTATCCATACTCCATCATCAGTGAGATAGGACCAAGGCTTGGGTCTCCCTTCACTGCCTCCTCATGCTCGGCTGCCTCATGAATAAACTCTTGCCAAATTTGTCATTTCACTGATTGGCCCTGTGTGGCAGGCCAAATGAGCCTGGTTCACTAACATCTCACCATCTGGACACCTTGGCCTGGCTCAGTGGATATATGATCCTATTAACAGTGTTGGACAACACTGTGATTCTGCAGCACTGACTAGGAAGGCTTCATGGACACGTCCCCTATCACCACCATGTAAGACTACTAGTGTTAAGAGACAAGGTCCAGAACCCATGTCTGTGGTTGATGTTAACAGAGTCTGGTGTGATTGGTACAAACACCCCTTACTGGGTTATGTAAGCAGCTGTGTAGGTTCACTCAGGGAGTTTCCTGCGACACCCTCTCCTGTGCTATTCCCCCTGGGGCTGCAACATAAGGTCCAGTAAGGCTCTTTTCCAGTGTTGTTCTTATTTGTGTATTTTAATTTTATAACTTTTATTATAAAAGAAATTGTAAAAGTAAATAAAAACATCATACACCAAATTAACCAGACTCCAATTTTATACAACTCAATGGCTTTCTGAAAGGGGAAAATCAGTAGCCATCTTGAGAGATGCTTTCCGTCTCCCCTCCTCCAAAGGTATTTGCTGACCAGCATTTTTAGAAGTGACCAAAAATTGAACTTATAAGGAAGGCTGTGACAATAAACCTATGCATCCTGGACTTGGCAAAACAAGATATGGGGAGGAATGGACTCAACTGACCAGAAGTTGAACTCAGGGGAGAATATTGGCTCTGTGGTGGTCTTGCAACCTGGGCACAACACTTCTTTATGGTTAGAATTGGCATTTGACTTAAAAATTTACTATTGTCCTATGTTTATTTTTCCTCGCCTATTTTCAGTAGTGTGGGCTGAATTGGTAGCAGGAAGAAGGCAGCAGAGAGTGAGAAAGCATACTTTTGGGGTCTGGAGAGGTCTCTGCAGCCTCTGAGGTTTCCCTGGCGCATGCACATGATTTCTGCCCTGGCACTGGGCTCCTGAATAAGTCACCTAAATTGAGAAAATCCACAGGAGTTTGCTTAAGGAGTATTAGGGAAATTTATTAGGATATAAAGTGAGGAAATATACTCATGAATATAGAACCGAGTAGACAGCTCAGTTCTGACTGGGAGGGAATCCACCTGGCAGTTCAATCAGACTAGGAAGCAGGAAGCAGGAAACAGGGCCCTAGTGACCCTTCTTCCTTTCCTTTTAAGAGGTCAGGTACAGCTAGAAGCACGGGCCACATAGCCCAAGGTCATGGGCAGAACAAATCCCACTACAGTCACCTTGTATCCAGAACATGGTTTCTGAGCTCAAACCCTGGATTTTGAGTGTAGGTGTTGGCAACAACTGCTTGACAATCAAATCAGCCTCAGGCTGTGTACTTACCTGTGATGGACCTTGTGCTCACTCTGCATGGCACACAAACCATCTTTCTTAAGACATCCACATTAACTAAATTCTACCACACCTAATACCGAGTTTCCGACTGGCCCACTGTCTAGAGTAGGTCACCTGAGTTCACAGTCAGGATTCCAGACACAGTCACAACTGAAGTTAGCATCTTGAATCATTACAGCATCAAGCACTGGGTTATGGACAGTCAGATATCCAACTACCTGCCAACTGAAGAAATAAATGAAGGACTAAATAAAACAATGAAGACAATGCAAGCTATGATAATTGAACTGAATGAAGAAATAGAAATGTGGAAGAAAACTCAAACATAAGTGAATGGAAATGGACAATTCAAGAACTTCAGTGGAAAGCCTCATCAACAGTGGGTCATGTGGAAAAAAGAAGAGCAAAGCCTGAAGTCAAAGTCGAGGAACTGGACTATTCAATCAAAGAGAAAATAATAAATTTTTAAAAAGCCTTGTAAAAAGAGAATAGAGAAACTTTGGCTATGAAAAGATCAAATCTAAGCATTATGGACTGAGAAAATGAAGAATTCCAGGTCAAAGGCACAGAACATATCTTCAATAAAATCAGAAGATACACTAATTGGCCTGTCCCAGGGATGAGCTCACTCATTGGTTGTCTGATACAGAGTAATCAGCCTTAAAAGCATATACACATAAACAACAAAAATGGGCTCCCAGATGGTGTTTATAAATTTATGCACATATGCATGCACATTCATATATTGAAGAACTGGCCTACCTCCGTTTTAGGCTTGGAAGCTATCTTATAGTAAAGACAAACTAGGTTCATTCCTGTTTATGATTAAATCTCTATTTCTCAAGGATTGGGCTGTGCCCTACCTGTAACCGTAACTACAAATGGTTCTTTACTGCATGTTCCATAAATGGCAATGTCTTTATTTCAAAAAGTTAATAACCATCTTGGAACCCTATCTTTGTTTCAAAAGGGTTACTATGGCAACCTTGTTAAGACTAACTGCTGTTATGATGACCTTGTAATCATGCCTTTATTTCAGGAGGTCATGCTATGACTAATTTGTTATGCTTATGTTCTGATTCTGCAATCCCACCCAGTTTGCGTGCCAAATCCTCCCTTTGGAAGTCTCCTATCTCTGAGCTATAAAAACCTTGTCTTCCTCACATCCAAGGCTGACTCCTTAAACTCCACCTTAGGGGAAGGCAGCCTGTGTATACAAATAAAATAATCTTGCTTTAATTAACTTGGCTGTGATGATTTGGGCCAGTGTTCTTTCTCTCTCCTACAATCTTTGGGATTAACAGTATGTATCTAAAAATAATAATCAAACTAAAAGAGAGAGGTTATAAACTTGAGAGAAGGCATCACGGGAGGGGTTGAAGAGAGGAAAGGAAGGGGAAACTAAAGTAATTTTATTTCAATTAAAGATATATTTTTAAAAGTTAAAAAGAATTAGGAACAAGACAGGCATCCATTATCTCTGCTTCTATTTGATATAATATTTAAAATTTGTGCTACAGAAATAAGACAAGAAAAGAAAACAAAATGATACAAACAAGAAGAGAAGAAGTCTAAGCATCCTTGTTTGAAGATATACACTTCTTCTCTTCTTGTCTTGTTGTGGAGGGGCTGGGGGGAAGGTGGGGGTGGGGGTAGGAGGGGGGAGGACAGGGGAACCCATGGCTGATGTATAAAATTTAAAACACATAACAATAAAGAAAAAAATATTTAAAAAAAGATTAAGGAAAGAAGAGAGAAAGCAGAAATGAAGCCTCTAACTAGTTACCTATCCCATTTATCTGCCAAAATAAACATTTTACCACTAAAAAAAACCCCCAAAATACAAAAAAACCCCACAATCTTGCTGGGTGGTGGTGGCACATGCTTTTAATCTCAACACTCGGGAGGCAAAGCCAGGAGGACCTCTGTGAGTTCAAGTCCAACCTGTTCTACAGAGTGAGATCCAGGACAGGCACCAAAACTACACAGAGAAACCCTGTCTTGAACCCCTCCCCACCAAAACAAAAACAACAACAACAACAACAACAAAAAAACAAAAAAACAAAACCACAATCTTGCTACATATACCTGATACATTGAAAAAAGAAAACAGGGAGACAGTCCCATTTACAATAGCTGAAAACCAAAACTACCAGGAAAAAAAAAAGGCTAAACAAAAACAACAAAAACAACCAATCAACCACCAACAAAAACCTGGTGTAAACCTAACCAAGGAGATAAATGATGTCTACAGTGAAACCTTTAAAATTATGAAGAAAGAAATCACAGAAGACCTTAGAAGAGGGAAAAACCTCCCATGTTCATGGATTGGTAGGGTTAATTTTGTAAGAATTACCATTTTACCAAAAGCAATTTATGGATTCAATGCAATAAAAATCGTGATTTTTTTTTCACAGAAAAAAACCAACCTTAAAATTTATATAGAAATATAAAAGGCCCTGAATAGTCCAAATAAACCTGAGTAAAAAGAATAATGCTAGAGGTATTACTACACCCAGCTATAAAGTTATGTGAGCGAGCCATAGTAGTAAAAATGGCATGATATTGATAAAAAGAAAAAAAAAACACCCACACAGGTAGATCAATGGGATAGAAGACCCGGATTTAAGTGATGCAACCACATTTGCTTGATTTTTATAAAGGCACCAAAAATACACAGTAGAGGAAAAAAGGCATCTTCAACAAACAGTGCTAGGTAAACTGAATGTGTACATACACAAAAATAAAACCAACCAAACCCTTATCCCTTGAACTAAATCAAGAATCAAAAATAGATCAAAGACCTTAACATAAAATCTGAAACTCAGAGACTGAAGGAAGAGGAGACAGGGATGCACAGGTAAGAACTTTCTAAACAGGACTCTGATTGCTTAAGAAATTAGACTGCCAATTGACAAATGGGATCTCATGAAATTAAAGAGGGTTTGTACAGCAAAGGAACACTCAATTAAATGAAGAGCCAGCTTATATAGTAGGAGAAAACCTTTGCCAGCTGTATATCAAATGGAAGATTAATATCTAGAATGTACAAAGAAGTTAAAAAAACCCAAGCCAAACAATCAAGAAGACAAATGACCAACCAAAACAAGAATGACTGATCTGAACAGAGTTCACAAAGGAAGTGAGAAAGGGTAACAGTTTAAAATATGTTGAACATCATTAGGGATCAGAGAAATGCAATTTCAAACTACTTTGAGATGCCATTTTACCTTTATCATAATGGCTATCTTCAAGAAATCAATTGACAACAAATCCTGTTGAGGAAGTGGGGAAAAAGAAACCATTATTCACTGTTGGTGGAAGCTCAGAGTTGTGTTGCTACAATGGAAATCAGTGTGGAGATTCTTCAAATGTCTAGAAACAGGACTATCAGGTGACCCATCCATTCCACTCCTGGGAAAACAATCAAAGGACTTTATATCTTGCTACCAAGATTTACATTTGTTTATACTATTTAGAAAGTGGAATTGGCTTAGATGTAAATCACCTGATAAATGGATAGTGTAGATGTGGTACATTTACACAATAAAATTTTGCCTGCTGAAAAGGAATGAAATTATGAAATTTGCAGGTAAATATATAAAACTGGCAAAAACTATAATGAGTAAGGTAACTCAGACACAGAAGAACAAATGCCAATCCTTCTTCCTTTGTGGATCAAGATTTGAATATCTAATTTTGTGTGTTCAGCTTAGAGTTCCTAGAGAGGCCAGAAATCTAGAAAGAAGGCATTTGGCTGGTTGATGTCTTAAGGGAGGGTGGGTAGTAATGGCAGGGAATATGAAAATAGAGAGGGCTTATCTGCAGGTATGGGTAGAGGAGGTGAGGGACTGGGAGGGGAGGAGGGAGGAAAAGCTGTGGCAGGGATGTAAAATAAAAATAGGAGAGATGAAAGGGTGGAGGAGAGGGTTAACAAAACCAAGAGAGTATGAAAAATCCACATGGAAACCTACTCTTTTGTAACCAAACTAAATTGGCAAGGACATGCTCTGCATGGCTAGAAAATATCCTTCTAGAAACTACACATTATTAAACAAAAACTGCAGTTCTAGGTGTGGCCTGACTTCTTACGAGTTATTAGTCAGCAAGGCCTTAGAGGCACCCCAACAATAAAGGCTCTTGCCATTCCTCTTGGCCGCCTACCAGTGCTAAATGACAGATAGCATCCTTTGGTTGCAGAAATCACACACACCACTTGTTTGCAGAAAATGGGGAAATACAGCTAGCTTTCATGGTGCTGGAATGTGGGCGAGACAGTAATTGTCTTACTCAGATAAGAACCCTACAGATTTTGATACCAACTTTCCAGGCAAGATGTTCCCACTTCCACAATAGTGGCCTGGTCATTATCAGAATAACCAGTGCTCTCTTACTGCATTTGAAGTATACTCAATGGGGGAAATCTATAGCTAGTATTCTAAACTTGCTCAAAAGTCCATGGCAGTCGAGATCATAGGCCCTAGGGGGCAACTTGTATCTGTCATTTAGCTAACTTGACATAGCATCAGGCTACCTTCTAATTATATATGTTCATTCCCACAGACAACTATCTCTCTTGGCCTCATTTCCAGTGAAATGCAGTGAACACTGAAACTCATGGCAGCACAGGATTTTCATAATAAATGATGGCTGAATGTTCAGCCACAAAAAAGAAGGTAAGAGTCAGAAGGTAGAGAAAAGGAGTGTAAAATGCTGTCTTCTAGGCAGTATAAAGTCACTGTAATCACAAAATTTCAACAGTTGCATATGACTATAATGGGTCTAAAGAAGAAAGGGCCCACCAACAGTCAGATATGGATGGAGGAGGTAGCTATGGAGCTGAACATTTTACCCTTTTCTTTTTTTTTTTTTTTTTAACTTTTTACTGATAGATTTTCTACTAATAGATTCAAGGAAAGGGGGAGCCATTGTCTTCATTTGTGTATCCACTGGTGAGCCTACTAGGCTCCAGTGCATAGTTCAGATCTAATAGTCATCTGATGGCCTTGGTTACACTAAATGAGTCACCAAACAAAACTGAAAGTGACGAATCTGGGAAAAGGCCAGATACTTTCATACTTGCAAAGCAATACCGTTTTCCCAACAGGAAGCTTGTAACTAGGTCTTCAGAAGGAGACACTCAGTGGAGAGAGGAGAGGAAGATATCCTTGCCCTTCAGGCAGCTTCCCATGGCTGCCCATCCATCTCATCTGAGCTGGCAGGTCTTGGAATAAAATACACAGGTTTCTGAGAAAGGAAGGAGATGCCCCCTGGGTAGCTTAGCCAGTGTGTCAGTCTTGAGGGTTCTGATAGTTCTGTGTGATTCTCCCTATTGCTCAGACAAACAAAGCTGGCTCCCTGTCCCCTCATGAGCCATTCAAAGGTATTATTTAGACATCAACTGGAAACTAAATTCCTGTTATTGGTCTCATGTTTCATTACTGATGAATTTCCAGAAATCATGGGAATTGTGGGATTTTGATTCTATTTTACTAGGGTGTATTTTAATTTCTCTCTCTCTCTCTCTCTCTCTCTCTCTCTCTCTCTCTCTCTCTCTGTGTGTGTGTGTGTGTGTGTGTGTGTGTATGTTTGACTTTGTACCCCCCACCCCACCCAATTCACTGGAGATAGATATTCAGGAGCCTTGTGCATGCTAGACAAATACTCATCCACTGAGCTACATCTAAGTCATTAGCTATTTCCATCCCTCAGGGGGAAAAAGCAGAGGTCCGTATCAGAATACCTGAAAACTCTAGTCCCATCTGAATCTCTTTTACCTGTGGCTGTAATGTGCTGAGGGTGGTGATGCTTGACAATGCAGAAAGTGACATCTGTTCAGGGTAGAGATGTCTTCCTAGACAGAGGAAGTACTAACTCACCCTCTCTTCTCTGTGGTTCTGATCGTTCTTTCCTTTCTTTCTATTTTCATGAAGAACATAGAAATTATAACTATCAGGTCATAATCATTATTATGAGCTCACTCAAACCCCTTTCAGGAGACAAAGTAGGACATAAATATGACCAGTAAATTAATAAAATAACCAATAATAAATAATTTCAATTAGGTATAATTGATACTTTAGTTTTGCCCATGTACATGAACAAGATGGTGTAAGTTCATTCCAATCTTATGTTGTTGCTTTCCTCAGAGCTCTGCTTCCCATTGTCAGTCAAGACACTGGTCTATACACTGACTGCCAAGACTCTTTGCAAGTGGAAGTCACTATTGTAGACCATTTACATCATTAACATTGTAGTGATGACAATGATTTCATTGCAAGCTAAATTCATGTTGAGAAGGGCTGTCATTTCAACAACAGTCTCAATGACAACTGGATTTATATGGCTTCAAGCAGAGAGCCCTAGAGACAGTGAGTAGAATCACCACCTTCTCATCCACCTGGCCTGCCCTCTGAGCTCAACTGAGCTCTTCTCCAGCACGAGATCAGCATTTCATGACACCACAGAAAAGTAGGAGAGAATTTACTCTGATTTTCATGAAAAGAGAACAGAATAAGTATTCAGTGTGTGTGTGTGTGTGTGTGTGTGTGTGTGTGTGTGTGTGTGTGTGTGTGTTGCATGTACAAGTATATGCTTGTACAGAGAGAAAGAGAGAGATATATAGAATGGAACAATGGAACAAGAGTGGTATTTATCTTAAGGAATGGATATGTAATTGTGTTGTGTTAGCCAAATTTGAAATATGGGTAGACAGGTAATGGGAGGTCCCAGGGAGAGTTAATAACAGGGCCTCACAGCTGTGGAAGGCTGTCTACTGGCAGAGCTCTCTGTCTCTCTGTCTCTCTGTCTCTCTCCAGGCCTTAGTCTTCTCTCTTAAATCTTTCACAGATGAAACATGATTCACTTCAATTATGATAGGTAATCTGTTTACTTAAAGTCTGCTGGTTTAAACATTGATCTCATCTAGAAGAATCACTTAAACTTTTAGGATTTTATTGTACATTTGGGAAATTAGTGCTAAAAATATATGTTACTGCACTTAAATTCACATAAAATAGTAGTCTTTACAACCACATTGAAATTCAGTCCTTTAATGCAGGTTAGCAAAAATATATCAAGAAAAACTAAACATTGGGTCTGATAAAAGCAGTAATTTTGAAAATGGGTTTTTGTTTTCCTTTAAATTGTTTTGAAAACAAATGGTCATTTCTGCTTCAATTAACTACACTAAGGAAACACTGTTAAAATGTAGCTGAGCTCAACTGAGCCATTTGTATGCACTACAACAGATTACTTGAAATTAGTTGTAAAGTAAGTATTTAAGATCATTCCATGTGACAAGAATCTATGTGTTGTATAGTCCCTTCTGCAGAGACACTGTCCCTTCCTCCAACAGTCAAAGTTTAAAAGATTGGCTATGTTAGTGTTTTTTTTTTCCTCCTCTCTATATTCAGTTCAAAATATAATACCATTTGTTTCACAGTCCTGTCTGATCTGGATGATATGCTCTTCATGGAAGAGGCCCTTTAGTTCAGTCCATGAGCTGTAACTTATTACCTCTGGGTCTGTAATTGAGATCAGGGGGCAGAAGAAAATAGGACATTTATAGCAATTATCAACAAACAAAAATGTTTGCATGCATGAAATCATTTTTCCATAAAAATTTAATAGGCAATCCATATTTGTCACAGAAATGAACCAGTGTATTACCTCTTTCACCTAATGTATTTACATTAAAGTCTCAAACATGGTGATGAGAATGTATTCAACTTATTTTTCAAACAATTTACCCTCTTTAATGGTATACCAGTCTTTATTATAATCAAATCCTTTTTTACCATTGGGTGGATTCTTAGCAGGTGTCTTGTCAACAGCCCTTTAAATTTGAGGTGAGATTTTGCTTTGGTTGTTTGTTTAAAGATGAGTTCTATAGGAATTATTCTGTATTACTGGGACTACCCAAGGAGAAAACCTCTGTTAGTGTCATGGAACTTATGTCAGGGTGCCCCATGATTCAGGGAACACTGGGAACAGAAGTGAAGAATACCAGACAGAGCCCCAAACAGCTGTGTGCTCTCTGCTTCCTTCCCATAAGTTCCTATAGAGTGACACTTAGTCTAGTGTTTACCAAATATCTGGCCATGACAGCCTAACCAAATTGAAACATAAAACTACCTACCACAAAAAAAAAAAAAAAACCCACCAAAATAGTTTAAGGAAGCACGGGAATGCATATCTAAGATCATGGTACTCTGAGGGCTGAAGCAAGAGAATTGTGAGTCTGAGGCTAAACTGGGACACACAGAAGATTATGGGTTAGCACTAGCTACATACTGTAACATTAACTTAGAAAAGTGGGGTTGGAATGAATTTGAAGAAAGAGGATTTGGAATCTGTATAGATCAAAGTAAGATTTGTTATAACCAAACAATAAAATGAGCAACAGAGAAGGAGGATACTCAATATGTAGTGGTTGTACTGAGGAAAATGAAAGATTAAGATGAAAAGAAAATCTCACTTGGATTTCTCAAGTGGTTTAACTTTGTTTTCACTTTTTTCTCTATGCTCTTCATGAAGTCATGTCTGTCTACCCTCCAGTCTTGAGCTCAGGTGTTCCTTTTAACTTCACATTCTCTAGTTCTACTGACTGATGTAGATGGAGCAAACAGCCTTTTTACCCAGAATAGTAAGACCCACCTTGCATATGCCAACAAACAAGATTGGCTCTCAACTTCATAACATTTCTTTTATTCAGTTTTAAATACCCCTGTACTCAATACCTATAAACAACCAAGGAAAATCAATTCAGAAAGAGGCAAAGCTGTCAACATCATTTCAAATCTCCTTGATGTGGGCTGACAAGCAATCGCCAGAGATGGACTAGAGAAAATGAATGTTGAGAAAGAACCAAGAATCAGACTGTAATGTGTATCCATCTTCTTGAATGTTCACCAGAGATGTTGGCTCATTGCTTGAGTTTTGCCCTAAATTAGGTTAGGTCCCTGGAGACCTCAGAATGGATATGATTACATTTCTCAACTCAAATAATACCACCAAGAGGCCTCCATCATTATAGTGTACTGCAGAAAATCCTTCTTTGGATATTAAGAGGGTTAATCTTGTCAAGTTGACTGTGTTAAGAAACACATAGAAAAATTAGTGGAGGACACCTCTGCATGCTTTTGTAAGGATGTTTCCAGAGATGAATAGATCATAATGGCTCTGGCTTCATGCAACGTTTAATCTATTGAAAGATTTAGAGTCTAAGTAGACTATTTAGAGAAGGTGGGGTTTTATTGAAGAAAGTATGCCACTGGAGAGAGTGTGTCATTGGTGGCTATATCTTGTCCCAGACCCCTCCTGTAATAGCTCTATTTTGCTTCCTATACACCATGATGTGGGCAGATTTTTCTCAATGTGATTCTCAACGGCGATGAGATGACTGGTCTAGTTTTCCACATGTTTCTTATGTCACGATATTCTGCTCAAGTGCTTTGGAACAAGTTACCGTGCACCGAATCCTCTGAAGCATTAAACCCAAGTGAACCACCCTTTACATTGCTCTCTTGGGTGTTGTGGTCACAACTCCTAAGACGTAACTAACAAGTATTTTTCCTTTTGGGTTATAGATTTTGGGTTTTCTGGCTTCCTTCTAAATTTTACATAGAGATTGTATTCTATTTCCTTGTAGCTCAAGCCTAGAATAGGAACACATAATGGAGGAATGAAGGACTGTGCCATGCAGCTGAAAGAAGATATTACCTGTATGAGGTACAAGAAGCATCTAACAAGGGTTCTGGAAAAGTCACTGGGAGAATCTTAAATTATGCTCTTCAAGGTAATCTCCACTACAATGCTGCTGTTCAGCAATTGCAACATGGCTGCGCTGAACTGAAATTTTCTTTGTTAGTTTTCTTTTTAATTGCAGGGCTATAGTCATCAAAATAGCATGATACTGGCAAAACACATGAATATCAGTGAAGCAAAATAGAAATTGCAAATATGAATTTAAATAATTATAGTCATGAGATGTTAGACAAAGATGCAAAAAATACCCACTAGAGGAAAGGCAACATTTTCAACAAATGGTGCCAGGAAAACTGGATGTCCACATGTGGAAGAATGAAAATAGATTTGTATCTATCATCCCAAACAAAAATAAACTCCAAGTGGATCAAATATCTCAGTGTAGTATCTGAAATGCTGAAATATCTGGAAGAAAACATAGAAAGCACCCTACATAGTACAGATTCAGGAAAGAACATTTTATAAGACCCTATTCACTCACGATTCAAGGCCACCAACTGACAAATGAAACCTCATAATATTAAAAGGATTCTGCACAGCAAAAAAAGAAAAATCAATTTCAGAAAGAAGGAGCCAAAAGACTGGGAAAGAATCTTGGGCAGCTGTGCAGCTGACAGAGGACTGATATCTAGAATATACTAAAAAACAAAAGAACAAACAATCCCAAATAAAGACTAAAGAAAACAAACACAATAAAAGGGAGCTACAGATCTAAACATAGGATTCTAATTAGAAGAAATAAAAATGGCTAAGAAATACTTCTCAAAGTGTTCAAAACCCTTAACAGTAATAGAAATGCAAATTAAAATAAATTTGAGATTTCATTTTACACCAGTTTGAATGACAAAGGTCAAGAAATCAACTGCCATCAAATGCTAGCAGGGGTGTGGAGAAAGGGCACCCTCATTCACTGTAATCTGTGCACATTCTTCCATGTGTGGACGTTCAGTTGTCCTAACACCATTTGTTAAAGATTCTGTCTTTCATCTAATGTGTACTTTTATATCTTTATCTAGTTATAATTATTTGCATTCACATTTGTGTTTTCTATGTTGTCTGATTGATATGCATGTCCTTTTGCCAGTGTCATGCTATTTTGATTACTGTAGCCACTACACTGCTTGGCAGGTCCCCAAAGGCCTCTATAGCCTACTACAGATTTACTTGCCCAGTCATGTTTGTTGTTGCTCTGTTCATAATAGCTAGGAAATGGAAGCAGGCCACCTACTGATGAGTGGAGAATAGAAATGTGGTACACATAAACGTTGCAGTTCTTCACGCTTGTGACAAAAAGTGAAATCATTAATAGATAAATGGATGGAGCTGGAAAAATAAACTGAGTGAGGTAACCTAGACCCAGAAAGATATTCTCTCTGATTTATGGATACTTGCGCTGAATCCTTAGATTTGAAGACATAAGTGAATTAACTGCCAAAGCCAGGAAAATAAAAGGCAACTCTATGGGGAGCAGGGAGAAGGAGCTCTGGAGAGGCAGTGGAACACAGGTGCTAAAATGGGTTGGGAAGGGGAAGACAAGGGTGGGGGAATACTTAACTGAAGATGGAGGGTAACCCAGAAAGACAGGGAGGAAGGAGATGCATAACATCAAGAATGTCTGGAAAAAAAAACATGAGGAAATGTTATTTTATATTTGTTTAAAACACATACATACATACACGCATTCATGCATACATAGGTAGGTAGTTTTAAATGAAATTATGCCACACGGGATGATAATTCTCTCCTTGGGAACTGTTGCTCATCTAAAAAAAATACTTCAGTGTCTGGCAAGGGGATCCTCCCTCGAGTTATTGGTCAGAAAGCTCCAGGGGATCCTTAAAAATAAGCTATTGCCAGAATCTTAAAGGTATGACTCTATTGTTGAAGATAACATACACTTCAGAAACAGGATTTGGAAGAATGGAGCTAGGCTGACCTAAAAGCCTCCTCCCTGGGAATTGGAGGGTATCCCACAGCATCTGATGGTATCCCACAGCATCTGAGGGTATCCTACAGCATCTGAGTATATCCCATGGCATCTGAGGGTATCCCACAGCATCTGAGGGTATCTGTAGTCAAAAGTTTTCCCAGGTCTTTTCTGGCCCCACAGTCCCCACATTCCTCCAGTCTGGCCCTGCCCTGTGGTCACTCTGCCACTTATAAAATAATCATTTAGAGGCTTAATATTAGTTGCCATTTGTATGGCCTATGGCAGGCTTCTTGCTAGCTAGCTCTTATAACTTAACCCAATTCTATTAATCTGTAAGTTGCAATGTGGCTGTAGCATTGCTGGCCTGCTGGCATCTTGCTACTCCTTGGGCAGTGGATGGCTTCTTCCCTACTCTGCTCTCCTTCTCCCTCTCTCTACTTGGGTTTCCCACCTAGCTGTAAGCTTTCTTGCCATAGGCCAAAACAGCTTTATTTACTAACCAATGGGAGCAGCATACGTTCACAGCATACAGAAAGACATCCACAGCAGATATCCCATAGTGTGTGAAGGAGTGATGTGAGCTGCCAAAGGAGAAATGCAGTCAATAGTCTTACACAAGCTGTAAAGCCTTAGACCAACAGCTACAGGCTCAGCAAGCTATTGCTGATAGTGCAATATCGGCTCCTAGATCTGGAAAGCAACGAACAGGTAACCAGTACCTATTTGGTTTTAAGGTCAGCTCATTAGGCTTTTTACTATAAAACTAGCCAACCACCCCATGGTCGAAAGGGTCATGAACACTAGGGGAGAACCTAGTACTGCCATTTTCCAAAACCAATACAATTTGTAAATGTATTTTAAAAATACATATCCTTATACCCACAAAGGAGTGCAGCTTTTACCCCTCAACAAAAAAGCTACGTTTTGCAACAGAGATGATTATCTGTGAGGACCACAACTGCTCAAATGCAGAGAACAAGTGGCTGCAGGACACCCCCACCTCAATTGGAGCATGTACAACACAACCCCTAAGACTTGGGGCTGTGGAAGAAGGTAAAGAAAGATTGTATGAACCAGATGACCTTAGCCTGTGACTAGATGGTGTCTTCTACATGTGATAGGGATGCTGTGACCAAGAAATCTCAAAAATTAGGATGTAAATAATGACAATACGAGTCAACACACCAACAAGACAGGGGGAAATCTACAAGATTTCCTAGAGTTTTTAATTTTCTTCAGGGACAACACCCCTGATAACTTATTCAATTCCAGATGACCAGCCTTCTGCACACATACATATGGATAATACTAAATTTGGGGATGGGTGGGAGGAGTTGGAGTGGGGAGGGGAGGGGTCAAATGATGTAAATACAGTGTAACCATGTTTGAAATCCTCAAAAAATAAATTAAAAACTATTTTTAGAATTAGCATATAAAATATTAGGTTTTATTATAGCATTGAAATATAGTTTAGTGCTGGGAAGTGGTGGCACATGCCTTTAATTCCAGCACTCAGGAGGCAGAGGCAGGTGGATCTCTGAGTGCAAGGCCAGCATGGTCTATAGATTGAGTTCTGGGACAGCCAGGGCTACACAGAAAAACCCCATCTTGAAAAACTTTATGTATGATTTAGTTTTGCTGTTCCTCCTCTATTCTATCCCCGCCTCCTTTTTGATTTCATGTCACGTGTCTTCTATTGCCCCCTGACTCATTGCCACCTTTTCTCCTCTATGGTCTTTATGCTTACCCATAGTTTCTCTTTCTTTCTCTCTCTCTCAAGGTAAAAGTATTAAAAACAAGGATCTGCATATGAAAGAGAACATGTAGTATTTGTCTTCCTCAGTTTGGATCACTTTCCAGATCTATCATTTTTCCTGAACATTTTATAATTTCACCTTTTAAATAGATGAGTAAAATTCAGTTCTTTATATATAACATATTTAAATTATCCATTCCTTTGTTGATTGAAATATAGGATGACTCTATATGTTTGTGATTGTGAATAGTGCAACAATAAACATAAATGTATAAATAACTCTGTAGTAGGTACTGTACTGGGAAAAACCCAAGGTGCATTGTTGTGGAATATTTGTTTGCACTGTAAAGATGTGTCTCTGTCTAAGGTGCCTTCTGATTAGTTTAATAAAGAGCAAAATGGCCAATAGCTATGCAGGAGAGATAGATGGGACTTCCAGGCACAGAGAGGAAACTTGAGATGAACCTAGGCCCTGATAGACACTGGCTAGATGTGGAATGAATCGGACATACAGAATGGGATAGAGGTAAAAACCACATGATAGAACATAGATTAATAAAAATATGGGTTAATTTAAATTATAAGAGCTAGTTAAAAACAGGCCTAAGCTAAAGGCCAAATTTTTATAATTAGTAATAAGTCTTGGTGTCATTATTTGGGAGCTGGCAATCCAAAGATAGCTCAAAGAAAAAACTTACTACAGTGCACAGATAAAATAATTTGCCAGACAAGAATTGATAAGTTTTAATAAATAATAGACATTATGGGCAGAAAAACAGAAGGCAAATCCTCAGAGAAAGAGAAAGAGCCTGATACTTCTGAGAAAGATGAGGAATCTTTTACATTAGTTAAAAAAGCTGTTTGACCTTGTCTCCTGGGCCACTTGAGTGGGGTTATATTAAATAGAGACGCCTACTATATTGAAAGAGAGTATAATATCATTTGTTTCACCTAGACTGGCTGTTTGGGGTGAGGTATCAGGGCATTAAGAATTATACTCTAGCCGGGGGATGGTGGCGCACGCCTTTAATCCCAGTACTAGGGAGGCAAGGCAGGCAGATTTCTGTGAGTTTGAGGCCAGCCTGGTTTACAAAGTGAGTTCCAGGAAAGGCACAAAACTACATAGAGAAACCCTGTCTCAAAAAACTAAAAAAAAAAAAAAAAAAAAAAAAAAAAAAAAAGAAAGAAAGAAAGAAAGAAAGAAAGAAAGAAAGAAAAAGAATTGTACTCTAGATGTATAACAAATACATTAAGAGTCACTGGGTCAGAATCCTAGCCCTTACAGTCTGTCTATAGAGAGTGGGGAATTTTGATCTTGATTTTTGACTTCTTTGTCTCTACAGTTGGATATAGGGTTCTTTTCAAACATGATCAGGAGGTAGAGCCATATGTCACCACTTTGCATAATGTTTATATTCCCATGTCCTCACTAGCAGTTGTTTTCTTGATGATAGTCATTCTGACTGGAGTAAGACGGAATCTCAAAATATTTTTAATTTGCAATTCCCTGACTGTTGAAAACTGTGAATACTGAAAAAATTTACTGGCCATTTGTGTTTCTTCTTTTGAGAACTGTCTTTTTATTTCATTTATCCATTTGTTGATTGATAGCTTCGGGCATTTAATTTTTGCAATTTTATATAATATAAATAAATGTAATATGTATTAACCTCCTAATTGAAGTATAGCTGTCAGAGATTTTTTTTTTCTGATAGTTTTCATTTCTGTGTAGAAGCTTCTAAACTTCTTCTAACTATAAAATATAGACTGTCTTTTGAAGATTTCAGAGGATAAAAGAATATAAAGTGTCATACTAGTAGTTTATGTTGAATACCTGTTAAAGTCCACCTATTTATTTCTACTTTTGAAAGTGTGGTTTCTAGAATATTTTAAATCACGTATTCAATCCATACATTTATATTTCTCTTGAATAATTAAGGTATGGGAAATATAATTTCAAGATAAATATCATCACATAACGGTAGCCACAAGAAATCTATCTATCTATCTATCTATCTATCTATCTATCTATCTATCTATCTATCCATCCTTCCAATCAGCTACCCATCAACTGAGTCAACCATCCATCCACCCTAATCAATTGTCCATCCATGTATATATCTACCCATCCATTTAGCACCCACACAATATCCATCTATCTGTTCACCTATATATTCACTAAGTTTATACTTCACCTTGGAATGTACTAGAAAAGAATGCTCTACTGAATTTCACATTCACTAGATTATAAACATCTCAACAACAACAACAACAACAACAACAGAAGAGCTAGAGAGGAAAGCAGTGGAGGCAGTAGAGGAGGTAGTTGACGCCAAAGGAAAGGTCCAGTGAGTCTTGCAGTCACCCTTCTGTGTTCCCACAGTGAATAATCTTGTTATTTTTGGTTAGACAGTCTTATAACTTTCCCAGACCAGTGATGACATTTATGGTCTCACATTGTTATGAAAGGTTCTGCCAGTTATTTACATAGTCAGCAGAATGTAAAAGACATATTTGATTATGGAGGCTTAAAGATGTGTGCTTTCATCTTTCTCAGAAGCTGCTGGGATTTGGTTGAAATGTCAGTTTTAGTGGCTTTGTGATTTGACTGGCCTTTCCTTTTTGTATGTGGTCTTGTGTTTCTAAGATGGCACCTGTGGCTCCTGATGGTTCACTTACATTCACAGAAGGAAAAAAGAGTGGGGGCTTCTATTGCAGCTTTGTCTTTTATGAGAAAGAGAAAAATTCTTCTACAAACCAATGGGATGACCACTTTTATTTCACCAGTCAAATGGTAAAAAAGAGATTTGAGTTTTTATTCTGAATAGTAAGCAGCAGGAAATAAAAAACACCCAAGAATCCCTTCTGGGATAGGCAATGAATATTGCTTTCAGAATAGTAGAGTATAGAACTGGAATCTCAGATATTGCACATTGATATTTAAAACAAAACAAAACAAAACACCTCCTGCTATGATCTTAGTGGCTTGTTCTCTGAAGCAGTGTTCCACTACTCTATACAAATTGTATTCCATGGGAAAAGACTTACTTACCTGCATATGAGATTGCTATGGACTGGACTTCAGGTGTAATGACATTATTGAAATACATAATGGTTCCATACAATTTGAGACCCAGCTTTAAGTCAGATTTGGATGTAATTGCCATGGTTTTCTTCTTTCTTCCATGGTTTTATTATTTTTTTTCAACAAAAAGTTGGTGTAATTACCCATATTATTATCATCACATAGGGTTTTGTGAGATTTACACTGAGCTTATCTGGGCGTCACATGTGAGCAACATTGGTTGGGATAATAGTAAACATCGTTAACACAATACCTGTGGATATGTGACCATCAGTCAAAGTATCTTTAAGAAGCCATGTATTATGACGCACATCTCTGACCCCAGCACCTGAAATGCTGAGGTAGGAGGATGATTGTGAGTTTGAGGTCAGTCAGTCTGAACTGTCTGAACCCTGGATCAACCTTCCCACACCCAAATAATTGTAATGATAAATTACAGATGATTTTATAATCATTGTCATTTCATCAGAGCAGGAAATTATCTTGGAATTAGGTTGCATATCATAAAACCAAAGTTTTTTTTGCCAAGAGTACTGCAACAATTCCCTTATATATGTTTAAGTAACTTCACAGCTATACATGTGCTAGCATATGCACACTGTACCTTAGCTTGCATTCCACAGACTATATTCACAGAATTTCCAGTCTTGATTTCTGTATTGTATTCTCACATCACAGTTCCTACAGAGAAACACTTGTTTTTTGTTTTTGTTTTTGTTTTTTACACTGTCCCTACCCAACTGCCTCTACCAATGGGGATACAGACAGGAAGAGTCTCCTACCAGGGAGTTTACAAGTCAGATATGGAACTGTGATCTCTCCTCAGCACTCCTGCCAGAGACTGAGAACATTGGCCCCACAGCAGTAGCTCTAACATCAGCATTCTGGTAAAGGGACTGCTTTCTCACAGTCATAGCACACGGGGGCGCCCCTGCCTAGTAGAAGGCAGCTGTACCAGCATGCAAGCCTTATCTGACCCACCCAAGCAGGCTCACTAATGTCTCCGGTGCTTTTCTAAGGGAACAGCTTCTGTTTGTAGGAACAGTTGAGTCATAAAAGATGATGACAAGCTTTCAACATGCTCAGCCCCAGGGAAGTTGGGAGACGTGAGTGTGCAGTAGAGGATATAAGAGAAAGACTTCTTTGAACAATGTATAGCACAAAGACAGACCACAGTGAACAGCAAATCTGGAAAACTTTAGTGATGATTTTGGAAGGTCTATGAAGCTGTCATAATTAGGGTTTCTATTGCTGTGAAGAGACACAGTGACCACGGCAACTCTTATAAAGAAAAACATTTAATTGGAGCTGGCTTACAGTTTTAGAGCTTTAGTCCAGTATTGATATGCGGGGAAGCATGGCAGCAAGCAGGCAGACATGGTGTTGGAGAAAGAGCTGAGAGTTCTACGTCCAGATCAGTAGACAGCAAGAAGAGAAAATGCCACACTGCATCTGGCTTGAGCATCTGAGACCTCAAAGCCCACCCCCAGTGACACACTTCCCTCAACAAAGCTGTACCTATTCCAACAAGACCACACCTCCTAATAGTGCCACTCCCTATGAGCTAAGCATTCCAACAATGGTGAGTCTATGGAGGCCATTTCTATTCAAAGCAACCCAGAAGCACAATATTCAGTTTGTAAACTAGAAACCAAAATGATTACAAATCTTGTTCCTATTCTTAACACAGCCCTTGGTGTCCTTCAGTACTGCATCTATCAATTCATGACTGAAACTACTGAGGAAAAATTGCATTTGTATTGTATACTTTGTTTCTTTCCTAAACAATGTATTATAGCTACTACTTTAATAGTCTTTGCATCACACTAGATATCATAATTTGGAGGATGATTTAAAGTATATGGGAAGCCGTGCGTATACTATATGTGAATACTGCACATTTTCATATATGGGACTTGACTATCCATAGATTTTGGTATGCAGAAAGTTCTAGAATCAATCTCCCACAGAGACTAAGAGATACTGCATATTATTAGTGATATGTAATACCACTCAGAAAACAGTTCTAATGATATAATATATCGGTAACAAATAATATATATCAACCCCCAAAATTCTGATTAAAATATACTGGAAACAGAAAGAATAGTAATGCCTTGCAGGAATACAAGAGAGAACCATTGTTACACATGGGAGAAACCAATTATCCTAAGAGGGCAGGGAGTGAGGATTGTGGAATTGGGGGCCATTCAACATACTCATAGTATGACTGACATTTCTCATTGGTGGCGAAATTTCACACAGCAAGGCATGGGAATTATGGCTTTATTAAGATTAAAGACTACAAGAGGTGCTTTCAGGAGAAGAAAACAGCCTGTTCGGTTTGTTAAGGACCAAAAAGGGAGGGGAAATCCCTTTTTCATAGAAAAGCCCCACACCCAGCCCTGTTTCATTGTGTGTGTTTGTAGATTGGCACTGAATTGGTTAATTCACTTATAAATGTGTGTTCAGCTTATAGAATTCCATGAACTGATTTTATCTGCTTCTGCCTACATTTTTGTCATGGTGCAAACTACAGGCCTTAGAGCAAGAGCGTGCTTTGTTTTCTTCTTTGTCTTCCTGATCCTTTCTCCTCTTTTCTTTCTTTCTCCCTCTTGACCTTTCGCCGACTCCCCCGCAGTCTCCATCTCTTTTCTCTCACACATAAAGAGTGCGGCTGCTTCTGTCTCTCTGCCTCCAAGTGCCATTGCTGTGCTTGTGACTAGTAAGAAGATCTGAGAATGTTTGAAACGTCGCAGACACAGGTGACGACCGGGAGAGAAAGGCCCCTTCTATAAGGATCTCTGTATAATGGCAGAATTATTTTCCTCCAGTGCTGATCGTGCTGGGAGGAACAGAAGCTAGAGTTAATGGTGCCACACAGCCAGCGGTGCCCATCCCAGGCACGGTGGGGGCAATGCAGTCCTACTGGTGACTCCAGAGTTTTCTGTTTTGTTATTTTCCTATTATTTGCCCTGTAGCATTATTTGTGAATTAATTAAAAATTAAGTATTAATATTGTGTTTTCTAATTGTTCTGTGAGGGCACTCACAAGTTTTTGAATTTTTCTGGTCTAAGCTGACTTTCAGTGTTTCTGTCTGGTGCCCATGTCTTTGCATAGTCTGTTTCCTAACAGATAGTGCTGAGTTCTGTGACCAATATTGTGGAGATGATTTTGAAGCTAGCTCACACAGGGCACTATCATTACCCCCTTTTGGATTCATCACTCAGCAGAGCTGAGGCACTGAAACAGTCGATGGAGAGACGTAGGGAAGAATCAACTTGCCAGAGCTATCTTGTCAGAAACAAGCAGCCACGCTGAAGGTAGATCCTTTACCTCTTATCTAAACAAAAGGTTCCACCAGACAACAGAGGCCAACACAGAAAGCCTCAAGTAGTAGGGTATAGCATGAATCTTAAAAGGTCTTATTAATAAAGACAAAGCCAGGTATTGGGGTGAAAGCTGGAAGATCAGAGAGACAAAACAGGCCACAGCTGACCTCACTTCGCCAACTTCTCAGCTGATCCTATTTCCTTAAACTGGAAGCCTCTGAGTCCTCATCCAGAATGAATCTCAGCTGAACTGCTGCTAAAAGCCTAAAAGCTTAACCAGGCTCTAGTTCCTGGACCTCACGACTTGTATACCTTTCTGCTTCCTGCCATCACTTCCTGGGATTAAAGGCATGTGTCACCATGCCTGGCTGTTTCCAGTGTGGCTTTGACTCAGATCCAGACAGATCTCTGACTTTGGAATGCTAGTATTAAAGGTGTGTGTGCCACCATTCATTTTTTGGCCTCTGTATCTAGTGGCTGTTCTGTTCTCTGACCCCAGATAAGTTTATTAAGGTGCACAATATATTGGGGGACACAATATCACCACAGTAGGGGATCCTTAAAACTATGCAATTTAGAATCCATTCTCATTTACAAGTGTGAATTAGAAGAGACAATGCATTGCTTTAAGTTTTAGTCAAAGGCCCTTCAGGGTATACTTGCTTCTCTGTAGTAAATAAATATTTATCTGTCTAGCACACATTTAGTGAACATGTATTAGGTACCAGAGGGCAGGTCAAAACAAAGATAATCTCTCACATTGTAGGAATGAGAGTCCATTGGCAGAAACTGTAAAAAGCAAATGAAAACCTAACAGCTTCAAAGAAAACTTACCTGTGATTACAAGGACACATGTTTAGAGTGTAGTTAGGGATTATGCTGGTTCAGTAACATAGTGGTTGCCAGATTTGTGACTTCATAGCCCTGAGTAGCTGGCTAGGTTTCCAGCATAAGGCAGAACACTACAACCAATCAGAATGCGGGGTTGTGGAGCTCTGTCCCACACCTAAGGCATTGTGGAAGAGGAGGCAGAAATATTGTACAGACAACCAGGGTGTTTGCTGTGAGACTATCTCCCAGTAATGTCAGGAAAAATGGATCTTTTTTTTCCTGCTTGCTTATTTGTATTGCATATATCTTCTGTTATGAATATATTACATTTTCAATGAGAACAAAATAAAAATCCCTCTTGTTTCTTCTAGTGAGAAGAATTAGTGAGACATTGGGCAGTAAACATGTCCTGTCCCCCTTCCACAGGAAAAGTTGAAGCCTTGAACTGTCGGACATGAGTCTGAGTGAAGGTGTGAGAAGTGGGGGAACTAGCATAGTTATAGCAGGTGATGCTGTTTCCAGCTCCTCACAGCAGGTTCAGCTGCCCTGTGCAAGGAAGAGGAAGTGCTTAAGACCTCTGACCACTACTGTGCTCCTAGCCAAGGAGCTTTTCCCAACTTCAGGAGGCACAATTCACAGTCCAGCTCCTTATGCCTGGGGTTAAGTAGGCACGTTAATTCCTGAATAAGAGCTAAAAGTTGTGTAGCAGTCTAGTCATCTTTGTTTTACATCTAGTATCCTCCTATGAGTGAGTACATACCATGTTCTTCCTTCTGAGTCTGGGTTACCTCACTCAGGATGATTTTTTCTAGATCCATCCATTTGCCTGCAAACCTCATGATGTCATTGTTTTTCTCTGCTGAGTAGTACTCCATTGTGTATATGTACCATATTTTCTTTATCCATTCTTCAGTTGAAGGGCATCTAGGTTGTTTCCAGGTTCTGGTTATTATAAACAATGCTGATATGAACATAGCTGAGCAAATGCCCTTGTGGTATGATTGACCATTCCTTGAATATATGCCCAAGAGTGCTACAGCTGGGTCTTGGGGGAGATGGTTTCCCAATTTTCTAAGGAAGCGCCATATTGATTTCCAAAGTGGCTGTACAAACTTGCATTCCCACCAGCAGTGGAAGAGAGTTCCCCTTGCTCCACATCCTCTCCAGCATAAGCTGTCTTCTGTGTTTTTGATCTTAGCCACTCTGACAGGTGTAAGGTGGTATCTCAGAGTCTTTTTGATTTGCATTTCCCGGATAATTAGGGATGTTGAGCAATTCCTTAAATGTCTTTCAGTCATTTGAACTTCCTCTGTGGAGAATTTTCTGTTTAGTACTATAGCCCATTTCTTAATTGGACTGTTGGGCATTTTGATGTCTAGTTTCTTGAGTTCTTTATATATTCTGGACATCAGCCCTCTGTCAGATGTGGGGTTGGTGAAGACCTTTTCCCATTCTGTAGGCTGTTGCTTTGTCTTGTTGATGGTGTCCTTTGCTCTGCAAAAGCTTCTCAGTTTCAACAGGTCCCATTGATTGATTGTTTCTCTCAGTGTGTGTGCTACTGGTGTTATATTTAGAAAGTGATCTCTGGTGCCAATGCGTTCAAGAGTACTTCCTACTTTCTGTTCTATCAGGTTCAGAGTAACTGGTTTTATGTTGAGGTCTTTGCTCCACTTGGACTTAATTAAGTTTTGTGCATGGTGACAGATATGGATCTATTTGCAGCCTTCTACACATTGACATCCAGTTATGCCAGCACCATTTGTTGAAGATGCTTTCTTTTTTCCATTGTACATTTTTGGCTTCTTTGTCAAAAATTATATGTTCATAGGTGTGCGGGTTAATGTCAGGGTCTTCAATTCGATTCCATTGGTCCACATGTTGTTTTTTATGCCAGTACCAAGCTGTTTTTATTATAGTAGCTCTACAGTAGAGCTTGAGGTCAGGGATTGTGATGCCTCCAGAGGTTGTTTTATTGTACAGGATTCTTTTGGCTATCCTGGGTTTTTTGTTTTTCCATATGAAGTTGAGTATTATTCTTTCCAGATCTGTGAAGAATTGTGTTAGTAATTTGATGGGGATTGTGTTGAATCTGCAGATTGCTTTTGGTAAGATAGCCATTTTTACTATGTTAATCCTGCCTATCCATGAGCATGGGAGATCTTTCCATTTTCTGACATCTTCATTTTCTTTTTTCAGGGACTTAAAGTTCTTGTCATATAGGTCCTTCACATGCTTAGTTAGAGTAACCCCAAGGTATTTTGTATCATTTGTGGCTATTGTAAAGGGTGATGTATCTCTGATTTCCTTCTCAGCCTGTTTGTCTGTTGTATATAGGAGGGCTACTGATTTTTTTGAGTTGATCTTGTATCCTGCTATATTGATGAAGGTTTTTATTAGCTGTATCAGTTCCTTGGTTGAATTTTTGGGGTCACTCATGTATACTATCATGTCATCTGCAAATAGGGAAAGCTTGACTTCTTCCTTTCCAATTTGTATCCCCTTAATCTCCTTATTTTGTCTTATAGCTCTGGCTAGAACTTTAAGTACTATATTGAATAAGTATGTGGAGAGGGGACAGCCTTGCTTTGTTCCTGATTTTAGTGGTATTGCTTTGAGTTTCTCTCCATTTAATTTGATGATGGCTGTTGGCTTGCTGTAGATTGCCTTTCTTATGTTTAGGTATGTTCCCTGTATTCCTGATCTCCTGATCGCTCCAAGACCTTTATCATGAAGGGGTGTTGGATTTTGTCAAATGCCTTTTCTGCATCTAGTGAGATGATCATGTGTTTTTTTTTCCTTGAGTTTGTTTATATGGTGTATTACATTGACAGACTTTCGTATGTTGAACCACTCTTGCATCCCTGGGATGAAGCCTACTTGATCATGGTGGATAATTGTTTTGATGTGTTCTTGGAGTCTGTTTGCCAGTATTTTATTGAGTATTTTTGTATCAAAGTTCATGAGGGAGATTGGTCTGTAGTTCTCTTTCTTTGTTTGGTTTAGGAATCAGGATAATTGTAGCCTCATAGAAGGAGTTTGGTAATATTTCTTCTGCTTCTATTGTGTGGAACAATTTAAAGAGTGTTGGCATTAAGTCTTCTTTGAAGATCTGGTAGAATTCTGCAGTGTAACCATCTTGTCCTGGGCTTTTTTTTGGTTGGCAGACTTTTAATGACTGATTCTATTTCCTTAGGGGTTATTGGACTATTTAAATGGTTTATCTGGTCTTGATTTAATTTAGGTATGTGGTACCTATCCAGAAAATTATCCATTTCTTTTAGATTTTTCTAGTTTTGTGGAGTAGAGGTTTTTGAAGTATGACTTGATGAATCTCTGGATTTCCTCATTGTCTGTTGTTATGTCCCCCTTTTCATTTCTGATTTTGTTAATTTGTATGCTCTCTCTCTGTCTTTTGGTTAGTTTGGATAAGGGCTTGTCTATCTTGTTGATCTTCTCAAAGAACCAACTCTTTGTTTTATAATTCATTTGTATTGTTCTCTTTATTTCTATTTTATTGATTTCAGTTCTCAATTTGGTAATTTCCTGGCATGTCTTCCTCCTGGGAGACTTTGATTCTTCCTGTTCAAGGGCTTTCATGTGTGCTGTCAAGTCACTAGCGTGAGATTTCTCCAGCTTCTTTATGTGGGCATTTAGTGCTATGAATTTCCCTCTTAACACTGCTTTCATAGTATCCCATAAGTTTGGGTATGTGGTGTATTCATTTTCATTGATCTCTAGGAAGTCTTTAATTTCTTTCTTTATTTCTTCCTTAACCCATTGGTGATTCAGTTGAGCATTATTCAGTTTCCATAAGATTGTAGGGTTTCTGTAGTTTTTTTCTGTTGTTGAAATCTAATTTTAAACCATGGTGGTCCAATAGAACACAGGAGGTTATTCCAATTGTTTTGTATATGTTGAGATTTGCTTTGTGGCCAAGTATGTGGTCGATTTTAGAGAAGGTTCCATGGGGTGCTGAGAAGAAGTTATATTCTTTTTTGTTTGGGTAGAATGTTCTGTAGATATTGATTAAGTCCATTTGAGCCATAAAATCAGTTAAGACCATTATGTCTCTGTTAAGTTTCAATTTGTCCGATCTGTCCAGAGGTGAAAGTGGGGTGTTGAAATCTCCCAATATTAATGTGTGGTGTTTTATATGTGATTTAGGCTTTAGTAATGTTTCTTTTACATATGTGGGTTCCCTTGTGTTTGGGACAAAAATGTTCAGAATTGAGACTTCATATTGGTGGATCTTTGCTGTGATGAGTATGTAATGTCCTTCATCATCTCTTTTGATTGATTTTATTTTGAAATCTATTTTGCTGGATATTAAGATGGCTACACCAGCTTGCTTCTTAAGACCATTTGATTGGAAAGTCTTTTCCCAGCCTTTTATTCTTAGGAGGTGTCTGTCTTTGAATTTGAGGTGTGTTTCTTGTATGCAGCAGAAAGATGGGTCCTGTTTTCGTATCCATTCTATTAGTCTGTGTCTTTTTATAGGTGAATTAAGTCCATTGATATTAAGGGATATTAATGACCAGTGATTGTTCATTCCTGTTATTATTTTTATTTTTTGGTGGTAGTGTGTGTGTACTTCTGTTCTTTGGGGATTACTGCTGTGTTGTTATCTATTGCCTGTGTTTTCATGGGTGTATCTGCCTTCCTTATGTTGGAATTTTCCTTCTGGTGCTTTCTGTAGGGCTGGGTTTGTGGTAAGTATTGTTTAAATCTGGTTGTGTCTTGGAAGGTCTTGTTCACTCCATCTATGATGATTGAAAGTTTTGCTGGGTATATTAGTCTAGGCTGTCATCCATGGTCTCTTAGTGTCTGCATTATATCTGTCCATGTCCTTCTGGCTTTCAAAGTCTCCATGGAGAAATTGGGTGTTATTTTGATGGGTTTTCCTTTATAAGTCACTTGGCCTTTTTCCTTTGCTGCCCTTAATATTCTTTCTTTATTCTGTATGTTTAGTTGTTTAATTATTATGTGATGAGGGGACCTTTTTGGGGGGTCTAGTCTGTTTGGTGTTGTATAGGCTTCTTGTATCTTCATAGGCATTTCATTCTTTAAGTTGGGAAAGGTTTCTTCTATGATCTTGTTAAATATATTTTCTGTGCCTTTGAGTTGGTATTCTTCTCCTTCCTCTATCCCTATTATTTGTAGGTTTGGTCTTTTCATGGTGTCCCAAATTTCTTGGACATTTTGGGTCATGACTTTGTTGGTTTTAGTGTTTTCTTTGACTGATGAATCTACTTCTTCTAACGTATCTTCAACACCACAGACCTTCTCTTCCTTCTCTTGCATTCTGTTGGTTATACTTGCATCTGAGGTTCCTGTTTGTTTACTCAGATTTTCTATTTCCAGAATTCCTTCTTCTAGTGTCTTCTTCATTTTTTCTATTTCCCTCTTCAGGTCTTGGACTGTTTCCCTCCTTTTTTATGATTTTCTTTCAGGGACTTATTGTTTTCTTCTGCTTTAATTGTCTGTTCCTCTAGTTTTTTATAGTGTTCTTCCCATTTTTTGTTTGTCTGTTCACTTTATTTTTGATTTCTCCTATATAAGGCTCTAGCCTCTTCATGATGTTACTTATAAGGTGGTTTTCTTCTTCTTCTTCCATTCCGTGATGTTCAGGTCTAGCTGTTGGTGAAGGTCTAGCTAGGTTTTTGTTGATGCTGTATTGCTCTTTATTTTGTTGTATGTACTTCTGCCTTGGCATCTGCCCATCTCCTTGTTGGTTTGTTCTTGGTCTTATCAGTGTACTTGGTCCAGACAAAGCTGACAGATTTAGGGAGCCTCTCTTTGGTCCAGATGGAAGCTCTGGGTCAGATGGGAGCTCCGGTCCAGATGAGAGTACTGGCCGGATAGGAGCTGGGGGGCTGGACTCTGAGTCTCAGGAAGTCCCTGGGGTCTCCTTATCTTGTCCAGATGGGAGCTCCTCTTGTCCAGGTGGGAGTTCCAGGATAGGATGGAAGCTCTGGTTCAGATGGGAGTTCTGGGGCGAATGGGTGCTGGGGGCTCTCCAGTCCAGATGGGAATTCTGGGGCAGGATGGAATGTTGGACACTTGTTTCTAAGTCTCCAGAAGTGGCTGGGGTCTCCAGCAGATGGGTGTGGGGGCAAGGCCTTGAGGTTGTAGTGTCCACCAGAGGGTCTCTTTGGTCCAGATGGGAGTTCTGGGGCAGATGGGAGCTGGGGGCTGGTCTCTGAGTCTCAGGAAGTGGCTGGGGTCTTGGGCAAATGGGTGTGGGGGCAGGGTGTGGAGACTGCAGGGTCTGCCTGCAGTCTTGGAAAAGTGGAGCCTTCCCACAGGGCCCGCAGATTGGCTCTAACCTGGGGCCAAGTTGGGCAGGTCCTCCCAGGATGGTGCCCAGGGGTGGGACCCAGGGGCAGTTGCCTATCTGACTATAACCCCAGGCACTCACCTCTGGTCCAGATGGGAGTTCTGGGGTGGATGGGAGCTGGGGGCTGGTCTCTGAGACTCAGGAAGTGGCTGGGGTCTGGGGCAAATGGGTGTGGGGGCAGGGTGTGGAGACTGCAGGGTCTCTGTAACCTATTTCTTATCTGTGATTTGCTCGAGGCTTTGTGCCTTTCTTTCCTTCTGTTTGTCTTACTTTCACTGCTCCTTATATTTGGCTGGTGCTTGCCTGGCGTCTGGCCCAGGCATGTCCTTCTCTTTCTCCCTTTTTCTCTCTTCCTTCATGTTCTTTCTTTCATTTTTCTTGAGCCTAGATTTCCCATCATGTTTATTCTCTCTGCCTGCCAGCCCTGCCTATCCCTCTTCTGCCTAGCTATTAGCTGTTCAGCTTTTTATTCGACCAATCAGATGCCTTAGGCAGGCAAGGTGAAACAGCAACACATCTTTTTATAATTAAACAAATGCAGCAGAAATAAATGTAACACACCTTTATATAGTTAAATATTCCATACATTCATATAACTAAATGAATATTTACAAATGATATATATTAGGTGGCAATACAGCTTTAATGGAATTCTCTATATAACCAGAAATTGGAATAAGAAGAGAAATAAATTGGTGGTTTTGAAGGACACGTTGGTGATTGGAAGGGATGGTCAGGATGGGCCTTTGGAACTCTGTTCTGATACCCTATGTTTTCATAGACTGCAATTTGAATGTGACTGTTAGGTGACACAAAGCAGGCCCCAATGTGGCAGTCCCACCCTTGCTGACTTCCTCCCTCTTCCCAACTAGTGCTCTTACCTCCTGTTTCACTGTTTTCTTCAGACTTTACGCAGCTGCTGTTTCATGATTATGACGACTAGGCCAGTGTTTCCCTGTGGTCCTCTCTATCTCCAGTTTTACAGTCTTTCTACCTCCGCAGCTGTGGTGTTCCTCGGGTCTTGGAGGCTGTGATAATAGATGTCTGATTTAGGACTTGGCACTCAACATTCACTTGGCATTTTGACCAATTGTAAGTCACTTAGCGTTTTGACCAAAGGCATTAACCACTGCCCCCTGCAAAAAGAGGCTTCTCTGAGTTCAGTGGAGAGCAGCACTAGGCAGTGGGCATAAACAAATCTTTAGGAGGTGGCTTAGCTTCCTGCCAATTCAGCAAAATATCAGTAATACGATCTCCATGAGAACCTTTGACTTTTTCACTCACAGGCTTTTAATCAAGTTTACAGTATCAGACTTGTCTTCCCACCCATAAAGCAGGCCTGAAACCCAATTGTAAAATAGCTGGTTAGCCCCCCAATACTCTTGCCACCATTTGTAGATGGATTTCTAAATGGTCTTATTAAATAAGAAACACAGAGCCAAATGCAGAGTTAAAGCCTAAGAGATCAGAGCAAGAGCCACAACTACCTTTAGCTTACCACTAGCTGCTGTCCTTCCCCTGAGAGAGAGACTTTCTTCCTGTGTGTCTTGTGTTTTATTGCTTTCCTGTTCTGCCTTCTCGTTGGCTCTAAGCCCAGCCACATGAGTTCTTCATCACTGCCTGTCTATACAGACCTCCTGGTCTCTATGGTTGGTACTGGGATTAAAGACTTAAGGGTCACCATGCTTGGCTCTGTCCTTGACCACACAGAGACTCTGCCTGCCATACTATCAAATTAAAGGTGTGGGCTACCATCACCTGACTTCTATTCCTGGCTTGCTAATTACCTCTGACCTCCAGCCAAACTTTATTTATTAACATACAAATAAAATCACATTTCAGCACAATAGAAATATCACATTTCCCCTGTTATTCTAATAAAAAGAAAAAAGAGAAAAAGTTACAACTTACATAAGAAAAACTATATACAATAAGTACAATAACTACCTACAATATATACAAGCAATAAATACCTAAACAATATCTAGTACATTTGCATTTGACAAACTCAGAGAAAATATTCCATTATCTATCCTATTTTAGTATGTCCAAAATGTACCTGATTAACTTTCTATCCTAACTTATATTACTAACAGAGAACTATCTTATAATGTCTTTCAAATTTGTACACTTACACCTCTTTAGTGAGTTTGTTTTCTGAAATTCTTAACAAGGAAAACTATAACTGTAACTATCTAATCTTCAACTCCTATAAGTATAAGTATAACTATGACTAATCTTCAACTCCCTCAGAGACCCAAGAAGGAAATAGTATTACATAATAAAACAGGAAGTGCAAACAAGTGACTTCCAAAAAAAAATGTGAGTTGACAGAAACAGCCAGCTGCCTGGACAGTCACCCAAGGTTTCTCTGCAACGTTCGGGCATCATCTTCCACTATATGCTTAGCCTATCTGACAGGCTCATTTGTGAAGTAAGATGTATTCAAGGCCTGTAGTTCGACCTCACAACCATTATATCAGTGAGAACATCTTGGCTGACAGGGTTCATGGCTGATGACATTTCTTCCCCAGCAGTCTACACAGCACTTTTTGGCACTAGGAATTCTAGCTAGCAACAATGAAGCTTCCAGCTTGGCTCCAGCATAATTTCTCCATGTTCCTCATCCAAATGTTACTGTGTAGTCAGCAATAGGCTCTTATCACCTAGTTCTCGTGGTAACCAAGAGCAATGGTATTAACTTGTATTGTTTTGGGAGCTTTTGGGGACTCTGAACAGCAGTTCATAGGGAGGTATCTCATACCTGATGTTTAATCTTGATTAAAAATTCTATGGTGTTTCAGAGCAATATTTTTCATTTTCATTTTTTATTTAATTCAAGTAGAATCACATAATTTCTCTTCTCTTCTCTCTCTCTTTCTCTCTCTGTCTCATCATTCCCATAGCTCCTCAAAGTCACAGGTCCTTTGTCTTGAACCATTGTTGTTACACATGCATATAACTGAATAAATAGATAAATGCAACCTGCTGAATATGTTCTGTGTTGTTTGTGTACTGACTGACCTATGATTGACCATTTGGTATTAGATAACCAATCATGGGGCTCATCACTAGGGAAGACTAACTGCCCCTCTTTAAGTCATTATTAATTACTTGTAGCTCTTCATCTAGGGATGGGTGGTCCTGTGAGTCTCTCTCATCTACTTGAATTGTTCAGGTCTTATTTGGGAGCCATGTTGTTGAGATTTCATGGGTGCAGTTTCCCTGTTATATCTTAGAAGGCACAATCTCACAGCAAACTTCTTGGCTCTCAGTCTTTCTGCCACTTCTCCCATAGTGTTCCCTGAGCCCCAGGAGCAGGGTTTGTGTTGTGGATGCAGCAGTTCGGGCTGGATACCACACTATCAGTTGTCCCTTGCAGTTTGAATAGCTGTGACTTTCTGTAGTTGACTCCTTCTGTTGCAAAAAGAAGCTTCTTCAATGAAGGGCCAAATCTGTGTGTATAAGTAACACTCAGGAATTACACTGGCTTAGAAAAGTGAAAGTGGGTTCTCCTTTAAGAACCACGGCCTTACCAGCCAGGTGTGGTTGGCTAGGTTTACAGTGCCAGGCATGATTTCCCCTTTTAAAGTAGACCTTGAGTCTGATGAAGCCTCTGTTGGTTACTGATGAGATGTAAATGCTACTATTACACTTTTTGGGATGTATTGCCATGTTGGTCAGTGTGGTTCACAGGCATAATTTCTGGCCAGAATTATTGACTGCTTTCTTCCCTTAGTATCGTACACATTGCCTTCTGGTGCCGAGAGCAGTCTTACCAGTTCAACAAGGTGTCTCCATTCAATGCCTCTAAATAATTTTTAAATTAATTGAGAATTTCAAACAATATATATTTGAATATATTCTCTTCACTAACTTCTCCCTTTCCTATAATATCAATCCTTCTGTCTCTTTCTACACAGCTTTGAGGTTACACATTTTTCTTTCTTCTACCTTCATGGAGTCCATTTTATGTTGCTAAGCTAGTCTTGGGGTTGGAGCCCACTCTGGTATGCAGTCAGCTTTTCAGGGGTTCTATCGTTAAGAAAACTGACTCTTCCTTTCCAAGAAGCCATCATATGCTAGCTTTGCAGCTATTGGTATTATTATCATCTATCCATCTTCTTGCCTTTATACTGGGATTTTACACAGCTGGAACTTGATCAAATAATTTTTTTCTCCTTTTTTATTTATTATATTTGTGTTTTAATTTTACACATCAGCCATGGGTTCCCCTGTCCTCCCCCCTCCCGCCCCCGCCTCCACTTTCCCCCAAGCCCCTCACCTCCATTCCCATCTCCTCCAGGACCAAGACTCCCCTGGGGATTCATATAAACCTGGTGGATTCAGTATAGGCAGGTCCAGTCCCCTCCTTCCAGGCTGAGCAAAGTGTCCCTGTGTAAGCCCAAGGTTCCAAACAGCCAGCTCATGCACTTAGGACAGGTCCGGGTCCCACAGCCTGAATGCCTCCCAAACAGTTCAAGCTATTCAATTGTCTCACTTATCCAGAGGGCCTGATCCAGTTGGGAGCTCCATAGCTTTTGGTTCATAATTCATGTGTTTCCATTCATTTGGCTATTTGTCCCTGTGCTTTTCCAATCTTGGTCTCAACAATTCACGCTCTTATAGTCCCTCCTCTTTCTTGACAATTGGACACCTGGAGCTCCACCTGGGGCCTGTCCGAGGATCTCTGCATCCACTTCCATCAGTTATTGGATGAGAGTTCCAGCACAGCTGTTAGGGTGTTTGGCCATCTGATCATCAGACTAGGTCAGATCAGGCTTTCTCTCCACCTTTGCCAGCAGTCTACAGTGGAGGTATCATTGTGGATTTCTGGGGACCTCGCTAGCACTTTGCTTCTTCTTGTTCTCATGTGGTCTTCATTTATCTTGGTCTGTTATTCCTTGTTCTCCCTTTCTGTTCTTGATCCAGCTGGGATCTCCTGCTCCCCTAAGCTTTCTTTCCCTTGAAACTTGCCCTTCATTACTCCCACTGTTGTCCAGGTTGTTCATGTAGATCTCATCCATTTTTCTGTCATTGGGCAATCCCTGTGTCTTTCCTAGGGTCTAGTTTTCTAGGTAGCCTCCCTGGAGTTGTATAGCAGTCTAGTCATGTTTGTTTTACATCTAGTATCCTACTATGAGTGAGTACATACCATGTTTGTCCTTCTGAGTCTGGGTTACCTCACTCAGGATGATTTTTTTTCTAGATCCATCCATTTGCCTGCAAACCTCATGATGTCATTGTTTTTCTTTGCTGAGTAGTACTCCATTGTGTATATGTACCATATTTTCTTTACCCATTCTTCAGTTGAAGGGCATTTAGGTTGTTTCTAGGTTCTGGCTATTACAAACAATGCTGATATGACCATAGCTTTAATGTCATACACAATTAAATTGTGTTCATGTACCACATCTTCATTATCCATTCATCTTTTGGTTGGCATCTAGGCTGATTACATTTCCTAGCTATTGTGACCAGCACAGCAATAAACATGAGTGAGCTACTATCTCTGTTATACAGCAGAGATTCCTTTAGATAAATGCACAGGAATGATATAGCCTTGTGATGTCATAGTTCTATTTCAGCATTTTCTGAAGCCTCCACACTGATTTCCATTGTGGTTGCACCAGTCTGCATTCTCACCAACAATGAGTAAGGATCCCCCTTTCCCCAGATACTGCCTGCATTTGTACTTTGCTTTATAGTAGCCTTTGTGACTAGGATGAGATGGAATCACAAATTAGTTTTAATTTGCATTTTCCCACTCTCTTAGTGGTGTTAAACATTAAAAACTGTTTGTTACATATAGTTTTAATTAACATATTAATCACACATATTTATGGGATACATTTTAATAAATGTATATAAAACAATGATCAGATCAGGGAAATTGGATTATCACTTCAAACATTATCATTTGAGTTGGAAACACTCAAAATCACACCTTTTTAGCTACTTCAAAATATACATTAGTGGGTTGGGGATTTAGCTCAGTGGTAGAGTGCTTGTCTAGCAAGCACAAGGCCCTGATCCTCAGCTCAACAAAATATACATTAGTATCAGCCAGTTTCCCTGCTGTGCTGTATAGTATTAGAAGTTGTTCCTCCGATTCACTGGCACCACTGTCTCCACTCACCATCTTATTTCCTGTGTTCCTCCATCTTTCTCAGATTCTGGTCACCCCCAGTGTATTCATTAGGAAGTCGCTGCAATTCTTCACCTCTACACCACTGCAAATTTGAGGCTGACATCAGCTCACTCCTGATACAGCCTGACAGAAGGAAGCCCCTCCCTAGTTTTACCTGTGATGAAGTCTAGGAACGCAGCTCATTAACCCTCATAAGTTTGGGAGCTCACAGAGTATCTGTTAAGACTGTCCTAAAGTGTGAGAAGTAGAAAAATTCTCTTCTTCTTAAGGATGCACCTCAGTCTGTAGATCTCCCAAGGTCATTGGATTCCATTCAGTCTCTCTCTCCTCTACCTTCATCCCAGAAAATGTAACGTAAGTACCAGGAACCCCTATGAATGCTGTGATCTGAATGTTTGCCTTTGCCCCACACATTCATGTACTGAAGCTGTAACTTCCAATCAGATGATATTGGGAGGTGGAGACTGGGATCTGATGAGGTCATGAAGGTAGATCCATAAATGGACCTTGAAGTTTTACCTCTCCCTGTAGAATTATTGAAAGATAAGGCAGGTAAGAGAGGGGTGTCTCTTCCTTCCGAGGTGTGATCACTGATATAAGTTCCTCATACTACTATAAATAACCTCTTACCCATGTTCATGTAGGAAACCATATTTAAATTCTGAATCCCACACACACAGACATGAAAATAGGAAGAAGATTTGTTGGAAATAAAAATGATTTCAGTGAGATAGAGTAGGGAAAGAAATAGAGTAATAGGCGCTGATAAGAACTAAAATTTGTTTAGATATGTAGTATACTGTCAGAAAACAAAAATAACTTAATTTTAAAAGTATCTCAGAGAACCACACTTATCCTGGGGGATAAGGACAAATGTTTATAGATTGTTGTTAAGGATTATGCTAATTTAATAAATTAGTGGTTGTAGATTTTCCTCCAATAACTGAGAAATCGCTAGCACTGACAAATCAGCTAGGTTTCCCATACCAGGCATGATTTCCCTCTTTTTGAATAGGTCTTATGTCCAATTAGAGAGCTGTTGGTTATCGACAAGGTATGCATACCACTGCTGCACTACACTACTGTTTATCTGTCCATACTGTCATTGATGTGGTTCTTAGGCATCATAGCTGGATAGAATTGTTGGCTACCTTCCTCTTTAGGAAGTTTGCATAGTATCTTTTGGTGCCATGACTCTAGTCCTGATGAAAGGAGAAACTGCGGTCCGTTCCAACTCAGGGGTCTCTGAGCCCAGCTTTTTCAACAGATGGAGACCACACAGAAAACCAAAACCAATCAAAATGCAGAGTTGTGGAGCGCAGTCCCAATAGATATTTCTACAAAACACTCCTGCCCCTAAGGCTCCAGAACACTGTGGAAGAAGGAGAAGACTGTAAGAGCCAGAGGATCAGGGAGTTTGCTGTGAGACTGTCACCTAGCAACGTTAGAAGCTACACTCACTAACCTGACTGCCCAGTCATGAGGTGCACAAGGACACCACCAATGGACATGCCAAAGTGGGCAAGGAACAGCCTATGAGGCTTCAGCCCTACACGAAGAACTACAGGCAACTGAAGCTGTGAGTGAAAAGGATGGTCTATCCCTAGGGAAAAGCACACCAATTAATGATTCAGTGCCAAATGGTTAGGCCTGAAAACATGCACACAAGTAGCATTATATTAACTAAACAGGTTATATTTAGAAATATATATGCATACAATAACAATTAATAAAGAGGCCATGCATTTGAAGGAGAGTGGGCCAGGGTAAGTAGGAGGGTTTGGATGGAGGAAATATAAGGAAGAAATGTTGTAATTATGTTATAATCTGAAAAATAAAAATGAATCTCAGAAGATATTGGCTAATGACCTTATTGAACCTTATTATGACCACTCCAATCATGCATTTGAAAACATTATGTCCTGTGTCTTAGTTGGCACAACATTGAAAAAAAAAAGATAATCTCAAGACACTTGATGTTAACCAATTAATCCTCATTTTGTCTTTCTGTCTCAGCCATGCAAGGAAAGTAATTTGAAGTGGCCAGTTTTCATTTTATTCTTTGCTTCTGCTTTTTTTTTAAATTTAGTTTTTAACTCTTTATTGATTCTTTGTGAATTTTTTTTGTATTTTTAAGCTTTATTTTTTTCTTTCATTTTTCTTTATTAAGAAATTTTCTACTCACTCCATATACTATCCACAGATCCCCCCTCCTCTCTCCTCCCATCCCCTAGCCCTCTTTTCCAAGCCACCCCGCATCTCCACATCCCCCAAAATGAGGTCTACTATGGGGAGTCAGCAGAGCCCAGCACACTGAGCCTAAGCAGGTCCAAGCCCATTCCCACTGCACCAAGGCTGTGCAAGGTGTCACACCTCAGGCACCAGGTTCCAGAAGCCTGCTCATAGACCAGGGACAGATCCCGATCCCTTTGCCTGGGTACCCCCAATCAATTTTGAGCCAGACTGCAACCCACAACTCCAGAGAGGCTAGCTAATAGGGAAAGACTGCTGTGGATGATTCATTGGTAGATAAAACACTGGTTGGTCAGTAGCCAGGCAGGAAGTATAGGCGGTACTAAGAGAGAGGAGAATTGGGAGAAGAGGAAGGGAGAAGGGGACACTGCCAGCAGCCACCAGGACAAGGAAGATGTAAGGTAGCAGTAAGCCACAAACCAGCCCGGCTAGCTCAGTTGGTAGAGCATGAGACTCTTAATCTCAGGGTCATGGGTTCATGCCCCATGTTGGGTGCCAGATATTGGTGAAATTATTAAGGCCACTCCATGTAGTTAAAAGGGAGGTTTATTTAGTGGCGTAACTTACAAATGAAGGGATAGGTAGGTTGCAGGGTCTGAGAAAGGTATGGTGCAGTCCAGTGGTGTTCTCTGGAGAACTCTGCTCAGTCTACCTCCAGCATCCAGGGTCCTGGAACCAAGAGAGCCCTGGCATCTGGAACTCAAGTCTTCAAAGTCCTCTCTTAGCCCCGCCTTGTAGGCGTGACCATTACTGAAGCCTCAATGGGGGTTGGACCTTCCAGATCAAAGCTGGAATGGCTACCCACTACAAAAGACCATAGGAGGGACACATGGATGACCCTGTGAAGGAGAAGTGGATGAGATCTACATGAGTGGACAGGGTGTGGGGGGTAGCAGAGGTCAAGGAGTGGGGGATAAGAATATAGGGAAATGGGAGGGTCAAGCTGGAACAGGGACAGAGTGGGAGGGCAAGAAGGAAGATACCATGATAGATGAGGACATCATGGGAATAGAAAGAGGCAGGGTGCTGGGTAGGCTTTCAGGAATCCACAAAGATGACCCCACCTTGGTCTGCTGGCAGTGGTCCAGAGGGTGCCTGGACCAGTCTACTCTAGTGACCAGTCTAGCAAATAACCTAGCTGTTATCATAGAGCCTTTGACCAGTAACTGATAGAGGCAGATACAGAGAACCATGGCCAGGTACCAGGCTGAGCTCCAGGAATCCAACTGATGAGAGAGATTCTGCAGGTGAGGGACACTAAGATTTTGATGGGAGGACCAGCCACACTAGTGGAAGCCCATGAACTGTGGACTGGTGGCTGTGAAGCCCCCATGGGACTGGACTAGGCCCTCTGGATTCGGAAGACAGTTGTTTGGCTTCTGCTTTTTTTAAATCCATAAATGTCTATTTATAAAATGAACTTCCTTTGCTCAGCCTATTGGGACATTCACTCTATTTTATGGGCTACAGAGTTGTTTGACTATAGGATTGAAAATAAAGCCAACTAAGATATTTAAACTGTCTTTGTAATTTTAACCTTTCAATGTTTCTCTTCAAGCTTCATGTACCATGAAGAAGGAAAAGTCAAACACAGGGAGTGGAAATGACATGGTCTTGTCACATGCTGGCCACTAACAGGACATGGCAACCCTTGTGAGTAGTTTCCTTGAACAGCCCCAGACCACGCTTATAGGCACAGTGTTCTGTAATTGTCGCAACCACCTTTTGTGGTAGGTGACATTTTCATTCTCCTCTTATGGGTGGCAAAGCTAAGCTGTTATTGAGACCTACCCCTCCATGGCTTCCCCTTCGCCTGGCAGTCTTGTGATCTCTGTTGAAAGACTTCAGATGAGACAGGGTGTAGTGGAGAAGGCAGAGTTTATGATGGTGAGATGGAATGTAGTCAGGGGGTGAGAGTGGACAGTGCTAAAGGGACCGTTATGTGAACATTCATTTGAGGTCAACTTTACACTATTTCTTAAGGTCCCAAGGACAGAAAGCCTTCCTGACAGTGCTCACCTACCCAGGAGATAGACATTAACTCCTGAGAAGACAATGGTAGGTCCTTGCTTTTGTACCAGAGAGCCAGACTAGACAGGCTTCAGGCATTTGGGGAAGTTGTGTCTCCACCTAGTATCAGAGATAGGACTCAGATCCCATTCTCTTAACTGCTTATCCAAGTCCTCCAGTTTTAGTTCCTGGTTTTCAAGTGGTTGACTATGAGGGAAGGGTCAGTTCATCCCTGGTGACCTTCATCTCTCCTCACATCTGGCTGGTTTCTGAGCAAACCAGGTATCTGCATTTACTGTGGGCAGAACTAAGACGTGAACTGAACCAATCCAGCTCCAGCACAGCAGTTATCCATCCTTCAGCTGTTCTTCAAGTCCTCAGCTCTTCATCCCATAGTAGTGTGTGTGTGTGTGCATGAGTGTGTATGTGTGCACACGTACATGAGCACGTGTTTGCCTGAGTACCTGTGTGTGTGTGTGAATATGTGTAGCCAGAAATCTAGGCGGGCAGAGGAGCTAATGTCTTCTAAGATCGAGATCTTAAGTGTGAGGCAGTAAAATGGTGGCTGAGATGAATGCAAGCAGCTTTATTATGTGTTGTAACCATCAGGATATATGAGCACGGTATTTCAAGAGGTTGATAATCAGAACATTGTCTCCAAGATGATAGGGAGGTAGGTTCTGATCACCAAGTGGAAGGTGAAGGAAACCAGGGAAAGGTATTTTAGAGAAAAACTACCCCACGAGCATTTGGAAGTGGATTTGCTCACAAAGGCTCCTGGGTTGAGACTACTGGAACAGTCCCTGTTGTCCACCCAGAAGTGGACAGTGTGTGAAGTCACTGCAGGCTGAGGTAGTTGTGGAGGTGTGGAGAGGAACTTGTGTGGGTTCAGCTTGATACCACCATTGCCCCTACGTATTCTGGGCTGGTTTTTACTACAGACTTTCTCAGCCAATCACAAACAAACAGATGAACAAACAAACAACCCATCAAAGTCATAGTGGAGCTTTTCTGTCAAAGAATTGTCCCTCTGTCATTAACTTAAGTCATGACAAGTACATTCCTGACAGGATGCAGCCTCTTTTGTTCTAAACTAGGTAGTTGTTCCCTTTCAACCATCAGCTTCAGCCATCTAATTGCTCTTCCTGCCCTCCATGACCGCATTTCCCTCAGTGAGCCCGGATGAACTGCAGTCTCTTGGTTCACTTGTCTTTAGTTTCTTGACACATTGTTGCCAGGCTAGGATCTGGTGGTTTGGAAACAATAGGAAGCTATGAACCCGCCAGCCACTGGGGGAAAGCATGAGCCTTGGGCGCTCACACAAGAGATTTGTCCGTTTATGAGATGCAGGCAACTTCTGTCTCAGGTTTTCTCATCTGGTAAGTGGAAATGACAACAATACTGACCTCCTAAGGCTGCTGTGAGGGAGAAATGTGTGCAAGGAACATGCAAACTGCTCATTTGTCAGTGCCTGAATGTGTGATAAAGTTACAGGTGCAATTTCCATCCGTCGGTCTAGAAACCAGAACACAGCGTAGTGGTTCTTTCAGCGAAGGCACAGCAGGCACTGGTGAATGGGATGGAAGCCTTTGTGGATGGTGAACCCATGACAGGTCCGGTGAGGAGCGCTCTGACCAGGACACCGCTCCCCTCGTAATCTGCCAGCCAGGCTAGGACTTTCTGTCCAAATGCAATAAAGCACCAATGCAGGCCGAACTCTATTGCTCTAGAAACCGTGTGAGTGGAGATTGTTGAAGTAGCATTAGGGAACAAAGACCTGAGTGCAGAACCCGGCTACACAGGCAGATCTGGGGCAAAGTGGCCTGTCTACCCTCCTCCGGCTCCAGCAGTCTGTACAATCTACTCCCCATAAAGAAGCAGTACTTTATTTTGTGACCCTAACGTGAAATGCAAAGCAAAACAAAAAACAAGCGCAGAAAAACTGAATGGCAGTAATAATGGTCTATTTCTGGAACCTTGTGAAACTGATCGCACTGACCAGGGCAAATTAGAAGCAGGCTATACACATAGTGCGGCGCTTCCTGCTGGGGGCTGGATGGGAAGGTCAGTGGGAGGTACGTAAACTTCAGGGATTTACTCCTCAGATGATATTAATGGAGGACAAAAGCTCAAGCCAGTGGCCAGCTGCCATTTTGTTGTTCATGTGGCCCTGAGGCATCTGAAGCACCTCCAGTGTGGCTAATCCATAGTCACCTTTACAGTCAATAAGAAGTCCAAATAAACCTCTTTACTAATGCCCATTTGTGAAGAAGAGCTATAAATGGAAACTTGGTAAATTAGTTTGAAAATACATATTCAATCCTCTCGAGCTATATTCATCTTAAAAGTAGTTCAAACTTTTCTTTGTCCAGAGAAATTCAAAAGCAGCAGCGATCATTTTGTGTGTGTGTGTGTGTGTGTGTGTGTGTGTGTGTAGTGATATATTGTGTACCCTAATAAAATTTTCCTGGAGATCATAGGACAGAACAAGTCACTAGATTAAACATACTTGTCAGGCAATGTTGGCACACACCTTTAATTCTAGCACTTGGGAGGCAGAGATTCACCTGGATCTCTGTGAGTTCAACGCCACCCTGGACTACATGAGATTGACTCAGTCTAGGAGAGAAACAGAGTCAGGCAGAGGTGGCACACACCTTTAATCCCAGTACTAGTGAGGAAGTAATATGACTGGGTGGAAAAAGGTATATAAGGCATGAGGAGACAGGAACTAAGGTTTTTCGGCTGGGGAACCCCTTTTGGCTAGAAAGCCTTTTCCGGCTGAGGAGTTGGTGAAGTAAGAGGTGGTGACTGGCTTGTTCCTTAGTCTCTCTGATCTTCAAGCAAATTTTATTAGGGTACACAATATATTACCACACTTTTTAAAAATCAGTTTTATGCTTAGTGTGTAAGTGTGGGGCATACAGGAAAATAATCTGGTGTGTGTTATTGTGGGTGAGCAGCTGACAAGAGAAAATGTAGAGGCTGGGATAAGAGATCACAGGAGTACACACACACACACACACACACACACATACATACATAGACACACATACATACATAGACACACATACATACATACACACACATACATACATACACATACATACATACACACTCACACATACATACACACTCACACATACATACATACACACACACTCACACGTACATACACACACACACACACACATACATACACACTCACACACACATACACACATACATACACACACACTCACACACACACTCACACGTACATACATACATGCACATACATACACACACATACATACATACACACATACATACATACACACACACACATACATACACACACACACTCACACACACACTCACAATACATACACACTCACACACACACTCACACACACATACACACACATACATACACACTCACACACACATACACACACATAGATACACACTCACACACACATACATACACACTTACACACACACTCACACATACATACATACACACAAACATACACACACATACATACACACATACATACACACATACATACATACACACTCACACACACATACATACATACACACTCACACACACACACTTACACACTCATACCATTTACACAGCAAACTCAATATCTTTGGATTGTATGTGAATATATGTGCAGAAATGAGGAAGTTCTATTTTCATCTTATATGTGTTGGATAATTTTGTGGAGGATCTCCATTTCATTAACAATTGGCTTTATTAGCATAATTTTGCTCATAATATTTTCATATTTGCCATCTACTGTCTGAAGGATTTAGTGCTATCTTTTTCATTGTAAATACTGATATTTGCAATTACTTTTCTTGAGCAATTTAACCAAGATTTATAAACATTTCAAGCTTTACAAAGAATCACTTAAAATGCTTTATTTAATTTTAAATTTTGTTTTACATTTATCCATTCATTTGTGTGAATGTATGTGTGTGTGTGTGTGTGTGTGTGTGTGTGTGTGTGTGTGTACATCTGGAGGTCAGAGGACAATCTGTGGAATTTGAGTTTTTCCTTCTACCATATGGGTCCCAGTGATCAAATTCAGGTCCCTAGGCTTAGCAGCAATGACCTTTATTGGTTCAAAGTCCCTATACTTAAAATTTTCTGTTATTTTCATCTGTTATTTCATTATTTTTCTTTCAAGTTCTGCACAATCTAGACAAGTGCTCTACCATAGAAAGTGACCCTAGCTCCACTGCCCTATTATTTTACTTCATCTTACATGTTTATTTTGAATGTGTGTGTGTGTGTGTGTGTGTGTGTGTGTGTGTGTGTGTGTGTGTGTGTGTGTTATTGGGGGTGAATGCTGGAAGATCAGAGAAGCAGAACAAGCCACAGTTTCCTCACCTTGCCAGTTCTTCAGCTGGTCTTGTTTCATCAGACTGCAAGCTTCTGAGTCCTCATCCAAATGACTCTCAGCTGAACTGCTGCTCTAAAGCCTAAAAGCTTAACCAGCCAAATGCTTCTAGTTTCTGGTCTTCACACCTTATATATCTTTCTGTTTCTGCCATCACTTCCTGGGATTATAGGTGTGTGTCTCCATGCTGGCTATATCCTTGAACACACAGAGATCCACCTAGCTCTGCCTCCCAAGTGCTGGGATTAAAGGTGTGCACCACCACCGTCCAGCTTCTGCTATGGCTTCCTCTGACCCATTTCTAGCCACCATTTTTGGCTCTGTATCTAGTGGTTTTCTGTTCTCTGCCCCCAGATAAATTTATTAGTGTGGACAATATTTTGGGGATCACAATACCACTACAGGTTCATGTGTCTACAAGTAGGCCTTTGAACTGTGTAGGTTTTCAGTCTGTAAATTACCAAGGCTCTCAGGCTCTTGGAGTCTAAGCTCCTAGGCTCAGCTTCCTTAGGTATTTGAAGCTCACAGGCTCCCTTAGGCATCAGATGTCTTGCCACATGGGATGATGGCCTTATTGGAGCTGGTGGCCTAACTCTCTTTACTACTGTTAGGCATGTAGACTGTAATCTAGCTCACCAGCTTTGACCAACTTGTGTTCCATTAAAATACCATCAGTGGATAGTTATACTGATATCACACTTTATGTGACTAGTGGACCCTCTCCTGGACCTATCAGTGTACAGGCAGCAGAAGGCAGGGCAGGCCTTCCCTGTATAGGCTTGGTCTCATGGGATACATCTTTTTTCGGGGGGGTGTATCTTGTTTTAACACATATGTTTCACTGGTCCCAAGTAACTCTCTTGTCAGGGGTTCATTAGTGTCTTCCCTTTTGTTATAAACAGACCAGACCCTCACATGTTGGAGTTGGTTCTCACCCACTCATGAACCTAGAGCAGCTCTGACCCAAAGTCGTGGATTCCAAATCTGCATGAGAATATGTTAGTTAGTATAACATCACCGACGTAAGGATACAGTGGCTAGCTTGGCCCTCTTTCAGGACCCCAATTTATATGTCACCAAACCACGACAAATGGGACAACATCACACAGCCAGTGTCCACTGTTGACTGTCCCACATAGTGGCCCCAACTGGAGTCAAATCGGATTAGTAGTGTCAGAGCAGTGATGAACAGCCTGAATGCATCCAGAGGTGGAAGTTCTCAGTCTTCCACAGTTTTTTTTTTTAATTATTAAAATCATTTAAATCATAATAGAGTTACATCATTTCCCCTTCCCTTTCCTGCCTTTAAACCTTTCCATATAGCCTTCCTTGCTCTCTTTCAAACTCAGGTCCTCTTGCTTTCATTGTTGCCGTTTTTAAAGTGCAGTTCAGTTTGGGCACAGGCCACATGGGGACATTGTAAGGATCTGTGTTGCTGTGTTGTATCTGAATATCCCCCAATTGATGCTGGTCTATGTGGACCACCCCTTAAGATTGGCATCCTTCCCAGGTTTGGTGAAGGCAGCCTCCACCACTAGCTTTAAGTACTTATTCACAGTCTGAATTTACAGGACCTGCTTTGGAGGGCAAGCAGCCCTCACAAAGTATCCACCTCTAGGATTTACTTAGCTACTGAGAGTCACCCACCAGCAGCAGCATGGAGGGAGCCCTGCACACTGAGGCCCAAGGTACGTGCTTACATTGGAGAATTCTGCACATCCAAGCTGCCTGCTGCACCCTAGCGCTTTAGCCCGGAAACACTCCTCACTGAAAGATGGAAGAAGTGCTCCACAGCCCTGCCTACTGAAGGCCATTGTTTTCAACACAGAATGTGTACTGCTTCTCAAGCATGCTGCGGGAGGAATTGTTCACACTTGGGGAGCCTGGTTTTACTCCCGGAATGTCTGTATTAGGTCTATGTAGGAGGTCCATTTACCCAGTTCCTGGTAACTCATCAGCACTGGCCCAAAACAGACACACTCTGCCCATCACCCATTTCATTATCTGGTGTTCTCTCTGTTTTTATGGCCTCAGCCCCCTCAGGCACTGCCTTAATTGGGGGTAGGTGGTAATGAAGGCTAATTTTCTTATCTCCTCTACATCAATGAGAGCCTATCTGTCCCCTGGTACAGAGCTTTGTCAGCTCTGCGATTTTGGCATCGTATAAGGAGCGTAGGCACTGCAGCTGTCCTCTGTCTATACACCCAATTGGGACTCAAGATCTCTTCTCTCTATTTTATTGGCCTGGCACATAGCACAGGCTGATGATAGCTGGCCTCATTTTTGATAAAAGGGTTAATAAACTCATGCTCTTAGTCACATTCCTGAGATTTTGATCGCTTTCTCCATTCTCACATACTGTCCCCATGTCAGCCTTTAGCAGAGTCAATACCACCAATTTCCTTTAGCTACTCCATCCCTCTCCTGGCAGGGTGGTCATTGGACCTTGGGAGTTTCCCCATCAATTCAGGAGTCCTGTCTACTTCTTCTAGGCTATCATCTTGCACTTGTATCCTGCTGCCTATGCCAGATGTGGGGTCTGAGCTCCCAGCTAGCAAACAGGGGTGGGGGGCTCATGGGAGGCCATGAGGCCCAAGTGAATGTGAGGATTCAAGCGAATGTGAGGCCGATAAGGCATGTTTTTTATTTTTATACACACAGGCGGCTAAGTGGGAAGACCTTGGTAGGTACCCAGGCACATGCTAGCACATGTGGGTCATCCACAGGCTGGTGTGAGCACAGATGCACACATGCTGCAGGAAGGCCACACAGGGCTGCACAAACTGACTGGCAAAGGCAGAAGACAAAAGGTGTCCACCTCTGACCTCAAGGTTGTATTTGTGCAGAATCACACAATAAATAGTATTTTGTCAGGAATAGTTACAGCAGAGATTGCATCACTGTTTGTTTTGGATGACCCAGATATCTGATTTTTTGCTAACTTATAACCCATTGTATTTCCTGCTTTAGTTGTGTTGGTCCATATGATATCAGTCTTGGTGCTGTGCTGTCTCTACGTAAATGGTCCTGTACAAATTTTTGTTCCCTTTAGTCTCAATCTGCAATCACTAAAAACAAATGTATGTGGATTCTGTGTCACTCTCTCCACATAATTCCTATGTCTGTACTTCTTTCTTCCTTCCTTCCTCCCTTCCTTTCTTTCTTTCTTTCTTTCTTTCTTTTTTTCTTTCTTCCTTCCTTCCTTCCTTCCTTCCTTCCTTTCTTTCTTTCTTTCTTTCTTTCATTTTTTCAAATTTATTTATTTATTATGTATACAGTGTTGTGCCTGTGTGTATGCCTGCAGGCCAGAAGAGGGCACTAGACCTCATTATAAATGGTTGTGAGCCACCATGTTACTGGCAATTGAACTCAGGACTTTAGAAGAGCAGCTAGTGCTCTTAACCACTGAGCCATCTCTCCAGCCCCTTGTCTGCACTTCTTTACAAGTTAAGCACACGATTGGCTACATGTTACATTTCCACGTGTTTTTAGTCCTCAGGGAGATGGCTGTGTTTTTTGTTTTAGTTATTATAACAAAATTATTGTACAGGCTTATAGACAGCAGTCATTTTTCCTATAGTTCTGAAAGTAGGGAAGTTCAAGGTCATTGTAATAGAAGATTCAGTGTCTAACTCTGTTTTATGCTTACTCTTACATGATGAAGGAAGTCAGTGACCTGCTTTTGGATGCTTTGTTATGGGCTTTAACTCCACTGGTGAAGGTTTTACTCTTTTGATCTAACTCCTTCCAAAAGCCTTCACCTGTTAGTACTTGCATATTGGTTTGGCATGTGACTCCTAGAACAGCACTTAGGAATTGACTTTTTTGAATCAGAGCCATGGCACAGCAGGCTGACCAATACAACCCTTGACCTCAGAAGTCAGTAATCCTTGGAATGGGTGAATATGTTCTTTGATGGGAATGGGGATTAAAGTTACAGATGGAATTAAGGCTAATAATTGGGTGGCTTTAAGCAGATTACCCTGCACTATCCAAGTAGGATTGATGAAGTAAAGGATCTTTTAAGTGTTCAGAAGCAGAATGTGATCCGTCAGGAAATTTGAAAACACTGCCCTGTTAGATTTAAGGATGGAGTTGGGCCACATGCAAAGAAAAAATATACAGAGAGGCCAAAAGACAGACAGAAAGTCTCTTAGATCCTCTACAGGGAACACAACATTTCTGATGGCTTGATTTTACTTTTTAACAAGTCCAGATAGCTGACTTCTTCAGGAAATAATGGCAGTAAGATAACAATACGATTCTGTTATTTCAGGCCACAGCACTAACCTTTTTTACACCAGCAGTTGAGAACTAAGACTCACAATTTGGAATGTACTCAAGCGGGGATGCTTGTGTGCTTCACTTCTCTGGAGAACGTTGGTGCTGTTCCATCTGCTTTTCAACACATGACAGCATTTTGTTCAAATGTTTGGTCCAGTTTACAATGGTTTGCAGTGGGAATGTCAAGGAAAGGTTGCATCATGCAATTAAACAGGCAAGGAAGAGTATACTCTAGAATATGTCAAGAGGGAAGACACATAGAGATCAGCTGTGCAAACCAAAGGCAAGAGGATGAAAAAGGAACACCATTCTTTCTGTTACTTATACACTTGCTATATTTTATTTTAAATGATACTTAGAACATAAATGATTGCATATAATACTGGAATAATACATGATCTGTTTATATATATGTAAAATGTTCAAACCAAGACACAGTTATATATATATCTCCTCAATCATTTATCATGTCTTTATGGTAAAAATGTTCAATACTCAGTATTCTTCCTTCTAGCTTTTAGAGAGACATAGTACATTACTATAATATCTAGTAATTCTATAGAATAATACCACATCCAGATTACTTCTTATATAATTGCAACTTAATACCCATTGGTTAATGCTTTCCCTACCCTTCATTTCCTCCGACTCTTCCTAACACCTGGCAATCACCACTCCTCCCTCAATTTTTATGAGATTATCTTTCAATATCCTACATATGAGTGAGATCCTGTACCATTTGTTTTTATTTGCCCAGCTTATTCCACAAACATACTCTCCAGTTTTAACCCAGTTATCACAAACAGTAGGGTTTCTGTAGTTGGTCTTTCTCATTAGACTTTCTTTTGGGACCACTAGCCCCCAAATAATGACATGGAGAGTTTTTATTAATTATGAACACTTGGCCTTTATCTTAAGCTTGTACCCAACTAGCTCTTATAACTTAAAATAACCAAAGATTAATCTATGTTCTATCATGTGGCTTTTCTCCTTTCTTCCATTCTGTATGTGATTTCCTCAGTGTCTCACTGGCATCTCTTGTGTACCTAGATTCTTCTCCCCAGAGTTCCTTTCTCTCCCTGGAAGTTCCACCTGTTCTCTCCTGCCTGGCTTTTGGTCATACATCTATTTATTAAGCCAATCAGATGCGTTAGGCAGGCAAGCTAAAACAGTGATACATCTTTACACAGTTCACTCATATATCCTGCAATGTTTCCCCCTTTTTTATAAAAATAAGAAGGAAAGGTTTTAATGCTAACATAATAAAACTATAAAAAACAAGAACAATTGTCCGTCAAGAATTACATTCACAATATTTACTTATATTTGGCAAATTCAGAGAAATTACTCTATTTTTTTATCCTATCTTGATGAGTCCAAAGTTTTATACCTAAACCACTTTCTATATTAACTCATGTTACCATCCCCCAAATATCTTTTTAAACCTTAAAACATTTTCTTAGATAAACAGCTTAAGCTTTTATGTCTCTCAACCTTATAAACTTTACATCTCTTTTGCAAGTTTCTTTTCTGAACTTGGTAACAATTAAACAGTATAACTATCTAGTCTTCAAACCCATCAGAGACCCAAGAAGGATAACATTTTACCTGAGTAAACAGGAAGTACAGAGCAAACAACTTTCAAAGCTATAGAAATGACAGTGATAGCTGGCTGCCTGGACAGTCACCCAATGTTCTTCTGCAATGTTGGAGCATCGAACTTTGGCCTACAGCCATAGAATATCTGAAAGACTTTTCTGTGAAGCAGGAATTTTTGAAGGACTGTCCTACATTGTCTTGGAAAAGTGCAGCAGTCATTTTTTCTTGTATCTTGCTTGCCCAATTTGGACAACATACTGTCAGCAGTTGAGGCAAGAGAAGTTACTTGCCCAGTGGCTAACTTTTGCCACAATAAAAGCAAACTCCATATGGAGGTTCTTCAATGCTTTTAATAGTTACATTTTAGTTTAAAAGCAGATTCAATTATCTACACTTTTATCCTATCATTCCTATAGACCACTTTTTCTTTTCAGAAGGAGATCCTTGAATCTAAACCTCACTTGCTTAGTTTCCTCCCTTACCATGACCAGTAACAACTTGCAAGCAATCTCCCTAAATGATGATAAACACAAAAACCATCCACCATACCTCTTGGGAATGTGGGTATCATGTTCTCTAGACTGTTTCCTGTTGTCCTGGGGTGACAGCATCTTTAGGAACCCTGGGATAATGGTCAAGTCTTGGGAGAGCCAGCTGTGTCATTTATTGTCCAGTCTCTGTGTGGTGGGAAAGTGCAGGACTTATATGAAGTCCTGGCTGGATATTCTATGAGGCTGAACCATCTCAGCTAGCAGCTTTGAAGATGTTTTGGATGGAGAATTTTGAGGAAACTATAATAGAGGCATTCTGAGAGGCTGGATCACCTGGGCTACTTGTCTTTACTGATGTTGGTCTGGACCTGACTTTTTGTGTGACTGTATCCTTCCCTGACTGGGTGAGCCAAATCTTAAATGGCATGGCTCTGCTTTGCACATGGCAATGGTGGCTGGCTCTTCCTACTTCAGGCCTGCAGGCAGCAGCAGGAACCATGCCTAACTACCCCGGTTGTACCTAACCGTCTCAGCCCTGGGAAGTTGTGCCTGCTTTCTGGAGTCCCTGTGAGTGGTAGCCTACTGCTGGGAGTGCTCACAGACAGACCCTTCTATGGTGTTGGTTGGCATGACTTCTCTGTGTGATTGTGCCACATGTTAGAGCACCAAATAAATATAGTGGACTTTCTTGGCCCACTAGCCCCAAATAAGAACATGGGGACTTCTTATTAATTATCGAAGCTTGGCCTTGAGCTTAGGCTTGCTTCCAATCAGCCCTTATCACTTAAATTAACTAGTTTTTATTAATCTGCATTCTATCACATGGCTTTTTACCTGTCTTCCATTCTGTATGTCTGACTTCCTCTGTGTCTTGCTGGCATTTCTTGTGCACCTAGATTCTTCTCCCCAGAGTCCCTCTCTCTCCCTGGAAGTCCTGCCTATTCTTTCCTGCCTAGCTATTGAACATTCTTCACCCCTGCTTCCATCTTCTGTGTCCTTTTATATGGGCTGCCACCAGAAGGTACTGTCCACGTTTAAGGTGAGTCTTCCAGTTTAAAATAATCCGACTAAGAACATCCCTCACAGAAGTGCTTCTTAGGCAGGGGCTAAAAGCATAAAAGAAACAGGAGGCGCTTTCCAGGCCACCACTGTCTCTGTGTGTTGCACAGATCACAGCAATTGGCCGTATTAAATTTGTAGAGACATCTTATTATATGGAGAGCTGTTTGCTACTCACACCACTGCAGTCCATAAATGCTGGCCAAAAAATAAAAATGTCAAACTATTGGATTCCCGGCCTGATATTAAACCCTGAGTAGCTGTCCCTTTCCTAACCTATGACCCAGCAGTCCTTGGGAAAACAAGCGCCAAACCACAAATAAGGTAGTGTCCCAAAGCCCAGCCTGGCTTTACTTCCACATGTTGATGAATGCATTTTCTCCATGTTTCAAGGAGAAAGAGAGAGAGAGAGAGAGAGAGAGAGAGAGAGAGAGAGAGAGAGAATGTACATGAAATAAGCAAAGTAACGCCTCCAAAGATTTCCAAATTCTTATCTCCAGAACTTGTGAACATAAAAGGGGCTTTGCAGAAAACACAATATCAATTAAATGACACCAGGATGGGAGGATTATTTCCAAGTATCCAGGTAGACCTAGTGTTACCACATAGTTCTTAAAAATCAGAGTAAGGGGGATATTATAGGCGGAATAGGAATGAGGTCTCTGAAGCTGTGCTGCTGAGGCAGGAGGGAGAGGGAAGAGATGGAGCTGAAGGATGAGTGTGTCCTCAAAGCCGCCCGCCCTGCTCACATGGTGGTATAGTCCATCGAGCCAGATCTGACATGGCTGGCATCTGGAGCTCCTGTGTTGCTTTCAGCTCCCACATTTGTGCAATCTGTTACTGAAGTCATAGGGATGAATGTAATATGGCATGCTAGTCTAAATAATATTGCAATTTCGAACAAAGTCATTTTTGAATAATGCAGTGGAAAGAGCAGGCCTATTGAGTTAATTTTCACCGTCTCCATAAGTGTGAAATTGTCCAGTCATATATCAAGTTTGAACTTTTTACCAGCAGAAGTGTGTGATGTGCACATTAAAAACCATGATGAGTTGATAAAAGCCATCACCTCCGCTGCCTGCTCTTTTCTTTCACTTGAGGAAGTGAGACCTGGGAAGTGGGCAAAGGATGAAAGAGTGGGGGGTTTCTGCTGCTCAGTTCTAGCTGAGCTGCCACTCCTGCTCTTGGGGATCACTTAGCCAGACTTTCTATCTCCCTCAGGATCATATACCAGCTGGCAGAAGAAGGGAAGTCTCCATGTCTACCCTGCAGGGCTTATTCTCTGAGACATCAGCCAGGGTAGGGAGGGAAGAGAGGAGAGATGGCAGAAAAACAGAGAGGAGGGAAATTCCAGGGAAGAAGAGATGCTGGAAGAGGCAGCCAAAGGAACAGGGCACCATTCTTTTTCCCATCACTTTCCCAAGAAGGCTGAGTGGAAAAGGAAGGAAGAGGGAGAGAGAAGTGGGAAGGGTGATAGGAGAGGTGAAATGTCTGAGGACACAGAAAGTACAAAGGAATTTAGACCTTTAGCAGTTCAGTCTGGTGCTTTTGATGGACAGGTGAACCTCTACACCTCACGTCTGACCTTGTCCTTGCTTCATGAGATGCTCTGGAGAGAGAATCTGAAAGAGTTGTTCTTGTAGCACCGAATTCCTCTACTTCAAGTGATGGTCTGTATGGAGCCATGCTGATGGGAGTGGGGGCAGATACCACAGGCCCTGGAAGCCCTGCCTTGACCAATCAATGTCTTTACTATTCCCCAACCTTAATGCACTACCAGCTTCTGAGTCTTCAGAGCCTGTCATGGCCTATGGTCTGTCTTCAGCATAGCCTGACCTGGTGTTTGTGAATTCAGAGTCTGGCTTCACTTGAATTCATTAAGCATGTAAGCTGGGTTAAGTCACTTCCACATGGTTTACATACTGCCTTTGCAGCCAACTGGAAAGAATCACACAGCCAAAGGCCTTGCCAAAGGATGATCACAATGGGATTGCACAATAAAGTGTTGGTGCTCTGGTCTTTGTCTCTGTGTTCCTGTGTGATCCCCGCCTTGCAGCTGTGCCAGGAGAAGCCTTGTCCGAAGAGTGACACAAGAGGAAAAGAATCCAGGAATGTGGGGCTATAATACAGCATACAACATTTCTCTGGTTATTTAACCTAGAAATAATTTCTTGGTGAAAATCTAGAGAACAACAAAAACAAAAATTCTTCACAAGTCAGCTAGAAAAATACCAAGGTTATAACTGCAAAAGTCTGTAGAGAAAGCTGCCTGGTGGAGCATTTGGCTTTCATAAGGCAGGTGGAGGCAGCCAGGGCTGCCATGTGGTCACAGGGTCAGAGAAACCCTGGAGTAGGTCTCACAGAGCAGAGCCTCAACAGTCGTGGGACCTTGCTGTAGAGAGGCTGAGAAGTGTGCTGAGTGATGGACCCTCTGTGCAGAGCAGGCACTTTTGTATGGGAGAAACTCATTCATCCAGTCAAGTACCCCCAACAAACACTGCGTTGGGTGTGTGCCCTTGGACACCACAGTGGGCTGTGAACAGTATGTAGCAGAGACTTCCCACCAGTGTGAGTAACCTGTGAGATGATGATGTGCAGAGAGACTTGTTCAGAGAGGATACAAGAGTGGAACTGTCAGAAGGTAAGGAGCAGCTGCTATTGTTTCTGAGCTGAGCTGAGCAGAGAAGGTTCCTGCTTAATGGTGAAATCTGTGGTGGAAAACAGGGCTAGACATGGGTGGAATCAGGAAGGTAGAAAGGCGCCTCCCATAAGCCATCATTAGTTTAGGGAAGTATATCCTTAGGATGTATTGTGTGGATGTCTGGATCCAGGTACAAAATGCTGAGACTCAAGGACATCCACAAGCCCTGATGCACTCCCACAGCATCTCTCATGTGTCTCTCAAGAACTTCAGAATCGCAGGGCAGTGGTAGCATCCACTGCTCCCCAACCTTTTTCTCCATCACAGATCTATCTGAGGAGTCTTTCAGATAGCTGTTCCTTTCACAGGCCCCTAAAAAGAAAGACAGATCCCTTCCACCATCCTGTATGACTACAATGACAGAAATGAGTGGCACTTCAAAATCATGTTCCTTCATGTTCTGAATAATTCACTCAAACAGAATTTATACACATTGCTTGTTTTATTTAAATATAAAGACAATCTCACAACAGGCAGATAACTTCTGATTTCTTCCTTCTCTTCCCCTTCTCCTCCCCCCTTCTCCCCTCCTCTTTTTCTTTCCCTCCTCTTCCTCCTCCCCTCCTCCTCTTTTTCTCTTTGTGTGTGTGTGTGTGTATGTGTGTGTGTGTGTGTGTGTGTGTGTGTGTGTGTGTGTGTGTGTTGGGGGGATGATGGTGGGCACATGTACAGAGATCAGAGAACAACATTTGGGAATTAGTTTTCTCCTTCCAATGTAGGATCTGGAGATTGAATTTAGGCTGTCAGGCTTGAATGGAAAGTGGTTTTGCTGAGCCGTCTCCCCTGCCTGGACTATTTATTTCTATATTGAAGATGATGAAGTGAGACTCACAATAGGTCATGTGGCTAGTCTGAGTTATTAAACCCGGAGACAGCTTTTCTTGCATCTGTTCAGCTTAGTGTTTTCCGTTTGCTCTCCCTTTATAGTTTTCCCAAGGTCTGGATCCTCTAAAGAGGCTAGTGGTGGTCCACAGAGTGAGACACACTTTGCTTTCATCTGGCCTTAGTTATTTTATACTGGGCATCCTTGAATCCAGAGTGCTGTGATGATGAGATCCCTATATCTGTGATGTCACTGGTTCTGATTTGTAGTAGAAAATCCTGGGTTTAGTCTGAATTCTCAGAGTTATAGTTAGAAGTCCAGCTTTTCACGTCTAAGTTCCTCAGATGTGTGGTCACTCTTGTGTGGTTACTCTTCACAAGCATAGTGAAATTCTTTCTGGCTTCTGTTTGTGAGATTTTGCAATCTTCTAATTTCTTTTGAAGCATTTGTTTGATATGAATATAATGATTGCATTTTCCTTCCTGTCTCAAACACATCCCAGAGGCTCAAATTCTATTCTCAATGTCCCCTGGGGCCCAGGCTTGCCTACATTCTACAAAACAAAATTCCTCTGCTGGATAATAATATAAAAGCCATCAATGCTGAATTCCTACATTCCACCTCAATGAATTCATATTTCTTGGGAACTAAATTCCACTGGAAGCTAACAGAACCAGTCTCACCCTACCATGTTTCATATTTCATAGGTCCAGGTGTCAAAGTGCTGAGAGATCCTTTAATAGTTGTCTCTCCGAGCTCAATTTTCTGATCACAAAAATATAGCTAGCATTTACAACTCCATGGAGTTTCTGTGAATGCAAACAGATACATAATACGACAAGATACCATAGAATGGTCAGAGTACTGATCTGTGTTGTCTCCTCATATACCTAAATCCTTCCTTTGACAGGTATCCTGTGGTCTACCCTCCAAAAACCTCTGTCATATTGTTGTACCTGTTCCAGTCCAGCAGCATTTTCTCACCTGAGGAGCTCTTGGTATAAACTTTCTATCTGGTGATTGTTTCATGTGATTAATTTGTCAGTGTCCACTAAGCAGCTGAAATGAGCCAGCCTCTCACTATTCCAGAATTCTTTCATTTATTTAAGCTCTCCTGAGTCTGTAGTCACACGCCTTTGAAGGAACACTCAAGCATCAGGCATTTGCTGTGGAATGATACCACACTCAGGATGTCCTGAGGACTGAAACCCACACACCTGACCTTAGAATGACATTCTAGCCTTCTAGGCTCAGCCCAGTCTCCAGTGTATATATGCAGCCTCATCCTCATACAACCGTTTGATTTCCATCTAAAAAATGGGTCATCTTCCTGAGAGATGTCCTCATAGGGGAACTTCAATTTCTAATGCCAAATAATCAGACTTGATATTAAGGATTCTTCCCTATATTTTGATTGGTCCTCAAAGTCTATCCCATCTCTGGCTTCAACAGGAATAATGACTATTTTTCTACACCAGACCTTGATTTATTGGATGTGTAAATATCCCAAAGCTGTTGTGAGTCCTGATCACCAGCCCTTTCTGAGGGCTCTACCTAGCTTGATGGCAGGGACCCTGCTCCATATGAAGGCATTGTCATGGGCCCCACCTCTCTGTTCTTCCAATACCACTTATGCTATGTGTGAGAGCACTGGTGTCTTCTCTGCTATCCACATCAATTTGATGAGTCGCCTTCCTGGAAAGTAACAGATGGGTCTTCAAAGGAGAACTAAGACGATGAAAGTAGACACTGAAGCCAGTGACCTAGGTTTAACTAACATTTGTTTTGCTTCTCACCTTTACCATCATGTTGGTAATCTTACTTAGTGTGACCAGACTTATACTCCCATCTTTGCCCCAACAAGCCAGGTTCAGCCACCCATCATTAATAAACCAATAAAAGAGCTAAGTTAATAGTGAACAGCAAGAAAAGGAGAATCATCCAATATGGCCACATTAGGAAGAGGGAAAAGGATACCCAGTGATACCTCCCCAAGCTCATATCCTAGATCCTGCCATTAAGGTTTAGTTTAAATAGAGGGTCAGAGGTACTTATATCTAAACAGTCCCGGTCAAGTTGTGGTCCAGGCCATCATTGATCCACTGTTTGGTTCATGTCCCCTGCAAAGTGGTCTGACAATTTGCAATCTCTTCAAGAGAAAAGGTCCCTTAAGCTGATCCAGGCTTTAGGCTTTTTCCTCTCCAATAATGAAATTCCTGGGAAAATTCCAGTGTCTTGCAATCCATTGTTTCCACAGTCTGTTAGTCAAAGTGTGGGATACAAATGTCTCTCTCAAATGTCTTCATATTTGCAGGCCAGTTCAATTGGAAACACAATTGGGATCACAGCTTGTCCTAATGGGAAAAAGCAGCCAATGAAAGTGAAAAAAAAGTAAGCTGGGTTGAGTGACAGAAGACACAGAAGATACAATGTCTGAGGAACCTGCCGTACCTCTGGCAGCATGTCCACTCACAGGCAGCACCCTCCTTCCCCAAACTGCAAATTACCCAGCTATGAAAGGTAGTGTGGACAGGATTAATTAGTACCTGGAAAACAATTTCATGCTAGAATAAACGGGGTGCAACAAATACATTGTAAAGTTCAGATCTTAAGTGGGAGACTTGATATTTTTTTTAAGAAAGGAGTCAAATGTTACCAAGAATGACCAGAAACAATATTGTTTAGCAAAATCAGGAAATGAGGTTTGAGATGTGGCACTAGACACAGATAGGTCACATGCTGAGGATAAAGACCTGCGGTCGAGACATGGCTTCTGACAGATACAGGCAGCTTGTCTCTGTCTCAGTGAGCCAAGGAGGATGAATGCGACCAAGATTAGAAGTAGAAAAGGTATGGAGGCTGCTGGGAACTGCCTGTAAAAATGGCCCAGGTAAAGACTAAATGAATAAGAAAAACCAACTTCACCGAAGTATACTTGATGGTAAGTCTTGACTGTTAAGTATATTGGAATTTAAATCACTATGGAAACAAATCTTCCAGCATGTCTGTGAAGAATTCTTTCAGTTAGCTTAATTGTGGTGGCAAGTCTCATCCTAACCACGGGCACGGCTATCTCGTGGACTGGGGTCTCGGACTGCGTGAAATGGAGAAGTGAGGCAAACACACGAACTCACTGTCTCTGCTTCCTGACTGTGGACACCATGTGACCATCTGCTCAGGCTTCTGCTGCCATGACTTCCCACCACCGTGGATTGTACCCTGCAACTGAGAGCTAGAAAAAATCCACCTCTCTAAGTTGCTTTGGTGAGATGTTTTATTCCAGCAATAAATACATAAAACTGACACCAGAGTGGGGTTATTACTGTGATGAACCTTATCATGTAGGTCTTGAGCCTTTGGAACTGTTTTATAGAAAAATTTGGGACTTTGGGTTCAAAAGGCCCTTGAGACCTATAAGGAGAGCTTAATGGGCCAGTTTGATGAGAACTAGGAAGACAAGGATACTGAGAGAAATGTGAACAGGAGGAGCTCATGAGATTTCAGAGAACAAGAACTCCATCAGAAACTGGGCTTGGGGTCATTCAGGTGATATTTTGGAAAGGACTATGACTATGTTCTACTCTTATTCTGAAGACTTGAGTGAAGTTAAATTTAAACAAAATGGACTAATTTGTTTGGTGCAGGAAATTTATATCTATCTATCTATCTATCTATATACATCTATCTATCTATCTATCTATCTATATATATATAGAGAGAGAGAGAGAGAGACAGAGAGAGACAGAGAGAGAGACAGAGAGACACACAGAGAGACACAGAGAGAGAGACACAGAGACAGACACACACACACACACACACACACAGAGAGAGAGAGAGAGAGAGAGAGAGAGAGAGAGAGAGAGAGGCAGACAGAGGCACACACAGACAGAGGCACAGAGAATGTAAAAATATAAGCAATGTGCAGTTGGGTTAGGTAGCATGTGACCGTCTGCCAAGGAGAATGTAGAGACAACAAAATGCCTATACTTATTGGAGACTATTTCTGAGGAGGCTGGTGTTTCCACGCTGATAAACCTGGCCTTGTAGTTAGGGAAAGACCTTACCCCTAAGAGGCACCAACTTGAGACAATACAAATTAATTTGAAGAGAGACTAACAGGACACTTCTGGCTGAGTGGGTGTTTCCCCTTGTTTTGCACAAAGGTGGATGCAGCAATGCCCACGTGTGTCAGGCTTCATCCCTAGCATTCATCAGAAATTTGCAGCAGCATCTGTGTGAAACTACTTTCACGCAGACATGAAAGATACAAGATTGCAGGTGTTGTGAAGTCTTGTGCTGAGGCTCCAATGTGCTGCTGAAGCTAGAAAACACACGGTATTTTGGAGTTCTGCAAAGGAGGCTCAAGAGGCCACAACACGAAGCAGGGAAGATAAAGCCCTCGTTGTAATGGGAACTCTGGGAAGCTTGAGATGTCAGATTGTTGAGACATTTTCTGGGGAAAGATAGGTCCAGAGTGGAGCTGATCCAAGAGAGAGTCTGAGTGCACCCCAGGTCTACTAAGCCTCTGGAGCACAGATGAACACTTTTGCTGTTTGTTTTTGTTCTTTTGAGGGGCCACCGCCTGGCTTCCAGACAAATCCCACATGGAAGCTTAGTCTTAATTACAAATGCCTGGCCTTATCTTGGGTTATTTCTAGCCAGCTTTCCTTAACTTGAATTATCCCATCTACTTTTTGCCTCTGGGATTTTTCCTTTTCTTACTTTTGTATTTCACTTTCACTTTTACCTCATGGCTGGCTGGCCCCTGGAGTCCTCCTCTCCTTGTTCTCTTTATCTTTCTTTCTTTTCCTGCCAGATTTCTCCTTCTATTTATTCTCTCTGTCTGCCAGCCTTGCCTATCCTTTTCCCACCTTGCCATTGGCTGTTCAGCTCTTTATTATACCATCAGGTGTTTTAGACAGGTAAAGTAACACAGCTTCACAGAGTTCAACAAATGCACCATAAAATAATGCAACACATCTTTGCATCATTAAACACTCCACATCATAAACAAATGTAATACATCTTCAACTAATAGTCTATAATAGAACACACCAAAATTAAAGTTTTTTTTCTAGTTTCACCATCAACTAGCTTTTCCAATTGTTCTTTTTGGGGCTAAGCTACACCCAGAAAGCAGTAAAAGATGGACAGTTACTGGTACATTATAACATAAAAGTCTCAGTTTAAGGCATGCAGAGGCTCAGGCCTGAGTGAAAGGGGCTGTTATGAGCATGCTCTATCATAAATCATGGATGGACATATCTGTGTCTTTCCAAAGTGTTAGAATTAATTGCATAGTAATGATTCATAAGACATGTTGGCTTTCATTGGCTCATACATACCCAGTAATTCTCATTTCTCTTGACCATTAGTAATGGCCATTAGCAATCAAGGATCTTTCATTTCAATCTCAACTAGTGATAATAACTGTTCAGCCACACATTCTATTTCATATAGTAACTGAGTGCATGTGTGCATGTATGTGTGAATGTATGTGTCATTCAATGACTACAACAGAGTTAAAGAGGCTGCAGAGTTCAAAGAGGTTTTGCTGACAGCAGGGCAGAGAGGTCTGACACAATCGACAAGGTGTTAGGTAAGACAGAAAAGGGAGGTTGAAAATCTTCTGTAATTACACAGAGCCGTGTTAGTTAGTAGTAATTCAAGACAAGTCAGGTTGAGACCAATGATCTAGTCCAGTCAGACAAGCAGGCAGACAAACAAATGGATGGAGAGATGATAATATCAGTAGAAGAAGTCTGATGAGCTAAACCTCAGAGGATGGCTGGGAGTTTACAGGCACAATTAGATGATGTGATGCCCAGCAAGTGGGACCTTTTCCATAATTTTCCTTCCTTTTTAGGGTCCAGGTGAGGATGTTACCCTCTTTGTTGGTGTGGTGGTTTGGATACATTAAGAGGTCTGGTATGGTTTTAATAGTCCTGTGTGCCCATGTGTTCCCAATATACTTTGATTAAGTTTCCTGGTGATGCTTTTCAAATTGCAGGAGTAGGTTGTTTATCATCAATACCTCATGGCTCATATTGCACAGGGGGACAAATAGGATGCAGAGTCCTGCCCTACATTTTAACTCAGAATAGAATCAACCAAGGCTCTGTAAAATATAGTCACCCGGGGTAAGACAGCCTGAAACTCACTGTTTCATACAATACAGAGCATGGAAGGAACTCAGAACAGAGAACAACAATCTAGGCCAGACAGTAACTTAGGGCAGTAACCTAGAGCAGGCTACCACCTCACCTTCACACTACAAAAAGCCTCTGTGCCATCCACAGGTGCCATTCTCCAGGTATCATTCTTGATGAAAAGGCTCTGTACCATCCACAGGTGCCATTCTCCAGGTATCACCCTCCAGAAACTTCCAACTGTTCAAAGTCAGGTTTTGTTTTGGTTGAACACATGATGTTCTTTTTCTTTTTATGTTTTAGTGGTAGGTGGGATTGAATCTAGGGTCTTGGCCACATATAGTCACATCAAGAGCTCTATCACTAAGCTACATCTCTAGCCCCCCACTCCAACCCAATTTTATCCTTAAATTCTGAGGCAATGTTTCACTAAATTTCCTAGGCTCACCATGAACTGATTCTGTAGCCAAGGACAGCATTATAATGTAACTAGAGTTTTCCTGCCTGGCCCATGGTCAGGACAAATCTCTCTCACCCGCCAGTTCTGCAGCCTTTAAGACACAACCAAGTAAACACACAGAGACCTATATTACTTACAAACTGTATGGCTGTGGCAGGTTTCTTTCTAACTGTTCTTTTATCTTAAATTAACCCATTTCTATTAATCTATAAGTTGCCACGTGGCTTGTGGCTTACCAGTACCATACAGCTAGCTTTTCATGGAGGCGGCTGGCAGCGTATCTCTGCCTCAGCCTTCCACTTCCCAGAATTCTCTTTCCTCCTTGTCCTGCCTATACTTTCTGCCTGGCTACTGGCCAATCAGTATTTTATTTATTAACCAATCAGAGCAACACATTTAACATACAGAACATCCCATAGCATTATAATATTAATTCTGTTCCAGCCTCCCTATGGCTGAGATACATGTGGGTGATACCAGGGTGTTTGTTTATTGTTTATTTATTGGTTGATTGGTTTTAGCATGCAGAGTAGCAGGTTTCTTTGTGTGACATTTTCACACATACTTGGCTTTATTGCCCATAGTTGGTTTTTTGTTTTCACTCTTTGGTCTTTGGGGGGGCGGGCACCACCCAGTTCTGAAATAAATACTCAGAGGTATATTCTTTCTTGTGAATTTCTTTTCTTAACTTAAACTAAAGCATCTACCTTTGACCTCTGAGCTTTTATCTTTCTCTATTCCTGTATACCTTTCTTTACTCCTTACTCCATGGCTTGCTCTATGGCTGTGTGGCTGGCCCCCAATGTCCTCCTCTTCTTCTCCTTTTCTTGCTCCTCAATCTTCTCTTCACAGATTTCTTCTTCCATTTATTCTTTCTGCCTGCCAGTCCTGCCTATCTGTTCTCCTGTCTAGCTTTTGGCTGTTCAGCTCTTTATTAGACCAATCAGGTGTTTTAGACAGGCACAGTAACTCAGCTTTACAGAGTTAAACAAATGCAACATAAAAGAATGTGACACATCTTTGCATCATTAAACAAATGTTCTACAGCATAAACAAATGTAATACATCTTCAACTAATATTCCATAACAGTTGCTTTCTCCTGACCTCAGTCTTCCTGTCCCCACCCCTTAAACCCTTCCATTTTTAGTATTTTACCATTCATATTTATGCCATACATGTTCTGTTACCCCTCCCTATCATTCTTCCTTAAAGACTCTTTTTCCTCATCTCATGAACTCCATTCTAGTTTACTGGCATCAGTAAACACTCTCACATAAACCTCTATAAAAAAATTAGAAGCCGAGCCCTTCACATGAGAGAGAACATGCTTTATTTATTTTGAGCCTGAGCTACCTCACTTAATAATGTTTTCTGGTCTCATCCATTTTCCTGTAAATGTATAATTTCATTTTTCTTCATGGTTGAACAAAATTGCATTACATATATGTACCACACTTTCATATCCCATACATCTATTGATGGATATCTAAGCTAATTTAATATCCTAGATACTGTGACTGGAACAGCAATAAACAAGTTGTATATAGATTTTTTTTGGTATGTGACCAGGAGTGGGATCACTGGGTCATATGGTAGTTTTATTTTTAGCTCTTTGAGAAAAATACACACTTATTTACATAATGTCTATCCTGGTATACACTTCCCCTAACAGCGAATGGAAGTTCCCCTTTGCCCACATCCTTTCCAGGATATGTTGTTATTTGTTTGCTCTCTTTTCTTCCTTTCCTCTCTCTTGTTTGTTTTCTTAATGATAATCACTCTGAAAAGGGGTAAGATGGAATCTTTTTTGTTTTTTATTTTTTGTTTTTATGCCAGATTCATTATTCTTGTGAGTTAACTCACAAATTTGAAGATTTGGCTTGCAGTTGTGGTGCTGTTTGGAGAAGTCATGGAATTCTCAGGAAATATAGCGTTTCTAGAGTAAGTATATCACCAGGGATGGCTTTGGGATTTATAATCTCACCAAATTTCGCTTCACTCTCTCTGCTTTGCATTTGCTGTTGAAGATGTAATATCTCAACTTCCTGTTCTAGCTCCTAGTTGCTGCACCTCCTTTGCCATTATGGATTCTTCCTTGACAACAGTAAGCCAAAACAAACGCTTTCATAAATCACTTTTAGTTATGGTGTTTTATAACAGCAACAATGTGGAGGACTTTGGAACTGTAGAAGAGAAAAGTTGTTGAAAGATGTAAGCAGAGCTAAAACAGGCAATTCCAGGAGGAATCTGGATGGCAGTACTAGAGCGTAATGCAGACTGTGGCTGCCAGGCTCCTAAGGTGTCAAAGGGGAACTGGTCTCTAGTAGCAACCAGGCTAGAAGCTGCTCATGTGATATTTTGGCAGTGAATCTGACTGTTTTCTGGCTATGTCCTGAGAATTTGCATGAGGCTAAATTAAAAAGTAATGGACTAATTTCTTTGGCAGAAGATATTTCAAGACAGTATGATATTGACTCCATTTCACTATTATTAATGGTAATATGTATGCCAGTGCACAGTGAAAAAAGGAAAGAAAATATTAGGCAGAAAGGGGTAAAAATGTACAGTTTCAAGAGGAAAAGAGCACCAAGAAGCTTAATGATGCAGCTAGGGAATGGGACTGGAAGAGATTGTAATTGTAAAAATTAGTACTATTAAGGTGAACATTTCTTCTCTGCACTGAAATACCGATGAAGGTGCCCTCAGGAAAAGACACTATCCAGATGAGCTTCTAACATATGAAAGGAAGAAACCTAAGTGGTTTCTTGCTCCTAGAAAGCAATTGCTTCAATATACAAAAGCTGCTGTAAATGTGGTAGAAATGGGCAATGGTCCATCTCAAGCTGTCAGCTGAGCTTGTCAATATCCTCACAGAATTGGTTTTAGAGGCATGAAGGAAGGATACAAGAATGAGAGAGTTGTATATTTTTCCTCCATAGTGTCAGAGAGCTGGTAAGGCCAGACAATGTGTGGTGGGGGACTCCCTATGAGTAAACTATGAGAGACTATGGTATAAAGCTATGAAACTGAAGACTGAGGTGTAGTAGAGACCCAAAAGCTAGGAGACATATGCCAAGGAGAGTTGCAGATATGGAGTGAAACCAGCCAAAAAAGAGATGTATGTTTTAGGCAGCAAAGCTGGAGGGGTGGAGTCAGTCATCTAATCCTTATGCAACTAATGTGCTAGATACCAGGCATGGAGCTACTGGATTTGGTGTTTGACCTGCTGGTTTTTAATCTTGCTTTTGTTCAATATTTCTTCACAATGCCTTCATTCTTCATTTTGAAATGAAAATGCATGTATGCAGTGTATGCTGGAAGTACATAATTTGTTTTTTATTTGCAGGAGTCACAATTAAGATATTGCTTTACCTATTGCTGAAGACAACACTTACATACATCATTGAACACAAAGAAGTCAAGGTGGTGCCTAACTAGAAGCTTCATCCCTACCTACTAGTAGCATTCATGGTATTGGAAGTTACTCTTCACACTACTGAAGGAGAAAGGCTGTCATCCAAATCTTCCAGCTACAACCCTCCAACCTACAACAGTGACCCACCTGCAAGAGTTGTCAGTGCAATAGTGACACAAACGTTATGGGAGTAACCAACCACTTTCTGATTTGATTTAAAGCCCACTCCCTGGAACCCATATATGACACTGCTAAAGTGTTCAAGAACCTGAGACTAGATAAGTCACGGGCCCTAGGATAAAATATACTATTATTATTCTGCCAAAAGGACATAGCAACAAAATGGCTCCTAATGACATACTGTTATACCCATAGATCAGTGCCATACTCAACCCTCATCAGAAAAGCTTCTTGCAGCAGATGAAAATTAACACAGAGACCCACAAATGGACAATGTGCAGAGTGAGAGATTGTGAGGCACTCAATCCTAAATGGATAGTCTTCATCAAAAGTTTTCTTCTCAAGGTTCAGGGATCTATGGCAGGAGGAAACAGGAAGATTTTAAGAGCCAGAGGTGGTGGTTGATTTCAAGGAAATGTTTTCCAGATACTCTATGACTGAAGTGTCTATGAACTCACTGAGACTGTCACAGAACACATAAATCCTGCACAGGCTTAAGCCAAATGGTGTCCCATCACTGAGGAGGGGAGATGGGCACAGATTCCCACCTCTAGCCAATAAGCCATCTGCAATTGATACCCACGGACAAAGGAAAACTCAGTTTTCTCTAATGGATTCTTACTGGGTATAATAACCATGTTTTAGGGCAGTCCCCATGCCATAGAACAGCTGAACAATACAAAGCAAACTTGATGGTATTTTTATAGGCTTTTTGTCTAATTTTTCTTTGTTTGGGCATTTTTATTTTATTGGTCTTTTACTTGTTTTTTTTTTTTTGATTTCCTAATTTGTGGGTTTGTTTATTTTTTCACATTTTGATTCATGTGGGTGTTGTTTTATTTTTGCATTTGTCTTTTTTTTTAAGAGAGAGAAAAAATATAAAGTTGGGTGTGTAGGATGATCTGGGAGGAATTGGGAGAGGGAAGAATGATCAAAACATATTGTCTGAAAAAATTTTCAATTAATAAAAGAGAGTCTCAGAAGACAAGTTGGGCTTTTAAATACTGTTGAGTCTATGAAACATTCTAGAGACCTGAATTTGGACTAAATAAATTTTGTTTTATAATATATTCACAAGTCTATGGGGTGCCAGTGAATGGAATGGTTTGAGTTAAAAATGTCCCCTATAGTCTTAGGCATTAATTAATTAATTACTTGGCACTGTCAGTAGTTGGTGGCACTGACTGGTGAGGACACAGAACCATTAGCAAGTGTAGCATTGCTGGAGTGAGTAGGTGACTCGCAGATGCATTGAGAGTTTAGAGCTTTGCTCCACTTCCAGTTTATTCTCTGCATTATGGTTGTGGCTAAAGATGTGACCTCTCAACTTTTATCTCTAACCATTTGCTGCCATATCTCTCCTGCTAATGTGAACTCTTTTTGGAACCATAAGCCAAAATAAACTCTTCCACATAAATTGATTTTTTTTCATTTTTTTTTTTTGTATCATAGGAACAAATCCCAACTAATAAATTTATACTGGCCAGTTTGTTTAAATAACCAGGCACTGGTGAGCAACTTAACCTTTAACATCCATTCTCTACTTAAAGTAGGACAAGGAAATACTTAAAGTTCAATCAGGCAATCTTGAGTTAGTATTTGGAGAGAACAAACACCATCCTGAAGCAACTTCTAGGTTGCCAAAAATTAGTCACTTTTTAGCCTACAAAAATACACTTAGCACTTTGGACATTCCAAGGATGATTATAAGAATTACATAGGAATTATATGCCAGGAAATAGAGATGATTATTTAATAAATATTTTACAGCATCACTAGTCCTAAAAAGATCAGTATAGAGAAGGATAAGGAGAAAATATAAATTATAAGCACCAGGAATAAGAGAATAGCTTATTAGGTGTGTACTTTACTTTTATTTATTTATTTATTTGTTTGTTTGTTTTCTATTGAAAATAAACTCTTCTCTCATACAAAACATCCCAACCAAAGTTTCCTCTCCCTCCACTTCTTCTTGTAGCCCCTGTGGTATTTTCTTTCTTAAAAATAGTTTCATTAGTTCTTCAGGGACTTCGTACAAGTTTCTTTGGTCATATTCACCCCTTTTCTCCCAACTGTACTAAAATCCACCACCTTTCCTACCCACTCAACTTTGTGTCTTTTCACCCACTCCATGACAATCAACTGTACTGTCCAAATAGTCTTAAATGTGTGACCTTCCTCTAGAGTGTGACAAGAATATACTTTCTTTTAATATTTAAATTTTATTGTACGGACAGTTGAGTCATGAGCATCCATCAGGCATGTTATACTTGCTTTGATGGTATATTCCCATTTCCCTTTTCTGACTCTAGAGAAAGGCCTTCCTATGGGGTACATAAAATGAGGCCTTTTGAAGTCTGATTATAGGGCTGAGGTACTAATGAGCTTCCTCAACTTCACTGGGATGAAATTCCCTTTTGCAGCCCTGGGTAGGCCTCTTCTGTCTTCTTTAAGTTTTCAACCTACAGAGGTCCCTGTTCTAGAGTGTAGATTATGAGCCTATGCATGTCAGTCTGCTTCAGGAGAGGGGCCCTGGTGTGGAGTAATCCTTTTGTACACTGTGAAGATTTGTTGTTATGATTGGTTTAATAAAGAAACTGACTAGACAGTAGTTGCACAAGATAAAGTTAAACAGGAAAGCCAAACTGAGAATGAAGGAAAGAAGGATAGGGTCAGAGGAGTCACTAGCCAGATGCAGAGAGAGCAAGATGAGCATACTGTACTGGGGAAAGGTATCAAGCCAAGTGGCAAAGCATAGATAAGAAATATGGGTTAATTTAAATGTAAGGGTTAGCTAGTAACAAGCCAGAGCTATTGACTGAGCATTTAACATTAATATTGAGTCTCCGTGTCAGTTATTTGAGAGCTGCTGCAGGATGGGAAAACTTCCACCTGCAGGACCTGATGCACATTCTGCTCATCATGCCTACAACAGACTCTGGTGGCGCTCCATCCCTGGGGACCAGTGAGATGGCTTCTCTGCTCTCTCAACATCATAAGATGGATAGCCTGGTGGCTATGAGGCTTGCTTTGTGTGTGCATGAGCATTATATGCCAGAAATGCAGGTTGACATATTTGTGCTGCTCTGGAATGAATGTCAAAATTAATTGAATAACAGTAAATGCCCAAGGTACTTTTACTTTGTTGGCTGAAATTTTGACAGTTGTCTTAATTTCTCTCTATAGCTGGTTGTTGGCAAGCATCGTGTCTTTGTTTCCTTTCCTGTTATTTTGAAAAAAAAAAAAACCCTGACTAAGATACTTAATGAAGAAGGAAGAGAGGGTTTGTTTGGCTCACAATCCAGGTTACAGTATATCATTCTGGGGACATCAAGAAGGCAGTAGTCTGAAGCAACTGATCAGGTCATGTCCATCGGTGAGGAAAGAGGGCAGTGAATTAGTAAATGTGTGGTATTGCTCAGCTCACTTTTTCACTCTTTAGCAATCCTGAATGCCTACCCAGGGAATAGTGACACCTGTGGTTGGATGGGTCTTTTTATTTCAATAATAACAATAATTAAGACAATCCTATATAGACATACCACAGGTACGTCTTCTTGAGAGTGCCTCTCTGGGTGAGTCTAGATTCTGTCAAGTTGACAAACTTAATCATCATACATTTATTCTTTTATTTCAATCCTATCTACAAAAGTTAACTCACAGATGATCTATTACCCATTAAGCAGTATTTTTGTACACACACACACACACACACACACACACACACACACACACACGGGTTACAAAATGGCTACAAAAGGGCTAAAGAGGCATCAGCAGAATTCAAGGAGTCCAAAAGAGGTCTTGCTGGAGCAGACAATAATTCAAATTGAGTCGATGTAGTTAGAAACGTTACTAAGAAACCCAGCTGGAGAGTTGCTGGAGATGCAGAGCCAAGATCCAGGGCTTGAGGGGTTTTGGGGGTCACAGAATTGAGTTGGGCTTTGGGTTGAGTCCAGCATGATAGGTAAGGTTAAAAAGCATCATGACCCTGTGAGAAGTTATGAGACTAGGTATGGACATACGAGTGGTTGGGTAGATGGGTGGATGGGTGGGTGGGTGGATGGGTGGATGGGTGGATGGGTGAGTAGGTGGATGGGTGGATGTGTGGATGGGTGGCAAATTGAGTGTGCTGCAGCATCAGTGGGGGCCAAGATTATCTGACACCTCAGGCACAGTCAGGAGTTGTTAGGATCTGGATGAGTCTCAGATGATTAGTTGGTAGGGACTGTCACCATGGCAACATGAGATGTGCTCCTCTTTGGGGAGGGGGCTCTAGATGTAGGTGTTGCATAAATTGACAACATTAGGAATAATGGAAGGCCTTTCTGGAATGATTCCTTTTAGGGGTGTTGTAGAGGTGGGTTGATGGCAGATTTGTTTGACCTATCAGGCTTGGATTACTTCCTTTTATGGTGTATTTCTGGGCATTCTTCATAATTCCCTCCAGGGTGAAGCCTTCATATGGAACATACTAGTCTGGAAGGCACAACTTCTCTGCATCTAGTTGAAAGGCAGCTTCCATAGTCTGTCTGGTGCATTCAATTAGTCTTAGAGCTATTTTTTGATATGGTTTTAATGTGCCCATGTGTTCAGATGGCCTTGATTAACTGGTAAATAAATAGGGGGTGTCTTCTGACTTTTAATAATATGTTGTATCTGTGATTGGTTGGTCCTGGGTAGGTGGTAGTATTTACTTGCACAAGAAGGTACAGCCATCAAGTCCTCTGGTCTGTATTTAGCCTCTGGTGTGTATTCAAAATGGGGCCAAAGCTGCTTCGTATAATGAAGACATCCAGGACAAGGTGCAGCCTCAAAATTGCTTTTTACACAAGATAGACTGACTGACAGCAGGATGCATCTGATTACAGCATTATGTCTCTTGTCTTTGACCACTGTTTTCTGCTCTTAGGTGATAAATTCCAGAAAACAACTAACTCATTATTTTTATCCAGTTTTATCTATTTTTTTAATGGCAGGAAGTTAAGTCTAGTATTAGTGACTATGCCATGCTCAGAAGTGACATGCTACAAGTATACAGAAAACACTGCAAAGACCAGCAAACACTCTTTGTAGCTCTAAATGAGGGTTTGCACCAAGGGGAAAGGCAACTGCTTTCATAGAGGATGTGGCTGTGACAGGTGATCTCTGCTACTCACTGGCTACATTCTCCATGTGGTGAGTAGACACATGGACATTCCTGGCCTGTAGTCTATATTCCTTGTATCCACGTACACCTGAATCTCCAATAATCCTATTGTAAAATTAATTTTCACTCAAAATCTCATGGCTATCTCATCACAGACTTCAGAAAGACTGACCCATCTCTAGCTTTTCAGAGAAGAACAGCATTTAATATCTTGCAGAGCCTGAGGCTCACAGAAAGGGGGCGATGACTGCCCTAATGTCGTAGATCACAGGTGGGCAGAGCCAGGCAGGAGGCTCTAAGCAGTGATCCTTTGTGGCTGAAGGAGCTGCTGAGGAAGGGCTTTTAAAGCTCCCATCCTTCTGCTGAACCCCTCAGCTTAGGCTAAGGCATCTGTCAGGTCCTCAGCACTCCCAGTCCTTGAAACCGGATTCATCCATCTCCAAGTTCAGGTCTACTGGGCTACTCCTTTGCTGGGAGTTTTGTCCCTTGGAAGCAGCCATATCTGCATCTTCTCTCTGGGCTACAAACTAATGAGAATGGGAGAAGTCATTTATCATTCTAATAAGATCTTCACATTCAGATATTAGAGGCCTCTACTTTATTGGTACTTTGGGATAAAATACTACGGGAATCATTACCTTCTGCAGTTGATGGGTTCTGTGAAAGCTGTTCATGTAAGCCACTGAGAGCCTGAATCAGTCATCCCGGACACCCTGTGCTTCCTGGCAACTCCCCTTGCCAGTCACCAATGTGGGATATAACTCTTTTTATATCCTCAGCACAGACCCTCACAGCTGTGAATATTCCCTCTCTTTTACTCAGGAGGTCTCTTTATACATGCCTCCCAGTTCTGCAGACAACTTGAGATCTTCATGTCCCATAATGTTGCAGCTAAAGAAATCAGCCCACAGCCCCAGGTGATGTTACCTCTGCAAGTGTAGCTGTTGGAAGAATGCCTCTAATCAGACATTAAACAGTAGTGGTTGGCTTCTGAAAGTGCCAAGATGGGCCCAGAGGATAAGACATTGTGAGGGTAGCCACTGCCTTCATGGCCTTAAAAGGGCAATACCTCTGTGATGACCTAGATCTATTCCCTTCAGGAGAGCTCTGGCTCAGAGAAAATGAGCGTGAGGTAACAATGGTGGGATGATGCTAAGAAGTCATATCCTAGTCCCAGTTTTGCCACATATCAGGCATCCTCTCCTCCACTGCATTTCACGTCACTTTGTCCTTTGGGATTTGGATTCTGCATTAGAATTCCCGAGTCATTATCCCTTAACAAAAGGGTGCATGAATGTTACCTGATCGTCACTCAAGTCTTCATCACTCCGGATCATCAAGGTTCCAAGAATTTTCTCTGAACCCCACTGTTTTCTCTCCATAAAGTCTTCTGTTGGAATCACCTTGGCCAATTCTGTCATTTCTCTGCTGGAATGCATCCTGCACTTCTTCATGGCAATGCATACTTGATTCTCCAGCAAGCCAGCTGTAAACTTAATTAAAACACACACTATGGTGTCGAGTTCAGCTGACATGAGGACACAACTGGGCATCGCTGGAGGAGAACTTCCTGCAGCTTCAATGGTGCCTGATGGTAGTCCACATACTACACAAAGGGATTTGTGTACTAGCCTTGCAGTGGCCCTGCCCTGTTGTAGAATATTGTTTTGAGATGTGTTACATTTGTTTATGCTGTGGAACATTTATTTAATGATGAAAACATGCATTGCATTTTTTCACATTGCTTTTGTTTGACTTTGTGAAGCTGTGTTACTGTGCCTGTGCAAAACACCTGATGGCTTAATAAAGGGCTGAACAGCCAACAGCAAGGAGAAAGGATAGGTGGGGCTGGAGAGAGAGAGAATAAACATAAGGAGAAATCTTGGAGGAAAAGAAAGACAGAGCAAGAGAACAAGGAGAGAAAGACGCTAGAGGCCAGCCACACAGCCAGCCATGGGGTAAGAGTGAAAGTAAGATATACAGAAGTAAGCAAAGGAAAAAGCCCAGAGGCAAAAGGTAGATGGGATAATTTAAAGTTAAGAAAAGCTGGCAAGGCTGGGCATTTATAATTAAGAATAAGACTTCATGTGTGACTTATTTGGGAGCTGGGTGGCAGGCCCCCAAAAGACCAAGAGCAAAGAGCCAAAGGAGTTTAAACAAACAAACAAACAAACCAACCAACCAACAACAGAATAGTGCTATGGTTATCCAACAGCAAACAGCCCCTGGGAGCAAGCTTAACTTCCTAATTTCTTGGGCACATCAAAGGTAAATTCCAGTGTCCAAAGTCAGTTTTCTCCCCCACCCCAGAGCCCTACTGTTAAGGGTTTCCTTCCTTTATAGGTAAGTATTCTCTCCCTGAGCTTTTAAGCGTGTCTTCTATCTAATTTCTGCACAATGGTGGCTTTGTGAATGAAGCATTAATTGCTTTTTCAGTTTGGCAACTGGTTCCTAGCAGAAGTTAAATATCTATTGAGTACTTATTGACCAATATTTGCAGGTCCCTAAAAGAGTAAAGAGTACAATAGCCCTCAGCCATACCCATGTTTTCACAGAAGAGGAGCAGAGAGTCTTTTTGAGGTGAAGTGCCTCCCCAAGATCTCCAAGTTTGTGGGTGATGTAAAGAGCTGCATCAGACAGTGTGACTCCAGGATTTGCACTCCATACTGCTCTGATGTATGGACTAACCCTTGAGACTGGATGCTTTCTGAATCTGTGGCACCTGATCTGGCTATTGCATTCTCATTGGTGACTAACCACGTTTACCCCTGCTACTTGGGAAGAAGTTAGCTTTACTTTACACTTGAAAGGGCCTTCAGTATGCATTGACTCTTCAGACTCACATTCCAAACTGTCAAGTCTCCCCTATAGATACAGACCACTATACCATGCTTTATTTTTTTTTTTTTTCTCCAAAGACATATTTCTTTCAGAGGTCTTTCCCAGGAAAAGCTCAACAGGGCAATAGAATCTACAACAGTAGCACCAACAATTGTCCTCTTGACCAAGTTCAAGTCAGACTTATGAAGTCTACTTTCAGGTAGGCCTGTATTTGGATTTTTGACAAGTCTACTCTTTTATTGTTGCTGTTGTTTTGTTTATGTGTTTACTTCTGTTTTTGTAAACCAACCAAAGTTTCCCCTCCCTCCTCTTTTCCAGTTCTTCACCTTCTTTTATCCCCCCTCCTTCTCCTCTGTTTATCTTCAGAAAAGGGCAAGCATCCCATGGATATCAGTGAGCCATAGTATATCAAGTTGCAGTGAGATGAGGTACCTTGTCTTCTATTAAGTCTGCACAAGGCAATCTAGTAGGAGGAATGGGTCCCAAAAGCAGGTAACAGATTCAGAGACAGCCCTTTCTCCCATTGTTAGGAGTCCCAGAAGAAGACCAAGTTACACAACTGTAAAATATATGCAGAGGCCCTAGGTCAGTCTCATGTAGGCTTCTGGTTGTTGATTCAGTCTCTGTGAGTCCCTGAGCCCAAAGTTAGTTGGTTCTTTATGTTTCCTTGTGGTGTCCTTGACCCCACTGGCTCCTATAATACTTCCTCTCCATCTTCCACAGGATTCCCCAAGCTCCACCTAATAATGTTTGTCTGTGGATCTCTGCATCTATTTCTGTCAGTTGCTGCATGAAGCCATTCTGATAGCAGTTGGGCTAGGCACCAATCTATAGCTAGGCACCAATGATAGCAGAATATCATTAGGAATCATTTTATTGACTTCCCTTTTTTCTTTTTCCTTCTTTTTCTTTTTTGCCAGTCATGTTTGGTTCTACCCTAGATCTTTGGGCTATCCCACCTCTGGGTCCTGGTCCTCAAGGGTGAGTTCCCTCTCATAGTATGGGTCTCAAGCTGGACCAGTCATTGGTTGGCCACCCTCACAATTTCTGCACTATCTTTACCTCAGCACATCTTGTAGGCAGGAAAAATTGTAGGTCAGAGGGTTTGTGGCTGGGCTGCTATCCCAATCCCTCCACTAGAAGTCTTGCCTGGTTATAGGAAATGGCCAATTCAGGCTCCATATCCCCCATAGATTCTTGAGAGTTTGTATTGCACTAAGTTTCTAGCTCTTCCCAGAGATGCCCTCAGACTCTAGTTGTCTCTCCCAGTACTCTCTCCATCCATGTTCCCCTCCACCTGATTCCTCCTGTTCCCACTGCCCCTGGTTCAGAACCTACCCCCACCCCTCCAATGGTGAAGTCTATTCTATTTCTCCTTTGCAGTGAGATTCATGCATCCTCCTTTGAACCCTTTTTGCTACTTAGCTGCTCTGGGTCTGTGGATTGTAGCATGGTTATCCTTTACTTTACTGCTAATATCCACTTATAAGTAAGTACATACCTTGTTTGTCTTTCTGTGTGTGCATTACCTCAGGTGATATTTTTCTAGTTCCATCCATTTGTCAGCAAATTTCATGATGTCATTGTTTTTTAACAGTTTAACACCCCACTGCATAAATGTACCACTATTTTAAATCAATTTTTCACTTGAGGGACATATAAGTTCTTCCAAGTTTTCAGCTATTATGAATGAAGCTGCTATGAACATAGTTGAGCAAGTGTCCTTGTGATATGGTGGAGCAAATCCTTTGGGTACATGCCCAGGAGCGTTATATTTGGGTCTTGAGGTAGATCAATCCCCAATTTTCTGAGAAACTGTCATACTGATTTTCAATGAGGCTGTACAGTTTGCATTCTCACTAGAAGTGGAGGAGTATTTACCTTGCTCCATATCCTCTTCAGCATGAGCTGATACTTGTCTTTTTGATCTGAACTATTTTGGCAAGTGTAAGATAGAATTTCAGTGTCATTTGATTTGCAGTTCTCTGATGGCTAATGATGTTGAACACTTTTTAAATTTGTTCTCGGCCTCTTGAGATTCCTTTGTAGAATTCTGTTTAGATCTGTACCCCATTTTAAAACTGGATTATTATTATTATTATTATTATTATTATTATTATTATTATTATTACATCTAGTTTCTTGAATTCTATTTTGGAAGATCAGCCCTCTGTCAGACATGGGGTTGGTGGAGATCTTTTCCTTTCTGTAGGCTGCCATTTTGTCCTTATGATAGTGTCATTTGCCTTACAGAAGCTTTTCAGTTTCATGAGTTTCCATTTATTAATTGTTGGTCTTAGTGTCTGCATGATTGGTGTTCTGTTCACGAAGTTGTCTGCTGTGCCAGTTCATTCAGGGCTAATTCCCCACTTTCTCTATCTGGTTTAGTGTATCTCGTTTTTTGTTGAGGTCTTTGATCCACTTGGATTAGAGTTTTGTGTGGGGTGATAGATATGGATCTATTCGCATTCTTCTACCTGCTGACATCCAGTTAGACCAGCACCATTTATTGAAGATGCTTTCTTTTTTCCATTGTGTAATTTTGGCTTCTTTGTCAAAAATCAAGTGTCTATAGGTGTGGTTTTTTTTTTCTGTCTATGGTGATTGAATGTATTGCTGGATATATTAGTCTGGGCTGGCATCTGTGGTCTCTTAGAGTCTGCAGCACATCTGTCCATGTCCTTTTGTCTTTTAGAGTTTCCGTTGAGAAGTTGGGTATAATTTGAACAGGCTTCCTTTGTATGTTACTTGGCCTTTTTCCCTTGAAGCTTTTATTGTTCTTTCTTTCTTCTATATGTTTAGTGTTTTGATTATTATGTGGTGAGGAAACTTTCTTTTCTGATCCAATCTATCTGGTGTTCTATAAGGTTCTTGTACCTTTTTTACGTCAGGAGGCTTTTCTTTTACAATTTTGTTATCTATATTTTATGGGTTTTGGAGCTAGAATTCTTTTCCTTCCATTCTTATTGTTCTTAGCTTTGGTCTTTTCATGTTGTCTCAGTCTTTCTGTATGGTTTGTGCTAGGAGATTTTTAGATTTGACACTTTCTTTGACCAACGAATGTATTTCTTCTATCATATCTTCAATGCCTGAGATTCTCTTTTCTATCTCTTGTATTCTGTTGGTGATGCCTGCATATGTAGTTCCTATTCACTTACCCAGATTTTCCATTTCCTAAATTCCCTCAGTTTGTTTCCTTTATTGCTTCTATCTTGATTTTCATTTCTTGAATAGTTTCCTTCACCTGTTTTTGTTTGTTTGTTGGATTTCTTGGCATTCTTTAAGGGATTTGTCAATTTCTTCCAATTTCTTGGTTATCTTCTCCTCAATATCTTTAAGGGAGTTTTTCATTTCTTTTTAAGAACTTTTATCATCTTGATAAAGTTGTCTTTAAAGTAATTTTCTTGTACTTCAGCTTTGTTGGAATATTTAGATCTTGCTTCTGAAAGATAGGTGGGTGATGCCATATTACCCTGGCTGTTTTTTAATTTTTATTAAGGGATTTTCTATCCATTTTACATATGAACCACAGATTCCCCTGTCCTCCCTTCTCCCATTTCCAGCCTCCCCCTAACTTACCCCCCACCCCATTTCCACCTTCTCCAAAGCAAGGTCTCCCATGGGGAGTCAACAGAGCCTGGTACATCCAGTTGAGGCAGGTCCAAGCCCCTCCTCCCTGCACCAAGGCTATGCAAAGTGTCTCCACATAGGCAGTACGCTCCAAAAAGCCAGCTCCTGCAGTAGGGACAGGTCCAAGTCCCACTGCCTTGAGGGAGGGGGCAAACAATTCAAGCTCAACAACTGTCTCGCTTATTCAGAGGGCCTACCTAGTCCAGTACCATGGGGAATCTTCAGCTATTGGTCCATAGTTCATGTGTTTCTACTAGTTTGGCTAGTTCTCTCTGTACTTTTTCCAATCATGGTCTTAATGTTTCTTGCTCATAGAATCCCTCCTCTCTCTTGTCAATTGGACTCCTGGAGCTCTGCCTTACCCTGGCTATTGTTAATTGAACTTTTATACTTAAATTTAGGCATTTTGGTTTGGGATAATGAGATTTAGGCCCTGATTTCTGAGTTTGTGTTTGTTTGATGGCTGTTTTGTGCCTTGCTCTGTTTTCTCTTTGGTTTTCTAGTCTTTGTGGCCTGGATTTCTGGTGGCTGATGTGACTTCTGGTCTATTAGGGACTTTCTGCCCAAGTTGGGAGCTGTCCTTCTGGTAGGTAGCTTGGCCTTTGGTGCAGCAGGCTGTCACTGTTCTTGTGACTAGTATGGCCTGCACCTGAGCAGCTGAAGTCTGGTCTGACTGGTGTGGCCTCTCTAAGTAGTGGAAGACTGCTGGGGTTGAGGGTAGGACCCAGCAGTGGAGTAGGAAATGAGCTGTTCTTCTGACTGTCATGGTCTGAACCTGAATGGCCTTAGGTCAGGGCCCAGCATCAGGGCCTGTGATCTAACAACGATTAGCTGTGAATGGGAAGTCCAAGAATCCAGTAGTTGCTCAGTCCCCAAGAGCCTGGGTGTCTCAGCTGATCTTCTGTATAGGCTGGAATCCTGAAGAAGTAGGCTCCAATGCCAGTGAAGGGATGGATGTGCTGGCAAGGTAAGGTCAAGCAGCCAAAAGACTGCCAAGTCTACTTTTAAGAGTTAAGACTCCTGATTAGTAATAATCCCCCTCACCTTTGGCTTGCCTTTAGTAAGAATCCTGCATTAATTATATTAACTAAGTTTCTGTCTGTGATATATGTATTATAACAAATAGCTGAGATAGATCAACACATAGAAAGAGAAGGATTACTTTAGCTCACAGTTTTGGAGGTCTTAGTCTTTGTTACATTGGTCTAATTGCTTTGCTCAGTGGGAAGAAAGCCACTTGGAAGCAGAAGGTAGAGCTAAGTGATAGGAGAAGAAGGGGCTGATGACATGTAGTTCTACTGAGAGCATTCAGCCAATAATCTGATGACCTCACAAGAGTCTCTACCTCCTAACATTTTAACCAGTTTCCAAAACTGCTGCTGTAGTGACGACTTTAGTACACAGACCCTTTGGAGACTAAGATTCATTCAACTTTAGCAGTTCTCATTAGATAATTTAAACCATAATTCCTCATCCCTTGATGTTTAATTGAATTTTCTTACTCATTTCATCTACTAGCACCCAATGTTCATTGTCTATAATTTCTGTACTATCTTTGCTGTTTTCAGAGTTGAGCTGACTTTTTATCCTGAAGTCTCTCTTTCTTGTTGCAATTGATCTAATAAAATCTGTCTTGCTGTTTCATATTATCCAACTTCACAATGAGAGACACTTACAGTAACAGGGGGTCTGATTTCACTTCTTTTCATGGATTAAAACAACTTCCTTAAGCTACTTTTTGATGCATAATAGTATACAAATACCCACAGAACTTGGCATATTATCATGAGCTAGATATATATGCTTATCCAGAGGAAAAATCAGAATGAATCTAGCATACTTCTTCTTATTGTTGAATTGCTTCCAAGCCCAAGAAATTCAACCTCAAATAATATTTCAGATTGAAAGACTCTCATAGCCACTATACTAGTTTAACGAATCCTAGCTGTTTTCTTGATACACTGCCCTTGACCTCATAGAATTGTTTGTCCTGTTGTATGTGGTTAATTGTTATGTCAGTAACATGCACAAGTAATTAGAAATAGAAGTCAAATGTCTTCACAAATTAACTGAATGCTGCTTGTGATATTTATTTAAATTACAAATGCTTCTTCTTAATTAACATGTTTGTCTTCACAAGAAGTCTATAATGGCTGTGAAGAAAATGAGATCTGACAGTTATCATTGCTAAAGACAGACCCTCATCCCACATTAGGCTCTGGCCTAGTGATGCCATGCACAGAGTAGTCAGTTCTTCCCACTGCACCTCAAGTGTGAGCATACATCATGGGAGTGTCTGAGTTAAAGGGACTGACTGTTGTCACACAGCTAAGAGGGTTTGAGTGATCTTCAGAGCAAGGTCTGGCCATGAAGCCAGACAATTGAAATTGTGCCTCACAGGAACAGAATATTCTCCTAAAATGTTATTTCCTGAAGGAGACCAAACTAGGTCTTCTGAAGATGAGGTGTGAGCATCAGGATTCTCTAGAATGTCCTGAATATTCTTTCTGGAAAGAGATGTACATAGAGGTTTGAGGGTTTGCTAGTGTCTGAAAGATTTGCGTTTTCTAAATGCATATAGTGAAATCTTTATCCCCAATATGACAGTGTTAGGAGACAGGACCTTTGAGAGGTGATGTGTTGATGAAGACAGGACCAAATAATGATGATTAATTTTCTCCTGATCGGGCCTCAGACACCCAACCTTTCATCACAAACATAGTTGGAAGGTACCTTTTGTGTAACAGGCAAAGATACTCATGAGAAATCAAATCATGGTGCTTTGATCTTAGGTTTCTATCCTTCAGGACATGTCTGTTCTTACAGCTGTTCCATCTATTGAAATGTGTTACATCATCTGGAATACACAGGTGCACAGATGAATGTCTCAGTACATTCTGTGATTATTCTTTTGCATAAAGATCTCTGAATCTTAAAAAATTTCTTATAGTTATTAATAATTTTCTCCTACAATACCCCAAATACCACAGAAGTATCAAAGTACTTTATCTAGTCTCCAGACATGAAGCATCTCTCACACCTTATGAGAACTTATGAAGCAGGCCAGGATTGAAAGTTACCTTCATGCTTGGTGGCTGCCTTAGTAGACGTCTCCCAGCCTAGCCATTCGGAGACCCTACTCATAGGGACACTATTCCTAAAGATCACACTGACTGGACTCCTCTGAGCATTTGGCTGCACGGCTTCCATCAACTTAATCTGAACTACTCTTTGCTATACTCACACATGTAACCTAGTGGTAGAGAAAACCAACTGGAAGTTGGCACAACTTCAGTAATGCCGGCTCCCTTAATTTAGAAGTTTAGTTCCTTCAAATGCTATCTTTAACTTTCCATTATGTGTTCTTAAAAAGATTTGCCAAACACATCTAAAGAACAAATGACATTCATAAGAACTTTTAAACAGCTTAAAACAATGACATCATTAAGCTCATTAGGCATATGATTTTGTATTGTTAAACTCTTCTGTCTTCATTAGACATTAGTAATCATTCTTCAGAGTCCTTTACTGGATAATATTTTATTTGCATGCTTAAAATAAAATATATAGACACAGATTTTTAAAAGTTGAGTAGAAAATTACATGATGAAAATTGAGATAAGTGTAATGACCAGGAAAGCCAATACCAATACTTGAAGCAATAAATTTAGCATAGATTTCTGGATGTAACTGTCCTGGAAGTAATGAAGATATTCTGTGCTACTCCTTCTGTCTATCATATATTTAAACAATGGTCTCCATGAAATTAGAGTTTCCTGTCATGTTGAGAGAAGAAAAATGCTGAGGCTTTCATGCCAGCCAAGTTTAGGAGCTATCTCCCAGAAAAAGTTTCATACATTCTGACAACCTGTTGTGTCACGTTGCAGGATAGAGCTAAACAGAGCCAATGATGGTGAGTGTAAGCACATCCTGACCAGGAATGCTCAGCTATGCACACTTCTAGCTCTTTATTCAAATCTGATTCAGGACCCAGAAAATGGAATTGATGGGTTATTGGGACCACTGTGTGCTGTGGATATCGCTCTGTGTAAATAAAGTTCTGATTGGCCAGTGGCCAGGCAGGAAGTATAGGCGGGACAAGAGAGAAGAGAATTCTGGGAAGTAGAAGGTTGGAGAGGGAGACTGCCTACCGCCGCCATGAAAAGCAACATGTAAAGACACCGGTAAGCCACAAGCCATGTGGCAAAGTATAGACTAACAGAAATGGGTTAATTTAAGATAGAAGAAGCAGATAGCAAGAAGCCTGTCACGGCCATGCAGTTTCTAAACAATGTAAGTTTCTATGTGCTTTCTTGGTTGGGTCTGAGAGACTGTGGGACTGGTGGGTGAGAGAGATTTGTCCTGACAGGCCAGGCAGGAAAACTCTAACTACAACTGTGTTTATATTCCTTTTTGTTTAATTAAAAAATTCTTTTAAAAATTTTATATGTAAGTACTATTTACATAATTTCTACCCATCTCCCTTCTTCAATTTTTCCCATATCTCCTCTGACTCCCTTTAAAATTTATTATTTCTTCAATACTTAATCTGTGGATGTAAGGATAAATATTTATGTGGAAGTTAGAAATCATACTGGTTTAAAAAATGGCAGTACTATGTGCTCCTCTAGGGCCTGTGATTTCACTAGCCATATATAGCTGGCTACATTTACAATACCAGGCCTGGATTCCTTCCTACTGAGTGGCCTTACATCCAATAGGTATCTGTAGGTTACTGCAAAGATATAAGTGTCACTGTAGCATCTTATGCTGACCATTTGTTGTGGTTCTCAGGCTATAAAGCCTGATTGGATAGGACTGTTGATTGCTTTTTCTCTTTGGTAGATTATGGGAGTTAGTCCTCAGGGAAGGAAAGAGATTTCAGGTCAGTCTGAGCTCACTTTCTCCAAGTCCTATCTCAAAATTGTGTAGTGTCTTTATCAATAAGGTGGCAACCAAGAGCAATAGTAATAGCCTATATTGCTCTTAAGAGTAGCTTGAGAGGTTTTCCACACACGGTACTAGAGATTTTGTTAGATAGTCGATGGCTCCTGGAGGGAACATTATCACCCCTTGTGGACTAACTTCATTTAAACTGTATATATGCACACACACACACACACTCACACACACACACACGCTACTAAATGCACAAGTACAACATGCTTATTTTGTATGTTATTTGTACATCACAAAGTCTCATTATCAGGACTGCCCAAACATGAGTTGAATAAGGACAATGATAGACATGTGGAAACCCTATACAAAGAACTACAGGCAACCAAGGAGTTCAGAGCGTGGGAGAAATAGTCTTTCTTAGGAAAAAGCAAACCAATTGGTTATCCCATACTAAATGTCAGCCCTGACCTTTTAACTAAATATAAAAAAACCCAACCCACTGCACTATGATTTTTTAGAAACTTTAGTGTTATTTATCTCTCCTTACTCTCTCACTCTTTATTTTGCCCTCTCATCCCTCTTCCCTGGTAAAGCCCTCCACCCTTTGTTTTCCATCCTCTTCAATAGCAACTGTGTCCTATTATCCCCTTCAGTGGAGCTCTTTCTACCCTCCTCCCTATGGTCCCTTTTTACTTTTCCAGTATGTGAAGTTACTCTAAGTGAAAATACTCAAAACTAAAGATTTGGAACTAGGGTCAACAAATACGAGAGAGTGTGCACCATTTGTCCTTTTGGGCCTGGGTTATCTTCCTCAAAATTATGTTTTGTAGTTCCATTCCTTTAACTGAAAATTTCATAATTACATTGTTCTTCATAGTTGAATAAAAATCCATTGTGTATATGTACCATATTTTCATCATCCATTCATCTGTTGAAGGCTATTAAGGTTGTTTACACTATTGTGAATAGAATAACAGTGAAGATGGCTGAGCAATTATCTATGAAGTAGGATGTCAAGTCCTTTGAGGCATATGCTCAGGAGTTGTATAGCAGGGTCATATAGTAGATCTATTTCAGCGTTTTGAGAAGTTTCCATATCAACTTTCAGAGTTGCATCTGAAAAAAAAAAGTGGCTGCATCGCTTTGTAATCCCACCCACAGTGAATGAGCATTCCTCTCTCTACATTCTATCCAACTTTGTTGTCACATATTTTGTTGAACTTAGCCATTCTGACTGGGGGAAGATGAGACATCAAAAATAGCTCTAATTGCATTTCTGTAATTGCTAAGGCTATTTAACACTGTTAAAGACACTTCTTAGAGATTTTTATTTCTTATTTTAAGAACTCTCTGTTCAGATTCATAGTCCACTTTAATTAACTGAATCATTTATTTTCCGGACTTCTAGTTTTTTGGATTCTTGTATATTCTGGATATTAATTCTCTATCAGATGCACAGCTGGCAAAGATTCTCTCCCACGCTGTGGGATTCCTCTTCACTAGATTGATTGCTTCCCTTGCTGTTACAGATGCTTTTTAGCTTTATGAAGTCCCATTTGTCAATTGTTGGCCTTAATTCCTGAGCTAATGGAGTTCTATACAGAAAATTAGTTGCTGGATCTGTATCTTGTAGTGTATTTTCTGTGTTTTCTTCCAGCAGTGTTCCTCTTCTTAATGTGGCCACCCTGAATAAATACCCTTGCCCCTCTTCTCTCTTTTACATGTGGGCATAACTGGCTTGTTGAAGATGGTGGCTGAGCTGCTGAGAACCAGGCTCTCACCTTTAAAGTCTGGTAACAAGCGTCTTACAGGGAGAAGATCAAACAGGAGCAGGTGGTCTGGTCATGGCATGAGTTCTCCCACCCTTGCCCTCTAAACCTAAGATAAAAGAAAAAAAGTAAAATAAAAATGGGTGATAGAAAAACAAAAAAGGGATTTATTTAGAGAGGTCCTGTTCACAGAGAGGTTCATGAACTCATACCATGCAATGAAAAGTCCACAAGACTTTGTCAGGTAGAGGAAATCATAATGCCCAATGATCTAACTTGTCTGCCACTAAAACAATATCTGAGCCTGTGTTTACTGGTGTAGAGCAAACTCTAAGGTCTGGAGTTCATGTCTTTGGTGAATAAATAAGCACTAAAAGACCAGGGTAGCGAGGTTATCAGGGAAGGGAGCAGGGAGGAAAGGGGTGGGCTCTTTGCAGAGGGCTGACTAGTCTGAGCTAAGGGCACACCTGTGTGCTACGTCTCAGCGACTTATATCAGCAAAGACGACAAGGGGAGAATTAACCTACATGACCATCTCCGGTAGTTCAGAGATTTTTCTCTTTGGGCCTTTTTTTAGATGGACACAATACAGGCCTATGCCAGCATGCCTGGCTTCACTGGGCCATAAACCCTCCTATAGGATGGATGCAAGTCTAGGTGTGATCAGGTGGAGTGCCCTTGAGAAGTTGGTTGGTGCTTTGGTAGAGAGGCTGGGGCTACTCTTATCTGACACATGTCCTGGAAGGACGTGGGCCCAGAGTTTTGAATGGCTCCTAAAAGATATCCAAGTCTCCATTGAAAAAGACCATGTCCTAGGCCCAGCTCAGGACACAGAGGTTTTGACAACTTGCAGGAGTCTGATCACAGCTGGGGTGATGTAGGCAGGCAGTTCTCCATATGGATGTTTAGTGTATTGGTTAATATTCAGTGTTAGCATGACAGAGTCCAGAATCATCAAAGGAATGGTATTTCTTTCATCATAAAACTATAGGAGTGCATTTGAAGGGTTATTTGGATTAGGTTAACTGAGATGGGACAACCTACCAGAAAGGTGGGGAGCATCATTCCTTGTGTTGCCCCTTATTGAATAACAAGGAGAAAGCTAGAGTAGAAGCATTCAGTGCTCTCTGTTTCCTGACAACAGATGCACTGTGACTAGCTGCCTCAAGAGGTAGCTGCATTAATTGACTGATGTCATGCCTTCCCTGCTGTGATGAACTGCAAGTCTAAATAAACCCTTCTGCCTTAAGCACCTTTGTTAGGTGTTCTGGTGTGGTAATGAGAAAAGTAACTAACACACTCAGTGGCCCAAGGAGGCCCTCATTCCCTTCTCACTCTACACAGGGAAGTTGATCATAGCCTGGAAACTCCAAGGCAGCAGTCCTATTGCCCAAACAATCCTTCAGGAAGACCAAGGGACTTCTCGGCGTATGTACCTGCCTTGTGCTGTTTTCTCTGGTTGATTATTAAAATGAACATAAGGCCCTTTGAAGGGGTGAGTAGATGGCTCAAGGTAGAGAATTAAGAATTTACACAATGATCCAAAGTTGACTGACTGTGAGCTAGGCATGGCCAAGTCTCTGGGAACAGTGTTGATCAGGGCTGTTTTCCATCTGATCTAAACAGCACAAGCAATTTAGAGAGGCTTGTGCCTGCCCTGCTGCCATAGCTAGAATGGTGTAGACTTGCCAGTTGGGAACATGTGCTAAAGCATGTACCATCCCTGGAAGCTTGAGATCTGCAAGTCCGTAATATACCCCCATAGCTGACTGGGCCACATTCTCATTGCTTTATGTTTGTGTTCTGCCAATCTAACCTGCTTTCTTGTGAGAAGAATTGCTTTTAGTGTGAATTCCAATTTGTCTTAATAATAAAAACCCAGAGCCAGATATCAGGGTAAATGCTGAAAGATCAGAGAAGTAAAGGAACTAGCCAAAGTTACCTCTTACCTCCATGGCTTCTCAGACTGAAAAGGGGAAATCCTGTCTCCACCCACCTTATATTCCTGTCTCCACCTCCCTAGTGTTGGGATTAAAAGCATGTGCCTCTCAAGTACTGGAATCAAAGGTATGAGATTCGAAGTGCTTCTATCAAAGGCGTAAGATCCCAAGTGCTAAGATCAAAGGAGTGAACCACCACCACCTGGCTCTGTTTCTCTTTTAGACTGGCTCAATCTCCTGTAGCCTAAGGTGGCTTTGAACTCCTGATCTTCCTGCTTCCTACTCCAGTGTGCTCGGATTAAATTGGTGTGCTGTAGTTGGAGAGCTTTTCTCCAGGTGCCAACAAGTCCCCACAGTACCACAACCCACTTATAAAATAATCATTCAGATGCTTATATTACTTATAAACTGTATGGCTGTGGCAGGCTTCTTGTTATCTACTTCTTCTATCTTAAATTAACCCATTTCTATTAATCCATACTTTGCCACGTGGCTTGTGGCTTACCAGTACCTTACATCTTCCTTGTCATGGCGGTGGCTGGCAGTTCTCACTCTCAGCCTTCCTGTTCCCAGCATTCTCTTCTCTGCTTGTCCCACCTGTACTTCCTGCCTGGCTATTGACCAATTAGCATTTTATTTACACAGAGCGATATCCACAGCACTTCCCCTTTTCTTTTGTTTTTAAAGGAAGGTTTTAACTTTTACATAGTAAAATTACAATTATTAAGCAAGAATTACAGTTACAATATTAAGGAAGATGTCCTATCTATCTTACATTTGTGAGTCTAAGGTTTTTATATCTAACTTATCTTTTATCATAACTAAGGAAAATTGTCACTATCTAGCTTTAACTACATTAAAGACGTCAGAAGTATATAATATTACTTGAGAACCAGGAGAAGGATGCAAGCAACTTTCGGGAGTCTTGTAGGGTAGAAAGAGACAGCTGGCAGCCTGGACAGTCACCTAATGTTCCTTTGTAAAGTTGGGGCATTTGTCTTCAGCCCACAGGGCTAGAGTCTCTTGGTACTGTTTTCGGTGTCCTGTAGAATGTCTGGCAGTTTCCTGAAGCAGGAACCTGAAGGACATTTTTGTCAAGCAAAGTTCAGTGGTCACCTTTCTATGGGTTCTGCATGTCCAGTTGATCAAGCAGTCCAGGCAAGAACAGTTTCTTGCCCAAATGACTATTTTTGCCAAGAAGAAGATAAATTCCATATGAAGTGCCTTCAATGCCCATCCTCCTCTCTGAAGTAAATCGGTGCTGCCAGGAGCAGACATGTCTCATTGTCCAGAAAGTCTGAATTTTAAAAATATTTTAAATGCCATATTTTGTAGACCTTTGAAATGCTTGAAGATTACCTGTCTATCTAAAATATATCTATGTATACCTAGAAAACTTAACATGACTATAACTTTGACTACCATAGAAGACTAATTGATCTGTATTTCTTAATTATCTATTACAATCTAAATGAGTTGCATAAACATAATACCTCACACGAGAGTAGAAATGTATATACAGTATAACAAAATTAACTTTAAGTTTGTATCAATAGACTAAAATCTATACCAATGTAAGACATTTTAAACAAGTTGTTTTTCTTTAAAAGTAAGTTCATTAATCTACCCTTTTATCCTATTATCATATGTCCTTTTTTTCTTTAGAAAGAGATCACATTTATAATCAACCTGATTTAAATAAAAATATTATTTTTTTTTCTCTGTCCCACAGTAGAGGGCTCTTTTGATTTGGGACACAAGAATCTCTTAACCTTTTTTTTTTTTTTTTTTAGCAATATGTCTGGGTTTATAGAAGGAGTGAACCAATTCCATCTCCAAAGCCAGATTGATAATTTTGGGAATTTGGGCATAGTTTCTCTTACTATTTCCTGCTGGAGGGAGGTGCTTATGGGGACACAAAGAAAATTTTAGGATTATAGAGTAGTCTGTGAGGGTAAACCTCTGAGCCAGTTGCCTTGAAACCATTATGGAATTTGGATTATCTGGGCCAAGGTGTCGTCTGAGACCTTTCAGGTGGTCTTGGCTGATCAAACCTGATGTATCTTAATCTGGAACAAATCCGCAGCCTCTGGCTTTTTGTGGAAACAAAAGCAGAGACTCTTTTCCAAAGAAACATATCCTTATATCCAAATTTTGAAGTCAAGGAACAAAATTTACATATTTGTTTAACTCAACAGCTTTTATGATCAAATCTTTTTGTGTAGTTAAAAATCCCAAAGACAACATAAGCCAGATTTTCTGTGTAATATCCATCTTTGAAAAACTGAAACACCACTGTGGCTGCTGGCTCCACCCACCTCAGCTTCCCAAAGTGGCAGTGGTACAGTTTACAGCCAGCTCTGGGTCTGGAGCTATGTGTACCATCAACTATCAGAAGCAGTTCTATCAAAGCAGTGCATAGCCCAGAAACTTTATTTTATTATTATTATTATTTTTAACTAGCAAAGGCTAAATCCACCATGCAGCAGAGTAAAGTGCCTCTTGTAGACTCCTAATTCCTGCCACACTGCAGGTCAGACACACAGGCCAGGAACCCGCCATAGTAGCTCAAACAGGCAGGCTGCCACTAACTTGAGAGAGACAACTAGGAAGCTGTTTTTAACTCTGTTTTAGAATCTTTTTTCTCATGTTTTAGGTGGAAACTCTTGCCAACATGTTGGGCGCCATTTGTAGTTGGAGAGCTTCTCTCCAGGTGCCACCAAGCCCCCACAGTACCACAACTCACTTATAAAATAATCATTCAGATGCTTATATTACTTATAAACCGTATGGCTGTGGCAGGCTTCTTGTTATCTACTTCTTCTATGATAAATTAACCCATTTCTATTAATCTGTACTTTACCACATGGCTTGTGGCTTACCAGTACCTTACATCTTCCTTGTCATGGCGGTGGCTGGCAGTTCTCACTCTCAGCCTTCCTGTTCCCAGCATTCTCTTCTCTGCTTGTCCCACCTGTACTTCCTGCCTGGCTACTGACCAATTAGCATTTTATTTACACAGAGCGATATCCACAGCAGTGTGCCACCACTGCCTGGCTTCTATAATTAACTAGTGGCTAGCTACACCCTCTGATCTCCAGGCAAGCTTTATTTGTTAGAGCATAAACAAAATATCACATTTCCCCCTTTTTGTCTAAAATAAAAAGAAGGTTATAACTAATATAAGAAAAACTACATGCATCAAGTACAATAACTATATACAATATATGTAAGCACTAACACATCAACAATATCTAGTTCATTAGCAATTGACAAATTCACAGAAAATAGTCCATTATCTATCCTATTTTGATGAGTCCATAAGGTTACACCTAATTTACTTTCTAATCTAACTTGTATTACCAAAATTATCTTTTGATGTCTCTCAACCCTGTACACTTCACATTTCTTATCAGGTACTTATCCTGAAAAGATGTTCCTCTATACAGCCATCTCTGTGTTGTGGGGTCACTCTGATCCCCACTTAGTAGCAGGAGGAAGTTACTATATTGCTTTAGCATCATCTTAGAGGGTACTAGGTTGATGTTATTGATTTTCATGTCATTATTTGTTAACTTAGACCTTCTTGACCATACTATTAGAAAGGTATTATTGCCCCCACTTTGCCAACAAGGGAAATGATACAAACCTTGTCATTTATCCTGTTCAAGGTGAAGCAGCTGGGGTTCAGATACAGGGTACAGTAGAGTCTGACTCAGAGGCTGAGTGCAGGACTGCCCACGGACAAGATTCAACAGGATCTAGCTTGAGAAGTGAGAGCAAAGACCTTTCCCTCTACATATGACTATCTAGCTTAGTTTGAGACTTTTGGGAATTTTCTATTTTTCTTTAGTGTAAAGTGTTTCTGAGGTTAATAACTCACTGTGTGCTCTTACTGTGAGCTCTGTTGCTGGCTGTACTGTTTCTCCATGTCTACTCCCTTCTAAGCAGGATGCCTCTAATTCTCCATCTAAGCACATCCAATATCACCTCTTCTGGTGCCCCTTCATGCTCAGCCCTCTTATCTCATCTCTCCTGTAGATGCTGGGTGAGGGCAAGGGAGGCCTGGGTATAAAAAAAATGTAAGAAGTCTGAATTGCCTGCTTTAGGACCATTACCTGCCTGGTCCACTGAATCAGACACTTCTCATATGTAGTTCTGGGTGTGTGTGTGTGTGTGTGTGTGTGTGTGTGTGTGTGTGTGTGTTTGCTGTGGATATCACTCTGTATAAATAAAATGCTGATTGGCCAGTAGCCAGGCAGGAAGTATAGGCAGGACAAGAGAGAAGAGAATTCTGGGTGGTGGAAGGCTGGGTGGAGACAGACACTGCCAGCTGCCGCCATGGCAAGAAGCATGTAAGGTAATGGTAAGCCATGAGTCATGTGGCAAAGTATAGATTAATAGAAATGGGTTAATTTAAGATAGAAGAAGTAGATAACAAGAAGCCTGCCACGGCCATCCAGTTTGTAAACAATATAAGTCTCTGTGTGCTTTCTTGGTTGGGTCTGAGCGACTGTGGGACTGGTGGGTAAGAGAGATTTGTCCTGACTGTGAGCCAGGCAGGAAAACTCTAGCTACGTGTGTGTGTGTGTGTGTGTGTGTGTGTGTGTGTGTGTGTGTGTGAGAGAGAGAGAGAGAGAGAGAGAGAGAGAGAGAGAGAGAGAGAGAGAGAATGTTTGTGACAGACAGACAGATGGAGGGCACATCTCTTCATGCTCTGTCCAGGCCAGAGAGCTGCAGTAAGCAAGCCACTAGAGCCCAGATTAGTACAATCTATGGAAGGCAGACCTGACTAACTTTCTTTATTCCCCCATACCCTCCTCTCTCTAAGTTTTCTTTTATCTTTTCTTGGCACTGGGCCTTGCGTACTGATTAGAGTGGGGGTTCTCTACAGGTCCAGAAGTCAAACTAACTCTCTTCTTCCCTCTCTTCCCCCTTTCTTTTGGCCTTCTTCTATCACTTTCTATGTATACACTGCCAGATCTTTATCTTTCAATTCTTTACTGTCTGTGTGCCTAGTTAAGTCCCTTACAAGTGGTAGGACTCAGCAGAAAATCAAAATAGGAAAAGACAGTGGAGATATTCCTCCTAAACTTTGCTTCTTTATGCAAAGGAGAATATGGAGGTGAGAGAAGGTATGTGTTCTGCCCAATGCCTCCCTTGTAAATGGCTGAGGATGACACAGGCTCTGGGTTGGTTGTCTCATTTCTGCCTCCCCAGGTGCACTATAGAGCAACAAATTACTCTGTGGAAAGCCCTGTGCCTTGGGGTTTGTGAGTGTGATGGAGAAAATCACATCAATCCCTTTTCTGTGCTTGGGCAGACAGAATGGTCAGATGCAAACAGAAGGCATCCTCTTGCATCATGACCAAAGGTTATAAGGAGAAAGAATCACATGTATCAGAATATTATTATAGGGACCCATGCCCAATGTCACAGAGAACAGTTATCTGGAACCCTTCTCTATAGGATGCACATAGGAACTCTAGCATTCTTTTAGAAGTACTATCTCAGGTAGGGCTTGTGTTGTAATTCCTGCCCTTCTATCTCATTCAGATGACTGCTGGAGCCTTGCTCCTAATGGGTCTGATGACCTGGGACAGATGTGTGAAGTTGATGAAGCGGAGAAAACTCTGGCCACCTGTTTTAAACAAGTAACGCTGGATAATCTGAGCCGTTTTTATTTATATAGTTTTAATAGTTTGCATGAGCAGTTTTATAATCATGTTTTTTCCCTTAAGTTTCTAATAATGGTTACAATAATTGGCAGTTTGTTACCTTACCTAATTCCCCTTCTGTCCCCCAGCTTTCCCACTGGTAACAATTACCTACTTGATACATAGCTTTAATATTAGAGGCATAAGAGTGTAGCAAGCAACAAAGGACATTTTCTAACCAGGCACACCTACAGGTAGAACAGTGTGCCCAGTTTGGTTACAGTGTGACCAGTTGGCAGCATTTGTGGTTACAATGTCATGCAAAGTGAAGGAGAGTTTTGCCTCTAGTGGTTAATGTTTGCCTCTAGTCAAGTCTAAGTTCTCATGATTAACTCATCAGTGAAGGCTGAGTCAATTCATTCTTCATTCTGTACTACTCTGTCTCCTATGGGGATACACCAGGTTTTCTCCTACCATCCTGTAAACTATAAAACTTAAGAGCTTACCTTTAATAGTTGGCACTGCTTATCTCCTGTTCTCGTGTACCCTTCTTCTTAGCTTTCTACAGCATTGGCACAGCTATTAGAAAAGAGGTGGGTTTCTGTGACTCTGTTTCATTCCTTGTTCCTAGACTTCCCATTAACTCTTGATATCATCTATTTGTTTGTGTTTCTCCTAGACTCTTGTGGTTTGAATCATTCTTTCCAGAACAGTTGTGCAAATTTGTAATGTCATGAACTACTGTGACTCTTTCAGACTAGCCACAAGGTGTGTTGGAAAGGCAGCTGAAAATCCTGAATTCATGGTCACACTTGAAACATCAAAGGCTTCAGGAGCTGAATTGGATCCATTGTGTATTTTTAACATCATCCCCTCTGGATCACCCAGAGGAGAGTCATCAGGGTGAAGTTTTCCTAATGCAATAGCCATTCCATCTGTGGCTCTAAGAAGGTGAAACTAGAGGCCAACAATATAATTTATGGAAAGAAAGCAAGACAGCAGATAGCACATATGCTCCTGGGGTCATGCCCAGAATTATGCAGAAAACTATCCATCAGTCTTGCCAAAAAATGGCTTAAATTCTCTCAGACCTTGACCAAAGAACAACTTGTTAGTGCTATTCTCAGGCCTTGTCCCCTGAAAAAGTCACATGACTCCCAGCAGATGATCCCTTAGCAAGTTCTCTCTGAACTCACTGGTTTGGGCAGGCTGTGTGGTTAGCAGTCTCATTCCCCTGATCTCCTCAGGTCAATATGAATCACCTGTTGAATTCTGGGATGCCCTCACTCTTATGTCCTCTTGCCAGGCTCATCTCAAATAACTATTTTGCCAGTATTGTACAATGGGCATATCTTGCTAAGAAGATTAGTATTGTAGCATGCAGGGAACAATTATGAATATTATTGGTGGTTTTCTCACCCAGCAACCTATATAACCTTTTATCACTATGTAAGATAGCCAGGGTGCACATGCATGCATGTGCACGTGCGCGTGCGTATGCGCGCGCACACACACACACACACACACACACACACACACACACAGTTGATATATTGTGTACCCCAATAAACTTACCTGGGGCCAGAGAATAGAACAGCCACTAGATATAGAGGCCAGAAAATGGTGGCACACACACCTTTAATCCTAGCATTCCAGAGGCAGAGATCCTTTTGGATCTCTGTGAGTTCAAAGCCACACTGGAAACAGCTAGGTGTGTTAACAAGAGCCTTTAATCCCAGGAAGTGATGGCAGAAAGCAGAAAGGTATTTAAGGTGTGAGGACAAGGAAGTAGAGGCTGGCTAAGCTTTTAGGCTTTTGAGCAGGCATTCAGCTGAGATTCATTCTGGATGAGGACATAGAGACTTCCAGTCTGAGGAAACAGAATCAGCTGAGAAGTTGGAGAGGTGAGGTCAGTTGTGACCTGTTTTGTCTCTCTGATCTTACAGTGTTCACCCAGGGCCTGGGTTTGTTTTTATTAATAAGACCTTTTAAGATTCGTGCTACACCCCCCCCACACACAGAGACAGATACAGAGAGACAGAGATAGAGAAACAGAGACACAGAAACAGACAGAGACAGAGAAACAGAAAGACATGCAGGGAGAGACAGAGAGACAGATACAGGGAGAGACAGACACAGAAAGAGATAGAGAGACAGAGAAAGAGGCAGAAACAAGCACAGAAAGAGAGAAAAGATGGAGAAAGAGGGAGAAAGAGGGAGAGACAGATACAGAGAGGAAGAGAGGGGAAAAAGAGAGATAGAAGGGGAGAGAGAGAGACAGGGAGATGCACAGAGATAAAGAGAGACAGAGAAACATTTTCTAGTACAGTTAAAGTTGATTTCTCTATGTCTAGCATCCAAATTGACAGCAATAGGGTATTATCATTTTTTTTATCCTCATCCACATTCCAGGTACCATTCCACACAGTTCAGGGCTCAGTGGTGCTCAGTTATAGCTCCTGCCCACCTAGCTCATCATCCAGTCATGCCCCTCCTCATTGCCTCTGAACACTGTCTTTCCCACTCAGCACAGCATATTTCAGCACAGCATATTTGTATTTCCTCCGTAGAGTCAATGCTTCAGGGTAATGGCATCCTCCTTCCCATGAGGATCTCAAGGGCCGGATCCTTCATCCACAAGAGGGCCAGCACTGGTTTTCAGAGGTTTTGCGATGCCCTTGATGTGATGGGACTATTACTGACTGGACATTAGAGATATTTCTCAATATGGGAAGCTAGTGGACTCAGAGTAACATGAAATGAGTAAGATAAAAGACAATAGACAAAACATAATTTAGAGGCTAGACACCATTTTAGCAGAATAGAGACAAGAACCATGGTAGAAAAGCTGTGCATGCTCTAGGGCAAAGGTTCTCAACCTGTGGATCATGATGCCTTTGGGGCTTAAATGACCCTTTCACAGAAGTCACCTAAGACCACAAAAAACATAAGATACTTACATTAAGATTCATAACAGCAGCAAAATTACAGGTATGAAGTAAATTAATTTTATGGCGGGGGTCACCCCACAACATGAGGAACTGTATTAAAGGGTTCATAGCATTAGGAAGGTTGAAAACTATGGCTATAAGGCATATATGTGCCTAAATATTTGCTGTCCCTTGCGTCCTTTGTCAAACACATAATGTCAATAGATCTAGGTAGATTTAAAGAGGTAAGTATGGATACTCTGATGAAGAAAGTGACCTAAAGCAAAAGACAAAGTAATCCCCACACAGCAGAGCTCTGCATTCTGGACTCTGCAGGGTATGGTCAGTTCTATTTTCTACTGCTGAGGACCAAGGAAATAGAAATGTGAATTGATGGATGGTTTTCATGCTAGCCTCTCCACCCTCTACTACCAGGTGGACTTTTAGTTCTCCAGCTTCCCAGTCACAACTGTCCCTGCATCTCCATACTCCTCATAGTCAAAAGTACCCTGTAGCATGAACCTTAGAAGGTCTTATTAATAAAATCAAACCTGAGGCCAGTTATTCGGTTGAATCCCTGAAGATCAGAAAGACAGAACAGGCCACAGCTACCTCACCTGGACAACTTCTCAGCTGATCCTGTTTACTCAGTCTGGAAGCTTCTGAGTCCTCATCCAAATGGATCACAGCTGAATTGTTGCTCAAAAGCCTAAAGGCTTAACCAGCCAAATGCTTAACCAGCCAAATGCTTCTAGTTTCTGGTCTTCACGCCTTATATATATTTCTGTTTTTGTCATCACTCCCTGGGATTAAAGGCTCACTTCTTGGGATTAAAGGTGTGTGTCACCATGCCTGGCTGTTTCCAATGCAGCATTGAACTCACAGAGAGCCAGAGGAATTTCTGTCTCTGAAATGCTAGGATTAAAGGCGTGAGTGCCACCATTTTCTAGTCTCTGTGTCTAGTGGCTGTCTGTTCTCTGAGCCCAGATAAATTTATTAGGGTGCACAATATTTTGGGGAACACAATACTGCCGCAGTACCCAGTGAATATAATACCTAATATGAACACAATTCTTCCTCTCAGAGCTTCTGTGATGGCTGATCTTGAATGTCACCTTGACCCACCTGAGATAAGGGAACTTCAACTGAATAACAGCCTCCATAAGGCTGGCCTTTGGCCATGTCTGTAGAGACATTTTCATATTTGCTAATTGATGTAGGCTGGCTACTGTGAGCAATTTCATCTTTAGGTGGGTGGACCTGGGCTATATCAGAGAGGTAACTGAACACAAGTCAGAGAAAACAAATAAAAAGGACCCATAACAGTTTGACTCTAGGTTCCTGTCTTAAGATCATGTCCTGGCTTCTCAATGATGGGATGCTACTTGGAAGTGTAAAATAAAATAAACCTGTTCCTCCCCAAATTTCTTTGAGTCATGGCATTTACTATAGTAACAGAAAGCAAACTAGAACTGAATCATAATCTGAAAAGGAAGATATTTAAAAATGGAAAGTCTATAACCTGGAGGAACCAGATGTGTTCTATTCAATGTCATCTGACCAAGTGGGATGCATTGTTCATGTTGTTGGGCCTAGTCCAGTCCCATGTAGGCTCCACAGTCATTGATCCAACTTTCATGAGTTCCCTCTAGTTTGGTTTGCTTGTCCCTGCATTTTTCCCATCATGATCCTGATTTGGCATGGGAGACCACTTCCTAAATATAACACCAGTAGCACAGACAATGAGAACAACAATTAATAAATGGGACCTCCTGAAACTGAGAAGCTTCTGTAAGGCAAAGGTTATAGTAAATAAGACAAAATGATAGTATACAGAATGGGAAAAGAATTTTGCCAACCCCACATCTGACAGAGTGCTGATCTCCAAAATATATAAAGAACTTAGGAAATTAGACATCAAAATAACAAACAATAGGTTATAGAGCTAAACAGAATTCTCAAAGGAAGAATTTCAAATGGCTGAAAGGCATTTAAGGAATTGCTTAGCCTCCTTAATTATCAGGGAGATACAAATCAAAATGACTCTGAGGTACCATCTTACACCTGTCAGAATGGCTAAGATCAAAAGCACTGCAGATAGCTTATGTTGGAGAGGATGTGGAGCAAAGGAAACACTCCTCCACTGTTGGTGGGAATGCAAGCTTGTACAGCCACTTTGGAAATCAGTATGGTGCTTTCTTAGAAAATTGGGAATAAGTCTTACTCAAGACCCAGTTATACCACTCTTGGGCATATATACAAGGAATACTCAATCATACCACAAGAACAAATGCTCATTTATGTTCATAGCAACATTATTCATAATAGCCAGAACCTGGAAACAACCTAGATGCCTTTCAACTGAAGAATGGATCAAGAAAATATGGTACATATATACAATGGAGTACTACTCAGCAGAGAAAAACAATGGCATTATGATATTTGCAGGCACATGAATGGAACTAGAAAATATCATACTGAGTGTGGTAACCCAGACTCAGAAGGACAAAACATGGTATGTACCCACTTGTAGTATGAATCTTAAAGGTTCTTATTAATAAAATCAAACCCGAGGCCAGTTATTGGGGTGAACGCTGGAAGATCAGAGAAGCAGAACAAGCCACAGTTACCTCATCTCACCAGTTCCTCAGCTGGTCTTGTTTCCTCAGACTGGATGCCTCTGAGTCCTCAACCAGAATGGATCTCAGCTGAACTGTGCTATTGGTGAAATTATTAAGGTCACTCCACATAGTTAAAAGGGAGGTTTATTTTGTGGGGTAACTTACAAGTGAAGGGGTAGGTTGCAGGGTCTGGAAAAGGTATAGCACAGTCTGGTGGTGTTCTCTGGAGAACTCTACTTGGTCTACCTCCAGCATCCAGGGTCCCGGACCCAAGCGAGAGACCTCCTCTCGATCCTCTGTCTTCCGCTCCCTCCTTTGCCCTGCCTTGTGGGTGTGATCATTACCGAAGCCTCAATGGGGGTTGGAACTTCCAGGCCAATGCTGGGATGACTATCCACTACACTGTGCTGCTCCAAAGCCTAAAAGCTTAACCAGCCAAATGCTAAACCAGCCAAAATGCTTAATTAGCCTGGTGCCTGTTTTTCACGCCTTATATATCTTTCTGTTCTCTGCCATCACTCCCTGGGATTAAAGGCTGGATTTCTGGGATTAAAGGCGTGTGTCACCATGCCTGGCTATTTCTAATGTGGCTTTGAACTCAGAGATCCAGAGGCATTTCTGTCTCCGAAATGCTAGGATTAAAGGCGTGTGCTACCACTGCCTATCCTCATGTTTAATATTGTGGCCATCCTGTTCTCTGACCCCAGATAAGTTTATTTCGGGGAACACACAATATTTTGGGGAATCCAATACCACCACACCCACTCATAAGTGGATACTAGATATAAAGCAAAGGATAACCAGACAACAACCCACAACTCCAGAGAAGCTAGCTAACAAGGGAGAACCAGAGAGGGACACATGGATCGCCATGGGAAGGGGAAATAGATGAGATCTCCATGAGTAGACTGGGGATGAGGGTTGGGTAATGGAGGATAGGGGATAGAGGATGAGAACATAAGGGAATGGGATGGTCGAGCTGAAACAGAGATGGAGTGGGAAATCAATGAAAGAGAGACCATGATGGCGAGACATCATGGGGATAGAGAGAAACCTGGTGTTAGGGAAGTTGTCCGGAATCCCAAAAGATGATCCCAGCCTGGGCTACTAGCAATAGTGGAGAGGCTGTGTACTGAACTGGCTTGCCCCAGAGATCAGACCAGTGAATATCCTGTCATCACAGAACTTTTCTTCAATGTCTGATGAAAGCATATGCAGAAATTCACAGCCAATCACTAGACAGAGCTCCAGGAGTCCAGTCAAGGTGAGAGAAGAGGGATTCTATGAGCAAGTGCATCAGAAAAAGGTTTTTTAATAAATCACAGTATCAATTCAAGGCAAAAACTTACTGTAAAAGTAAAAATGGTTGACTTTTGTGCATAACTCCACCATATCAAAATCTAAATCCTCAGGTCTCTCAGGTGGTAAAAGTGTCTTCCTTGTTTCTTTTCCTCTGGATCTAACGAGATGAACCCCTAGGTAGCCTCTGAGTAGGGATGGTCACCAAAGAGAACAAGAGGTTGGGCCTTCATCTGGTCCTTAATAGAACATATTGTCCAGTGTCAAGAGCAATTCAAAGGCAGCATAGCTTGTGATTTTAACTCCATGGCTTTGTGGGAAACAATAGAGGCAGTAAAAGAGACCATTGATTGGTACTGATTGTGTGTGTGTGTGTGTGTGTGTGTGTGTATGGTATGTGTGTAGTGAACAAGTGGTGTAATGGGTATTTTAAGAGCTATATGGCTTAATAAAAACCCATACTGTGACCCTTAATGTGTAATATGGACTTTTTAGTTAATAACAATATATTGATATTGATTCAATTGTAAAATGCTACATGCATTCTACATGTTAGTAATAAAAGAAGGCATTTTGTATGGGGCTAGGGGGACATAAGTGACTTCTAGCTTCAAACTGTTAAGAAAAATGAAAGCTATAAAATTTTAGGGAAATTAATAATAATAATAATAATAATAATAATAATTGTAGTAATAATGAAATTACTGTGTAGGCTACCATATAGGTTGTCTTATTCAATCTATCAAGTTCAATGCCACAATGGGTAAATTGTTACCTTGATTTTTCTTAGAGGTAGTTGGTCTACAGTGTTGCCCTTTTTGTGTTTTTCTTTTAATTTAATTTAGTAGGTTTTAGCTAGCATACAAAGTAATGGGTTTCATTACGACATTTTCATCTATGTCTGTAATATATTTTGATCATAGTCTGTGTTACCCAACTGATGGCAGCACCAATGTCAACTAGTTGGCCATGAGTTTATGGACTGTTTACTCTATAAAGGTTCTTGACAGCATCCGGGTTTGAAGGAAGGCTGGGTCCTTTATGTTACTGGTCTTGGGTACAATGAGAAAGAGTGTCCTGGATTTTCCATTTTACAGTGGTGATAGGAGCATTGGCTTGATGGGTCACCTATATTAAATCAAAGACCCACTTTTCTCAAATCATGATTTTATTTTCCTGCTTAGGAAAAAATTGTAGTGCAAAACATAATATAATTGAGAGGGTAAAGCATTTAAACAACATCCCTTGAGTCAGTTTGGTAAAAAGAACAAATACAACTAGAAGTTTTGCTAAGGTGTATGATCCATGTTTCTGCTTTGAATGTTGTGATGTGCTCCATAACAGCCTCAGGGACACAGAAGCATCAGTGCAGAGTATGGAAGCCGAGCTCTGGGCCAGTGGAGCACATCTGGTGTGTAGACACTTGAGTGTTCTGCTTTGTTTAAAGAAGCTGGAGCAGACTGTCTCCACGCTTCACCCACAGGTCATATTGCACCTAGGAACAATTGTTTAAACTTAGTTGGTTTCTTCTTATTGCCCTGAAGAGATGGACAGCAATTTCTGCTTCTTAATGTGGCTGTATGTTAAGAAATACCTTCACCAAGTGATCACAAACTGAAGACAAAGAGAAGAGGAAGTTATGGGAGGGAATAAATTGGACAGAAAGAGCTTCATCTCTTTGGAAACATTGTAAAGCCTGCAGCACTGTCCTCTCCAGGAACATATCCTCAACTCTACTCTCAAGTGAGTGTTCTCTATGACCAAATGAAGCAGAATTATTAGAAGGACTGAAAAATGTTTTAAAGCATTCTGCAGCTGGGGAGTACCTCATCTCCATCAAGCAAGCCAGAGCTGGTGGGCTAGGGCACTGGGATTAATAACTCTGCCTTCAGTGCTTGAGAGGTCCCCAGAAATCCACAATGATACATCCTCTGTAGACTGCTGGCAATGGTCAAGAGAAAGCCTGATCTGACCTAGTCTGGTGATCCGATGACTAAACACCCTAACAGTCATGCTGGAACTCTCATCCAATAACTGATGGAAGTGGATGCAGAGATCCTCAGCCAGGCCCCAGATAGAGCTCCAATAGGTGTCCAATTGTCAAGAAAGAGGAGGGACTGTAAGAGCATGAATTGTTGAGTCCAAGATTGGAAAAGCACAGGGACAAATAGCCAAACGAATGGAAGCACATGAATTATGAACCAAGGGCTGTGGAGCCCCCAGCTGGATCAGACCCTCTGGATAAGTGAGACAATTGAATAGCTTGAACTGTTTGGGAGGCACCCAGTCTGTGGGACCAGGATCTGTCCTCAGTGCATGAGCTGGCTGTTTGGAACCTTGGGCTTACACAGGGACACTTTGCTCAGCCTGGAAGGAGGGGACAGGACCTGCCTGTACTGAATCCACCAGGTTTAAATGAATCCCCAGGGGTGTCTTGGTCCTGGAGGACATGGGAATGGAGGGGAGGGGCTTGAGGGGAGGGGCTGAGGGGAAGGTGGGGGTGGGAGCGGGAGGACAGGGGATGTATAAAATTAAAACACATAATAATAATAATAATAATAATAATAATAATAATAATAAATAATTCAAAAAAAATAACTCTGCCTTTAAAGGAAGCTGCAGCAAAAGGCTCTCCCAGCCCCAGAAGCAGACAGACGATGTCTTCAGGGAATTGGCTCTAGAAAGAAGAGTTCCAACAACCATTAGGCCAGGGGTTTATCGGGGAAGATTGCTAGGGGAAAATGAATTCAGGACTCCATGTTTAAGATCAGCAAATGGATGTTCACAAATGTGTTTTAGAAACCTATATATTGAAATTTTTTATTTTTAATAACGTTTGTCTTTTTTGGAACTTTAATACAGGTGTGCAATGTATCTTGATCATGTGTATCCCCACTCTCCTCCTCCAATTCTTACTAGCACCCCCCAAAAAACATGTCCCTCCCAAGTCCATGTCCTTTCTCTTCTTTTAGATTTATCTATTTTGTATATTATGTATTAGTGCTTTGCCTGTATGTATGGATCTGCATCACATAAGTGTCTAGTGCCTGTGAAAGTCAGAAGGGGGCATTGGATACCATAGAACTGGAGTTATGATGGTTGTGAGCCACTGTGTGTGTGCTGAGACTCAAACTCCAGTCTTCTGCAAGAGCAATGAATGCTCTTAAGAACTAAATGGTGCAGGCTGTCCTGGACTAGCTCTGTAGACCAGGCTGGCTTCGAACTCACAGAGATCCACCTGCCTCTGCCTCCCAAGCGCTGGGATTACAGGTGTGCACCACCACTGCCTGGATCCTTCTTTTTTTAATTAAGAAAATTTTCTATTCATTGTACATACCAATCACAGATCCTTCTTGTCTCCCTCCCTTCTTCCCTCCTCTGACCCTCTCCCTCCTTCCTCTCTCTCCATTCCTTCCTTCTTTTCTTCTTTCCTTCCTTCCCTTTTTCCTCCCTCCTGCTGTGGATATCGCTCTGTATAAATAAAATGCTGATTGGCCAGTAAACAGGCAGGAAGCATAGGTGGGACAAGCAGAGAAGAGAATTGTGGAAACAAGAAGGCTGACGACAAGATGTCAGGAGACATTGAGGGAGCAGCATGTAAAGGCAACAGGTAAAGCCATGGAACATGCGGGGACACATAGATTAACAGAAATGGGCTGAGTTTAAGTGTAAGAGCTAGTCAGTGGTAGGCCTGAGCTAATGGCTGAGCAGTTTAATTAATATAAGCTTCTGAGTGATTATTTTATAAGCAGTTGCAGGGGTCCATGGGGTTGGAGATTATCTCCAGGTACACCCTCCCTCCCTTCCTCCCCGCTTAAGTTTATAACCCATTGAGTCCAATTAGTGCTGCCCATGCATGGGTGTGGGTTCATAGGGGACCTACCAGTATAAAAAGTGACTCTCCCTTCTCTAGCTGAAACCAGATAGCAAAAGCTCCTTGACTAGGGAGAAGGGACCTAGGAAACCCCACCTCACCCACTCTGGATTCTTAACCAGCTTGATCTTGTCCTGGTAATCACAGTTCCTAGATTTCCTGTGTGAACTGCCAGGCCATATCCAGAAGATGGTACTTCACTCACTCCTCCCATCCTCTGCTCTTACATTCTTTCTCCCGTACTTCCATGGTGCTTACTGAATCTTGGAGTTTTTTGAGAGGGGTTGATACAGATGCCCTCTTTATGTCTAAACACTCATGGTCACATATTGTCAGCAGCTTGACAAGTTACAAGTCTCTGTATTAACCACTGCCCACTGCAAAAAGAGGCTTCTCTGACCAAGGCTGAGAGAAGCTCAAATCTATGTGCATCAACATACATATTTAGAAGGCAAGTTGATGATGTGACTTTTGCCAAACAAGAGTAGATTCCTCTCAATGCATTTTCAGAAATATTTTTCTAAAACATACATATACATTAAATTGTGTTTCTACAAAATTCATCCAAGTGTACATTTGTCATATGGACACTTTTTAGAATACATTCCATATTTTAAATACAAAGTGAAAGAAAGTAGTCTCCCTTTGCTTCTCCCTGTGCTTTGTAGGCACAATTAAAAACACATGTGCACATCAATTTCTTTATTTGTAATTTGTGACTTGCACAGGGATACAGTACTGGAGTCAGCACAGTGGCAGGATATAAGATCAGCTCACCAAAATCAGTATACTTTCTCTGTGCCAACAACAACCATGTCGAGAAATAGCCCATTCACAACAGCCTCAAACAGTCTAGAAATAAATCTAACCAAGGAGGTGAAAACTTACAGCTTCAGATCTCTGAAGGAAGAGATTAAAGAAGACATTAGAAAAAGAAAAACACTCCTAGCCACTTGGGTTGGAAGAATAAATGTGAAAATGCCAATTCTACCAGAAGTAATTTGCAGATTCAATGACATCCCAATCAAAATACTCACATAAATAGAAAATACTATCTGAAAATTCATACACAACTACAAAAGGCCAAGCAATGTGAAAGAAAGCCATAGCAAAAGGACAAGGAGGGTCTTCTATTCCAGATCTGAAGATATATTGCAGAGCCATAGTAACACAAACAGCATTACATTGACATGAAGAAAGATATGTAGGCCAATAGAACAAGACAGAAGGTCCAAACAGGAGGACATGTAACCATGGCCATCTGATATTTGGCCAAGATGCCAAAAGCATACACAGAAGAAAGGAAAGCATCTTCAGCAAGTGGTGCTGGGAAAACTCAATGTCTACATGTAGAAGAACACAGTTAGATCCATATCTATCACTTTACACAAAAACTAACTCCAAATGGATCAAAGACCTTAATGTGAAACCTAAAACACCAAGACTATTAGAAGGAAACATAGTCAGTACCCTAAAATTACAGGGTTAGGAAAGGAGTTAAGGCTAACAGTTGACAAATGTGACCTCAAAAAAAAAAAAACATGTATATATGGCTATATGTCTCATGGGTTCATTTTAGATTCACTTAAAGTACAAACTTTTAGGTAGTTTCTGTTGCAGCTGTTGAAAGGGACTAAACTTACAGTGTGTGTGTGTGTGTGTGTGTGTGTGTGTGTGTGTGTGTGTGTGTGTGTGTGTGTGTGTGTTTGGAGGAAGGCACACATTAAACATTGAAGTTTAAATTGTATGTAAAAATAAGCCAGAGTTGGTTGGGCAATAAAGTTTAGACGATTCTTCCAGAGACTCTGATTATATTACCTTTGACATGAAGCATAGAGATCTTTGCACCACACACACCAGGATTTTCTCACCTGGCTTGTCTAATTATGTTGTGAGGGAGCATGAATCTTATGCCTCCAAATTGCGTCCAGACTCCGTTATCACTTGAATCTCAGAACACTGTAAAGCAAGAGAGCTTGTCTTCATCTACACTTTGTCAATGCCATCTGAACAGAATGGACAGCTCAAGCACGGATCTGACTTCCACACGTGGAGGCACACATGTTACTTCAGGAAGGGATTTCAGGATTTACACCTATGGCATTGACTGAGAGCCCTGGGTTCAAGAGAGAAGCCTGGCAAACAAACCCTTGTTGGAGGATAGCTTTTTTTTTTTTAAAGAATCACATGATCCAAGACTGCAGTTGTGGTAACATATCACTTTTGAGTGACTTACTCAGGATGTTAGCTCAATTCGGGGCTACAAGTGTTGCATCTCTCTCTTTTCTTTTAAATGTGTGAGTTTGCTTAATTCTACACATCTTTTTTTTTTTTTTTTTTGAGCTCAGGATCAAACCCAGGGCCTTGTGCTTGCCAGGCAAGTGCTCTACCACTGAGCTAAATCCCCAACCCTACACTTCTCTTATTTTTAATTAGCACTATATATTTTTAAAATAAAATGTAACTGTATCATTTCTACTCTCAATTTCCTCCCTCCCTTACCTCCATATTTCTTCTGTTTCCTTTCAAATTCATGGCATCTTACTCTTTAGCCACTTAAGATGTTCATTCCTGGGGAAGACTAATTCTTCCTCTCAGCACTTTTTGGTTACCTGTAGTCCCATGTGATTCCCCCCAGCCACACCAGTGTTTTCATCATTCACATTTTGTTTAGGCAGCTACACTGCTGAGATTTCATGGGTGCAGCCTGCCCACTATGTCCAGATGACTCAATCTTGCATCAGACTTCCTGGTCCTCTGGCATTTTCAATATTTCTGGTCCTTCTGTGATGTTCCATTAGCCTTGGGTATAAGGGTTGTGTTATAGGTGTGTCAACTGGGGATATGAGGCCACAGTCAGTTATTCTCTGAATTTTGATTAGTTATCAATTTCTATAACTATTTCTGTCTGTTTCAAAGAGAAGCTTCTTTGACAAGAGCTGTGCTTCTCTGTGCCCATGACAAAGAGTGTTTAGAAAGCAGTTAGGAATTATACTGGTTTAGGAAATGGCAGCAGAAGGTTCTTCTTGAGAACTATGACCTCACTTGTGATGGGTTGGTGGCCAGGTTTACAAAACCAGCTATGATTTCCTTCTCGTTCAGTGGGCTTAAGTCCAATTAGACAGTGATGGTTACCATTCAAGGTATAAGTGCCACTATTATGTTTAGGGAGATCTTGCTGTGATGATCATTGCTGTGGTTCATAGGCTTTACATGTAAGTAGGAATATTGAATGATTTTCTCCCTAGGCAGCTTGCACCTCCTTGTATTATGAAAGCTCCTCCTCAGTGGGGAGGCTTTTAACTCATGCAGCTTGAGTCCTCTGAGTTATTTGTTCAAAGTGTATGGTGCCTTTAGCAACAGACATTTATCTTCACCTTCTGGAAGTACATCAAAGGCAAAATCAATAGCCTATATTGTTTTGAAGAGTCTTTTGGACTCCCTTGATCAATGACTAAAAAGAAAGTTTCTCATGCCCAGTACTGGGTTTTTTTTAATAGACGCTCTATGGATATTAGGGACATTTTTATTATTGTTATTATTATTATTTTTTAATTCTTTTTAAAATCAATTAATTAATTTTTAGAGCCAGATCTGTTTTCCCTCCCTCCCTCTTCTCTTTCTAGTTCATCCCCTCAACCTCCCCTTTATCCACTTCTCCTCCTTTTCCCACAGAAAAGGGCAAGCCTTCCATAGATATCAAGTTTCAGTGAAACTAGGCACCTCATCTCTTATAAAAGATGGAGGAGGCAACCCAGTAGGAGCAAAGGGTCCCAAAAGCAAGTATCAGAGTCAGAGACAGCCCCTGATCTCACTGTTACGAGTCCCACAAGAAGACCAAGATACACATCTGTGACCTATGTAGAGAGAACCTAGGTCAGTCCTGGGCAAGCTTTCTGGTTTTCAGTTCAGTCTCTTTGAGCCCCTATGAGCCCAGGTTAGTTGGTTCTGTGGTTTTTCTTGTGGTGTCCTTGGCCTGTCTGGCTCCCACAATTCCTTCTCCCTCTCTTCAACAGGATTTCTTGAGCTCTACCAAATGTTTGACTATGGCTCTCTGCTGTGGGATGTCTTTGTGTACTCTGTGAATATGTGTTGCTCTGATTGGTTGATAAATAAAACACTGACTGGCTAGTAGCCAGACAGGAAGTATAGGCAGGGCAAGCAGATGAGGAGAATTCTGGGAAGAGGAAGGGCTGAGTCCTCACCAGCCAGCCAGAGAGGAAGCAAGAAGTCAAGGCACAGCTGAGGAAAGGTACCAAGCCACATTGCTAAATATAGATAAGAATTATGGGTTAATTTAAGTGTAAGAGCTAGTCAGTAGTAAGTCTGAGCTAATGACTGAGCAGTTATAATAAAAAAATAAAGAAGTTTCTGGGCTACATACTACTGGATAGAGGCATGGACCCACTGCCTCCCAGAGTCAGCAGAGAGCAGGGCTCCCAGAGCTGGCAGTGAATTACCTCTGCCATATTGGGAAGCTGAGGTGGGTGGAGTTAGCTGCCAAGGCTGCAGCTTCTGTCCTAACTAGGCTGCAGTTTAAAGCAATAGATTCACAATTAGGCAGATTAAGATGCAATAAAACTTTAGATGGTTTACAGTGTGTGTAAAAATGTACACAGGCTTGGAAGAGAGAGGAAAATGAATATAGACAGTTATATAAAAATTGTTCTAAAAAATAAAGTCTTTATTTTATTTTTATGACTATCTATATTCTTTCTTTTTGCTCTCTCAAGTGTACATACATTTTTATACACAATGTATACCATTTAGAATTTTATTCCATCTGAATCTGTCTTGTTATGAATCTATAATCCTCTGACCATAAGAAATTTTAAATTGTTAAGATGTGTGGTGACTTTGGCTGTTGACTCCACCCTCCTCTGCTTCACAACATGGTGCAGTTACATTTACCAGCTCTGGGATCCTTGCTCACCACCAAGTCTGGGAAGCAATGGGTCTATGCCTCCATCCAGTAGCATGTAGCCTACAAACTTTTTTTTTCTCTAATGGAAACAGCTAAATTCATCATGTAGTGAGCTGCACAATTTGGAGACACCTTTGTGTACCAGGAATCTGCCATGATATAGGTTAAACCCTTACACAACAAATCTACCATACTGTAGCTCAAGCCCGCATACTGTGGCATCTCTGTATGATGGCTTGCCTGAGAGACACAACAAGGAAGCTGCTCTTGACTCTATTTTAGAGCCTTTTTTTCTAGAGCTTTCAGGTGTACTCTCAGGTTGCAGTATGAGATCTCTCCACATTCTTTATGAAGACACTTAGTGCTATAATCTTTCCTCTTTAACACTACTTTTATTGTGTCCTATGAGTTTGTGTATATTGTGCATTCATTTTCACTGAATTTTAGAAAGTCTTTTCCTTTATTTCTTCCTTGACACAGTGGTGATTTAGTAGAGAATTGTTCAGTTTTCATGAGTTTGTTGGCTTTCTGTTGATGAAATCAAGATTTAATCTGTGATGGTCTGATAAGGTTCACAGGGTTAATTTTCTTGAATCTGTTGAGATTTGCTTTGCAGCTGAGTATATGGTTAATTTTGGAGAAGGTTCAGGGGGTGCTGAGAAGAAGGTATATTTCTTTGTGTTTGGGAGAAATGTTCTATAGATATCTGTTAGGTCCATTTGATTCTTAACATCTATTAGCTCCATTATTTCTCTGTTTAGTTTTTGTCTGAATGACCCATTCAATGGAGAGTGTGGAATGCCAAAATCTTCCATAATTAATGTGTGAGGCTTGATGTGTGATTTAAGCTTTAATAATGTTTCTTTTACAAATTTGGGTGCCCTTGTATTTGGGGCATACATTAAGAATTGAGATTTCTCTTGGTGGCTTTTTCCTTTGATGAGCATAAAATGTCCTTTCCATCTCTTTTGATTAATTTTGGTTGGAAGTCTATTTTGTTAGATGTTAGAATAGCTATACCAACTTGCTTCTTAGGTCAATTTGATTAGAAAATCTTTTTTTAACCCTATACTCTGAGGTAATGTCTATCTTTGATATTGAGATGTGTTTCTTGTATGCAGCAGTACAATGGATTCTGTTTTCATATCCATTCTGTTAGCCTGTGTCTTATTATTGGGAAATTGAATCCATTGATGTTGAGGAATATTAATAACCACTGATAGTTAATTCCTGTTATTTTGTTTTCATTGTTATTGTTGGTGGTAGTATGTGTGTATATTTCTTTGTGTTTTGGTGCTGTGAGATTATTTATTGCCTGCATTTTCATGGCTATAGATCACCTCCTTGGGTTGGAATTTTCCTTTTAGTATCTTCTATAGGGCTGGTCTTATGAATAAATAGTCTTTAAATTTGACTTTATCATGAAATATCTTGTTTCTTTCTTCATCTATTGTAATCGAGAGTTTTGCTGGGTACAGTAGTGTGGGCTGGCATCCATGGACTCTTTGAGCGCAGACCCTTTGGCTATCAGATTCTCCATTGGGAAGTCTGGTATAATCTAATATGTTTACCTTTATATATTACTTGACCTTTTGCTCTTGCAGCTTTTAATATTATATTCTTTGTTTTATATTTTTATATTCTATATGTTTTGATTATTATATGGTGAGGGAACTTTCTTTTCTGATCCAATCTATTTGGTATTCTGTAAGCTTCTTCTAACTTCAGTTGAAAATTTTTCTTCAATGAATTTGTTGAATATAATTTCTGGGTTTCTGAGCTGAGATTTTTTTCTCCTTCTTCTATTCCTGTTATTCTTAGGTTTGGTCTTTTCACAGTGTCTCAGATTTCCTGGATGTTTTGTGTTAGGAATATTTTAGATTTAACTTTTTCTTTGACCAGTTCATTTATTTCCTCTATTGTAACTTCAACACATGAGATTCTCTCTTCCATCTCTTGTATTTGATTGGTGATGCTTGTTTCTGTAGTTTCTGTATGCTTACCTAGATTTTCCAGTCCTAGAATCCCCTCTGTTTTTGTTTTCTTTATTGCTTTTATTTTGATTTTCAGGTCTTGAATAGTTTGCTTTATCTGTTTGTTTTTTCTTGGCTTTCTTGGAAATCATTAATGGACTTATTGATTTCTTCCAATTTTTTGGTTGTCCTTTCCTCAATTTCTTTAAGGCCTTTTTTTCATTTTCCTTTTAAGGACCTCTATCCTCTACATAAAGTTGTTTTTAAGATCATTTTCCTGTGCTTCAGTTGCTTTGGAATGTTCAGCTGTCATAGTATAGCTGGGCTGTGGTGGTTCCGTATTGTACTTTCTGTTGTTTATTGTTCTTACACTGGCATTTAGGCATCTGGGCTTGGGATGATTATAGGTCTAGGTGTTGATTCCTGAGTTTGTCTTTGATGGATGGGTGTTTTGTTATTTGGTTTCTGTCTCCTCTGTGGTCTTCTGGCCTAAGTGGCCAAGGATTTTGATGACCCAGGTCTAGTAGGGTGCCTCACTGGGATTTGGGAGCCCTACAATACCTCTGGGGTTTTAGGTGCCAAAGTTGCACCTGTGGTTCCAAGTACCTGTGTGGCTTCTGGGGTTCCAGGTACCCACTTGGCTTCTGGGAATCCTATTATGACATGGTCTCCAGTACAGCAGAAGTTTTCTGTTGAGATTGTGGGCTGGGATATGGCACTCAGGGAAGGGGGTACAATTCGGTGCTGTTGGGTGGGCTTGAGGGAGTGTTAGCTGGCTGTGGGCAGTGTCTTACCTTGGGTCCCTAGATCCAGCCTGGCCTCTGGTAAAGCAGAAGACTTCTGCTGAAGTTGAAAGTCAGAATATGGAGTCCAGGGGGAGGAGGTACAGTCTGCAGTTATTGGGTGGGCTTTAAGGAGTGTTAGCAGGTGGTGGGTAGTATCATACCTGGGGTCCCTTGGACCAGCCTGGCCTCTGGTGAAGCTGCCAGAGTTGTGGGACAGAATATGGAACCCAGTGAAGGGAGTGGTTGGGTTCCTAAATCCAGCTTGGCCTCTGGTAAGGCTGCTAGAATTGTGGGAAGGAGTATGGAGCCCAGGGGAGGGGAGCTCTTGGGACACTGTTATTACCCCAGGGAGCATAATTTCACTTAAACTGTATACATATCTATATATGTACACTTACATGCATTATATTTTATTTTAGGTAAATATAACATGATCCCCTTATGTCTTTTTCAAGCCTATGTCATTTATTCCATTCCCCTCCTACATCTCCTACACAGACACAAGTTATGTGGGTGTCCATGTCATGGTTCTTTCTTGTTCTTATTCCAACTACAGTGTGTGGCTTCTTGGGGTGTGGTATTGCAGCAATATCCTTTCCCCAGTGAATACTTTGCCCTTGCCTGCAGTACTCAGGAAATAATTTCTGTACATAGTGGTATCACCTCATAATTCAAGTAGTCTGCTGAGGGTGGTATCTCTCATTAGCTTGGAAGAGTTTGGATGTTGTGGTTCTCTGACACATGTAAATCCTTTGCATCATTGCATCATTGCATCATTGCATCATTGCATTGGCTTGGAAGAGTTTGGAGGTTGCGGTTCTCTGACACATGTAAGTCCTTTGCATCATTGCATCATTGCATCATTGCATTGTCTTGGAAAAGTTTGGAGGTTGCGGTTCTCTGACACATGTAAGTCCTTTGCATCATTGCCATTTCTTTCATCCAGTTGACATGGAAGTCAATATTTGTAAGAGCATTGTGTGAGATGCAGCATCTTGAATGATGACAAAGCTGACCCAAGGTCAGTGGTGCTAAGGAACTGCACAGACAAGGTGTGCTCCTCTCATACCAGTGCATTTTGAAGAGCCATGGCACAGGGTCACAGCTTCCTTTTCCTATTAGAAGGTACAAAGTTATCTGGAAATGAAACACCTGACAAGGAAGAAATTAGAGGCTTGAAAAGGAAAAGAACATGTAATACTCATTAGAATCGTGTGCACTGACTGGACATGAAGCATACAATAATATGTCTTCTCTACCTCATCCCTCCACCTGTGTGTGTGTGTGTGTGTGTAATAAATCCCTTCACTTCACTTGTACCCATAAATCATGTAATATATTCTTTCATAAAACAAGCAGTGGGCCTCCACACCAGGTGGCTGTCATTCTCAGAGATGATGGAGATTTAATATGAGGAATCTGACTGTAGCCATTAAATAGTTTAAACACAGGCAGTTGAATTTTCAAGGTCATACAACATGATCTGATGACCACAGTCCATGAAAATCTGAAATCCTCTTGGCCATTCTCTATAAGGTGTCTGGCTTAATGATGTATCATGCAGAGAGACAAGAGCCATCGGCAGGTTCCCTGTTGGGTTTGTTTGCCTGCTGAAAGCCTTCTGTTACCATCTCCATTGCTGATTGTCAGAAAGGGCAACTTTGCATAATAAATTACACTGCAATAGGCATTTCCTAAGAAATCCACGTTTTGTTTTTACCTTAGAGACACAGTTCTTCTTTCATTTCATTCCCTTATCAGTAATATGGGGTAGTAATGGCTGCACTGCTTTTCAGCCCAGATACGAGACTCAATAATAGTGACAAGAGTAACACTGGTGAGGACCTTGTGTAAGTGGTGATGATGATGATTACCCTGGTGAGGATGCTGTGTTAGTGATGGTAATGGTGATAACCCTGGTGAAGACGCTGTGTCAGTGGTGATGATGGAATGACTGAATGAAATGAACACATGACCACTTTGAGTTTTGGTTGTGTAAGACCCAAAGTTAATGGGTAAGCCCCACCTGACTGAGAACCAAGTGACTTCCTGGAATGCTGGGAGTTGTAGTTCTTGGAAAATAACAGACAAGCCACAGAAGAAAATACGGTGGTCATATGGGTTTGTCCCTAAATAGCCCCTACAACATGTGTCTTATGGAAACTCAGCTGTGATTCTGGGGAATGGTCCTGACCAAAGTCCATCCTGGTTGTTATGTAATTAAAGCTTGCTTCAAAGTTGGCTCAAAATTGTGGTACTGGTTTTTCTCTCATGAATCTCAGGATTAACAGTTGAGGAGAAGGGTTTTACTGTAGATTTGAGGTACAGTGCCACTAAAGAGATATTTAGAGGAATCCAGAACAGGGAGAGGAAGTAGTAACCTGCACATGACTAACAGACCAAAATGGGCCATGAAAGAAGAGAGGGAAGGGAAAGCAAGAGAGAGGGGCAAGAGAGAGGGGGAGAAGATAACCAAGAGAGCAAAGAGGGTGCATGGCCAAAATGGCAGGATTATGTAGGAATGAGAAGCTAGGAGAAGGGAAGCCCGTGTAGTTGAGGGCAGAGGTGGACTGAGAAGAGCTGAGAGAAGCCACAGGCACTGGCTGAGCCTGGAGGCCAGCAGGCACTTTGGTATACTGATAGGCAACTTGTAGTCCTTACCATGGGCTTCTTTCTCTGCCTACAGAGTGTTAGCTCCTGTACCAAGATCACCAGACAAGGGCAGAGGGGAGTGACTTGGAAGGGATGTCTCCTCAGTTACCTGGCCAGTGAAAGATTGTGTTGTTCTTATTTCCAAGCCTTCTCTTCTTGTCCTTAGTATATAAACACGATTTACCAATATCTGCAGTAATATGGTGCAAATTGTTTTACAACTAAATGTGTTAAAAAATGAATAGTTGTGAATTCAATTATAATTGGATAATGCATCTCCCTTCCACATTTGGATAAATCCTTTATTGCACAGAGTAGTTTGGAGATAGCCAGGAAGTTTTAGAAAAGGAGAAGAAAATGGGGCTGCTGGCAATGGTGGAAAGAACTAGAAAAAAAGATGTAGAAGAAAAGAATAAAGAAGTAGATAAATAGAGAATGAAGGATAGAACAAAGTAGACCATGCTAGAGTTGGGGCTGCTGTATCAAATTACTGTATTGACTAACATGAAAATATTATTGCTACAGACTGGATTTCTAATCACAGCAACTTGATCTTTCAGTTCTGGATTATGGTACATCTAAAATCAAGGTTCCAACATGGCTTGATTCTGGAAGGACAGCTTTGTGGTTTTGAGCAGCTTTTTAATTTGTATCCTCATATGGTAAGAGTCAGATAAGACTGTGTATTTGTTGATTTTCTGTTTACTGTGACCAAATGCCTGACTAGAAGCAACTTAAAGAAGAAAAAGTGCAGCAGGCTTTCTTGGACCACCAGTCCCCAAATCATGACATGGAGCCTTATTATCAATTATACTTGGCCTTAGCTTAGGCTTGTTCTAGCCAGCTTTTTTAAAAGTTAAATAAACCCATTTCTATCAATTTATGTGCTTTTCTGAGGCTCATTTACCTCATCTATGTACTGTCCATCCTGCTTTCCTGCTTCCTCCATGTCTGGCTGGCTGGCTCCCTTTTCTCTCTGCCTGCCAGCCCCACCTATCCCTCTTCTGCCTAGCTATTGGCCATTCAGCTTTTTATTGGACCACTCAAGTGCCTTAGGCAGGCAAGGTGAAACAGCAACACATCTTTACATAGTTAAACAAATGCAGCATAGACAGATGTAAGACATTTTTACATAGTTAAATGATTATTCTGCAACACAACAAAAAACCTTATTTCAGCTTAACGGAAGTGACACACACAGCCCACCATGGTGATGTAGTCCTGGTGGCAGAAAGTAAGGCAGCCGGCCACATCACATCTGTAGTCAGGAAGTAGAGAGAAATGAATTTGAGGGCTTAATTCACTTTCTTGGTTTTATTCAGTCTATGACCTTGGTCCATGGAATGCTTCTGCCCATATTCAGAGTGGGTCATCCCTTCTCAGTGAATTAATGTATTAATTCTTTGAGAATTTCATATAATGTATTTTGATCACATTCATCCCAAGATACACCCGCATGTCCCTACCTCCATGCGTCCCTTTTATAATAACCTATTTAGTCCACTGTGTGCTTCCTGTATGTTCCTGGATATAGTTCCCAGTGCGGTGAGTAAGAGATGCCTGCCAGTGGAAAACATTGTGGGGATAACCAGCTGCTTTGTGATTAGATTTCAGCCTGGTTCACAGGAGGAAACACATGCCTGGTACTGCAAATCTGGCCCCAAACTCAAGGTTTTGGAGCTCCGCAGCTCCCAGGGGTGAACCTACCATTATTATTCTACTAAATGGACCTAATGTTAAACTGCCGTCTAAATTTGTGTTTCTACTTAGCGTTTAGTCCACCATTCAGACATCAACAGAGGTATTCCTTTCTGCAGTGGACGGTAGTCAATGCAGAAACTCACAACTGGTCAAAATGCAGCGAGTAAGTGTCAGTGGAAGGGCTCAGAGTCATTTATGTCACACCCAGTTCCCAAGGCTTGGGGACCATTGCAGAAGAAGGAGTGGAGTCTCCAAGAGCCAGGAGTCAGGAGGACCACAGTGCAAATGTCTGCTGGCCAGGAGAGGATCACCACACTCATGAACTCATGGCAGCTATGTTGCCTGAAGAAAACCTGCATAACATCAGCACAGTCAACATTCTAGTATGGAGTGGAAAGGAGCTTTTGAACCCTCACCCCTGAGTGGTTATTGAAAATTGATGGCTCTGGGGGAGGGAGACTCCATTTCTTTAAGGGTGTGGTGACTAGTAGGTCAACCATTCTCCAGTGATGGCCCTATCCAGGAGCATACAGGCAGCACACAGTGGACTAAATAGGTTATTATAAAAGTGGGGAGCAGGATGAATGGAGGTAGGGACATGGGGGTGTATCTTGGAGGAGTTGGAGTGAATGTGATCAAATACATTATACTAAGTTCTCAAAGAATTAATACATTAAAAAACTGCACAAACCTCCACCCCATAACTTCAAATTAATCCTTTTTTTTCTTTTTTTTTTGTCCTAACCTTAGGCCTCTTTGGCAATACTGGAATCATCTGATACTTACATTACTTCTGTGAAAGACCAGAGATGTCTATCATGGACATGGGGAGGGGGGCTTCTCTGTAGATTTGGGGGATTCTGTCAATGTTCTCTAAATCTCTTAAGCTTCAGCTTATACCAAGAGGGAGGTTCTCCATCCACTCAACAAGCCATTTCTCATGACTTGATGAACATTTGCTCGCTCTACAGGGGATGATTCTAAAATTGGAGTCTTTTCTTTGAAGTCCTGATCCTGGGATTTTGAATAGCAGAGTCATTCCTCTTATGAACCACCAGAGTGAAGCCTCGGAAGTCCGTGTCTGGTTCGTCGTTTATGTCTGACCCGTGCTGCACCGAAGCTCCTCTCAAAGGTATTTATTAACTGTCCCCATTTGTTTAACTTTCAGAGTTAATTATTCATGAACACTGACTAACTCTGAGAATGTAATGCAATACATTATGGGTATTATTTAGTGCTAAGAGTTCTGAAGGAAAAGAAGCCCAAAGATAAGCTTCATGGTTAGTGTCTCTCTGCTTGACCGGAAGTGATTAGCTACTGCTAACTAACTCACTGATTTTTTGTTGTTGTTGTTATGAGGTGAAGAAGGGATATATGAAATTGAGGAAATTGAGCAAAGTTGGCTCATTTGGAATGTACACACACACACACACACACACACACACACACACACACACACACACACAAACAAAAAACCCCGACAGCTTTTACCTTAAAGGGAATAAGAGATAAGCTTATTCTGGAGTAACCATGGCTCAGGAACACAGATTTAGGTTATCTCAAATTCCTTGTTCCAATGTGAGAGCAGTTTTTTCATGAAGTTTTTTTTTTTTTTTTGATAGTTTTACAGAACAAAGGAAGTCATAAATCAAGCAAGTTTAAAATACATTGGTAGGTACACTGGAGAGGCATAACAAGACGGAGGGTGCTTTTTGATAGTCCTCAGGTATCTGATGACATTATTAGCTTTTAGGTTGGTGGAATCTACTGGTCTGCGAAATTAATAGAGTCCCAAAGTCTGCTCTCTCTTCATCACAGGGTGTTAGTTCTTACACAGGGGTGGTGAAGGAATGTCTATTTAGTGGTTTCATGCTTGTCTGAGATGAGGTAATTAGCTTCAGGATTGGCACTATTCCCACCACCCTACACCACTGTTGGTCACCCTCTCTCTGCAGACACAGCTTCTCTCCAGGAATTCTCTTTGACATGTGGGGAAGCACTTCCTGCCCTGCTTGGTAGAAGTGCCCTAAAGGTCTCAGAGTCCCCAAGCTGCCAGCCTCCTAGAAGCACAATAGGGATTTGACAATTCTGTGACTTTGGCACCTCCCTTTCAGGAATATTTCAGTGTCCTGCATCAAAATCCAGCTCGAATTCTCCCCTCCTGTCTGCTACAGCAGCTCTGGTTCTACAGGGAGGCGTCTGCACAGAGCCCATGGCAGCCACCTAACTCTCCAGTGGCTCAGTCACCCAAGGGACAGATGCAGGTCTGCGGTGGGCTCTTCAGCTTCTGGGCCATCGGGGGAGTTGGAATTATAGGAAAAAAGAATGAGATAGGGCTAAGAGAGGGAGGTGAGGAAAACAAGGGAAGAGGACTTAGATGAGATGAACTAAGAGAAAAAGGAGGTTGTAAGTAACTCAGACAAGAAAGCAGAAAAGAGAAAATACAAGTAGAAAAGGATTTGTCCTTAGCACAAGACTGTTCTGAAGGTAAATGTCCTCAGGCACGTGCAGACTCTTCAGGATCTCCCTATCCCCTGATAGTTTGGGATTTCTTTTCATTCAGATGGTCTTTTGAATACTGCTGTCTTGTCCTTTTCAGGGATCAGAGCCTCCTTGGGTGAAGCACTTATTTGTAAAGCCAGGTTTTATCTTAAGAGCCTAGGCAAAAACTCCTATTGTATCTGAGATTCAGACTCCTGAAAATCTAACCGTGGCGAGTGCAGTGAGCATACTGATATTCCTTTCGAAGATGCTTGTCCTGCTGTTGGACTGCGAATATGCTAGGTCACATGATAAAGGATTACAGCCATGTGACAAGATCTAGAGATGGGGGCTCAGTGCAATCTCAGTATGTTTAAACATGGGAGAGTGAGGCAGAAAGTCAGAAAGACATGATTACCAGTAAAGCCCACACAGACACACAGCTGCTTTGAACATGCAGAAAGAGCAGCATGTGACAAGGGACACACAAAGGAGCTGGAAAAGGTAAGGGGATGATTTTCTCCCCCCTCAACCTCCCCAGGGAACAAGACAAGAGTCCCTCCTATGTTGAGCTTACACCAGGTGGTAAAATCATGTATTTGTGCTTTAAGTCATTCCACCTCTACATCTGTGGCCATTTGTTTCAGCCACAACAGAAAACCAGTGAGTAAGTTAACAGGGGATTTGTACTGACTGATAGTCATAAATGTGAGGTCACTTACAGTGGGTAAATTATGTTTTAAGTTTACACTGCTGTGCCTAAGAGATCTGTAAAACAAAAATGTCTCTAACCTATAAACCCCACTTGCCCAAGGACAGATAACTTCCAGAATGTTGGAGGCTATTGTTCGTGTAGTTGGGAGGTCCATAGACATGAAGTAAGTATGTTAGGATATAAGCTTGCCCCCACTGGACAAAGGTGGGAAGTACTTAGTAGCTTTGCCTTTATAAGCTTCTAACTAATGTAATTTGCAGCCATACTCTGAAAATTCTAGTTATGGACCTGGCCAGTGTCCTTTGTACTGGTCAGTATTTAATAAAGATTTCAAATTTGTCTCCAAAATTGTGGTAGTGGTCTTATTCTCACCCAATGGGATTAACACACTACAATTAGAGAGGTGGTACTCCATGGTGTATATTTTTGATTAAGTTTCACATATGCAAATTTGCCATAATAGAACTTACCACACATGAAATTGAAAATGTGCAATTGGTTGTATTTGCCATATTATTTCTGTATTTCCTGTTGAGGGAGGAAACCTTAGATAAGCAAAGTACTCAGTTCCACTTTGTGGCAGTTATTCTGTCCAGGCTGGGGGCTCAAGCATACATAAGATAAAGGGAAGGTCTATCTTAAGCAGGCTTAGATTATTTTTCTTTTTACATGTGCACACTTCTTGAATTGCTGGTACAGAGGAGATCGATGCTCACACCAACCCATCCTAGTTTTTAATTGGAGACTAAGGAGTCTGGATCCAAGTAGAGACAGAGAGATCAATAGGAGAAAACTCCTACAAGTTTTGTTTATGTGCACACGAGGACTCTCTCAAGATTATGAATATTCTCCTCTAAAGATGCCAAATCAGAATTTTTTAAATACATTTATACATTTAGGAGAGATAACAAGTCAGGGTGGCTGGGAGGTAGACCAGGCACACCAACTTCAGCAGAAACCTGAGTGTTAGAGCTGATGGAAGAAGACTTCCTTTACCGCAATCAGTGTATCTTTGCACAACTCTAGGCACATCACTTCCCAGTCTCTGGTAGTGGAGGCTATTTCCTCATCTTGGTCTTGGAAAGGCATCATTCTCATAGGGATTTTCAGAGTTGACACAGATAAGAATGGGCATTCAAATCACCTTTTCTGTGACTCCAATCAGTTTGTCAGATTGGTACATACTGTGTGGTCAGCACATCACTAGACATCATTGATTGTTTTCTATGAGTTCACAAGTGCCAGGTCTTGCTTGCACCCCTTCCTACTTGCTACAACTCCAGGGGCCCCATAGAGCCACCACAGTGTGCCTGGAGCAGGGCCAGAATTGTCTGGCTTTCACTTGAGCTCCTGGCTTCCCTTATAGCTATGTCAGGAGACTGAATGTATGAATTAGAAGCAAGAACCCACATGTTCCATCTCAGCCCCCCTTATATACTGTCATGAAGTGAGGAGGTCTGTATGGCCTCAAAAGAGATGTCTGGAGGTACTCTCATGGTACTACCCACCCCACCCCATGGAATTGATGTTGACTTGTAGGGTTTGTTCTCTTGCTGATTGCATGGAATTATGTCTCCTTAGATTTTGATGAAGGGCCTGGCCTAAGGTATATCTTCTAGTAGTGTAGTGTGATGGCAAGAGAGAGTAGAGAAATGGTTGGTAAAAGGAAAATGCTGGTGTAGAACTGGGACAGTCATGGAATGTCAGGCAATGGATGGTTCATCACTTGAGTCTTAAAGATTCTGATAGATTGAAGTAAAACTGCAAAATTAAGGCCCAAACTAGAAGAGTGGGTGTGGAATGGTTATTATATCCTAGGTGTCAAGGAGATGAGGAAGTAAGGAATGTTTGTAGATTTGGTTGCTGAACCTGCAAGTTGGGGGGTATTATCTGTGCACTGGGTGTAAGACAAATTGCTAAACAGTCTTATTAATAAAAATCCAAGGAGCCAGATATTGGGGTAAAAACTGAGAGATCAGGGAAAGAGAAAGAAGCCAGCCACGTTCTTACCACTAGAAATCCTCAGCCAAAGACAGACCTATTTCCTGTATAACCATGCCTGTATAACTTTCTGTGCCCTGCCATCTCTTTTCCTCTCTCTACCCAGCTACATCACTTCCTGTCTGTCTGTACAGACCTCCAGACCTCTATGGTTAGTGCTTAGATTAAAAGTGTGTGCCTCCACACCCGGCTCTGTTCCCAGTGTGGATATCTGGATGGATCTCTGCCTCCCAAATGCTAGGATTAAAGGCATGTGCTACTACCACTGTCTGACTTCTATGTTTAATATAGTGGCTGGATTTTCCCTCTGACCTCCAGATAAGCTTTATTAGAGTGCACAATATACTGGGGGACACAAAATGTCACCACAACTGGGTACCAGGCTAACCACTGAGTTAGTAGAGACATGCTCAGGTAGCATGGAAGACATTTAAGATGTTTCTGGAAAACCATGGCTGCCATCAAAGATACAATGTATCCTGGTAGCTGGACCCTGTGACAATGGTGTTCTTAGTTTGGCTTTTTGAGACAGGTTCTCATGTATTTCAGGGTGACCTTTAACTTGATATGTGGTCAAGACTGAATTTTAACTTCTGTTCCTTCTGACTCTGCCTCTGGTTCTGGGATTACAGTCATGCATCACTATGGTTTATGTGCTACTGGGACTTAAACCCAGGGCTTTGTGTATGCTAGGCAAATGTTCTACCAACTGAGCTACATTCCAAGTTCATATTTTACTTTCTTATTTTAAAATGTTCATGCTTTTGGATTTTCATCATACAGCTCAGACTTGCATTGAAGTTCTGGTTCTCTGTTTTCTTCCTCCCACACACTGAGATTTCAGCTGTGCACCATGGAACTAGGCACTCTTCTCATGGCTGTGGCAAATTCCTAGCAAAAGAAACCTCAGGAAGGAAGGGTTTGTTTTGACTCATGCTTTGAAGGCACAGTGTTTCATAGCAGAGAAGTGTAAGGTAGATAGTTGCCTTGCATCCACAGAGAAGATGAGTGGAGGTGCTTAGCTTGTCTTCTCCTTTTTATTCAGTCTGGGACCCCAAATCATGGCATAGTATAGCCCACATTTACAGTTGATCTTTCCACCTTATTTAAGTTAATCTAGAATATTCTTTCTAGTCATGTCCAGAGAATTGTCTCCCCACTGAGTCTAGACCCTGTCAAGTTGAAAGTATTACCATCTCAATCCATCCTTTGTTAATTTGACACTCAAACATATAATTTTTGAAGTATAAATATATACATACATACATATATACATGTATCCCCAATTTTAATGTACAATGGCACAGAATAAGCACCCCCATTCGAATAGGGGTGATTTATCTGATCAAAGGAAAGCTAAAACACAGAAGGATGAACACAAGCTTCTGAAGTTCCATGTTCGGCATCTTGAGCTCTTGATGGAATGAATCATCTGGGCTTCAAAGATCTGAGGTAGCTCTGCCCTCTTGCTCTGCTACTGCAGCACATATAACCTATGAGGCTGGCTCCACTCCATGCATACAGCTTTCCTGGCTCTCCAACATACTGCAATGCTGAAACTTAGGCTCACCTTCCTAGCCACATGAAATGCCCTCTTGGGGCTTCCTTGAAGTGAATCTAATCCACTCATTCATTTCTTAGACTCAGAGGCCTTCTGGAACCTTGACATGAACCTTCATGATCCCCTCAGTATTATTTCTGTAAGGCCTGAGAAGCAAGTACTCCTTGGATGATAGCGTCAAGCTCTGATGGCAGTCTCAGATGTAGCCTGACCCCTTTGGGGTAGCATCTGCCTCTGTGCACCTTTAATGTTGACTCTGGGAAACCCTTCCTTAGGTGATTGCTCAGCAGCAAAGAATCCTCTCGGCATTTTCAGCATAAGCTTTCTCCTGTCTTATTGGTTCGATTTTTAATATGAAAAGTAGAAAAAAAAAAAGAGATTTATTCAATGTGCCATATTGGGAAGCAAGATAAAGACATCCAGCATCTCTTGTTTGCCTCCTTGAGTCCTGTTGTGAGGGTAGCTTTTAAATGGAAAGCAAGGTAACACACATACACATTTGCCTAGCAATGCTTGGTCCCCTGCCCACCATGACCTCAGCTTCAGTCCCCCTTTTTAAGATATGCCACTGCTGCAAGGTCACCCAGCAGTTGTAAATCTTCTCCAGGAGAAGACAAGGTCCTTTCACAGATGCCCTAGGGCTTCAAGGCTTTCTCCTTTATACATTAACTTGTATTTGCATCAGATGGAGCTTTCTCTCAGTCTAAGACTTTTCCTGAGTGCACTTTTCCTGCCCCTCACCAACAGAAAGGAGGGGGTTTTTCTTGAGTGGTATTTATCCCCTTAACAAATATAGCTATTTTTCTCAGCGTCTACCTCATCTGCACCTTGAATGTCTCTCTTTTACCTTAGACTGGTGCATTTTTTCAAAATTTCCTGCTCTTATCATTGTTTTATCTGCAGAACAATCTGAATGCTATCTTACATTGAGCCTTCCTCCAAAAAATAAATTAGACCCTTATTTTTCAATTCAACCTCATTCAGATTCTCAGGAAATGGGGAGAAAGCTACCAAATTCTTCTCCAGAATGTACTGTGAATGACCTCTAGGCCAGTTCATGACAATCTCTGTTCCTCTCTGAGACTTCATGAACTAGCCTCCACTGTTCATGTTTCTCTTGGTTTCTAGTGTTTGGAGCTCTTACCATGATTACTATTTAACCTTTGCTTACAGCATTCAAAGTCTTTTTGTCCTAAAGTTCCAAACCCTTTCACAATCCTCCTTCAGACAAATCCCTAAGTCTTAAGAATCACAAATTCAGGTTTACCATAGCAATACCCCCTCTCCAATCCCAGTTTCCTGTAGGATTTGCCTTTCTTCTTACTGCAACAAAATATCTATCAAAAGCAGCAAGGAAGGCAGTATTTATTTGGACTTACAGTGTAAGGATACAGCCTGTCCTAGAAGGGAAGACATGACAGCAAATATGTGAAGCAGAGAGATGAATGCTGATATTTAGCTCATTTTCCTTTTTAAATTCAGTTTAGGACCTTAATATATAGGCTGGTGCTACTCACATAAGGTGAGTCTCAATTACTTTAATTTATTCTAGTCCAGTGGTTCTCAACCTCCCTGATGCTGTGACACTTTCATACAGTTCCTGATGTTGTGGTGACCCTCCCAACCATAAAATTATTTTGTTGCTATAATTTTGCTATTGTTATGAATTGTAATGTAAATAACTGATATGCCACCCCTATGAAAGTGTTGTTTGACCTCTAGAGGGTTTATGACCCACAGGTTGAGAACCAGTTTTCTAGAAACTCCTGTCGCTACATGGCTGTCCATGCACTGTCCAGTAGCCAGGCAGGAGGCTTGGTCATCTCGGGGTCTTAAGTCCTACATAATCCATATGCTACATAGTCGCATAATTTGCATGCAGCATGATCTTGCAGTCTATGTGCATGAATGGTGTAGCTATGTGAGCCCATACATGGATGTGTGGGGGGATCCATAAAAAGTGGGTCACAGACTCCTCTTCTTCTTCCTCTCTCTCTCTGTACAATCTTCCATAGGCCTAAGCATATTCCTCTCTGTTCTTTCTCCTAATAAACTCTTATAGTGGGCTTTGTTGTACCTCATGGCTTTTCTTGCATAGTAAACAGCACCACATAAAACAAACATTGATTGGTGCCTAGACAAAGCATGCCCTCCCAGCATTCTGTGTCTGGGACCCTGTACTGAGGTTTGTTTGATCTACAGCTGCCCACTTTTTCATTTGCCTGGCTACCAGATTGCTTTGCACAACACCAGCTGCTCCAATTGGTGAGTTTTCCCTTCCCAATCCCTCGCCATCTCCCAAGACTGCAGCCTGAGATATATTTCTCACTGTTGGATCCCTGAGGGGTCTCCAGGCTGTGCATGCATGCCTCATTCTCTCACTTGACAGAGCATTGAATGCTGTCAGGCACCCAGGGGTCCTTGTGCTGTGTACGCCCTGGCCCTCACCCTTATCTTGACAAAGTGTTGGGTGACTTGTGCTGCAATTGCAGAGTCTTCCTGATCTCAGGGATGCCTAAGACTGTGGTCTTAGATCACTTTTTTTTTTTTTTTTTTTCATTTTTTCTCTCTGCTGCAGTCATGGGACATAAGGCTTCTTTGTTTTAGTCCCACTCCTCTGAGAAATGTCTTAAATATACCTTAGATAACAATAAACAGGGCTACATAATGGCTTTCTTGGACCCCAATATTTCATGGCAATTATCTAACTTCTCCCAGCAAATGGGCAAATGAAAAGTTACTTTATCCCCAAGCTTGTTACCTAAACTCTAAATCCTCCCTTTTGATTCTTTCTCTCTTGCCCACATGCATTCCTGAACCTGAGGAATCTCTGACTCCAAAGAGCCCCTGCCCATCTGACCTCCACTACCACTCTCTGGTATCGAGTGGGGCACTACAACTGCCCAAATCTGGCTCCCATTCCTGTCACTCATTCTCAAGCTGCCCTGAGAAGCACAGATAGGTCTGGGAGCAGGCTAGGATGCATGCAAATGAATTTCATCAAACCAATGCTGCCCATCCACCCGGGGCTGGGGTGCTTTATGATCAGGACCCACATTGGGATTATAATAGCCTGGGTGGCTCTCTAGCCAGAGACCAGGTTACAACCTGCCTCATGGTGGGACTTCCTAAGGCTGCCCTCAAACAAGTAAACTATAAAAAGCTGAGAAACATAATTCAAGATAAGGAATAAAGTCTGTCTCATGTCTCCCAGAGCTTCCCTGACATCAAGGCTAAATTTAAGCATCTGGAGAGGGGGACCTTCCCACAGGCAGAAGTCTTAGCTGTAGCATTTAAGGTATACCATGGGAGAGATGAGAAAGCCCATAAACAGAACTGCTAAATGCTGGCACATGCTATCCAACCCGCAGCCCAAAGCCTCCAGGTCCCTGTTTTAAATGTGATAGAGAAGGCCACTGTAGCAGGAATCTTAAATGGTCTTACTAATAAAAACAAATCTGGGCTGGGTATTGGGGTGAAACCTGGAAGATCAGAGGGACAGAACAAGCCACAGCTATCTCACCTAGCCAGTTTCTCAGATGAGCCTGTTCCCTCAGGCTGGAATCCTCTGAGTCCTCATCCAGAATGGGTCTCAGCTTGAACCGCTGCTAGAATCCTGAAAGCTTAACCAGCCAAAATGCTTCTAGTTTCTGGTCCTCACGCCTGTGTACCTTTCTGTTTTCTACCATCACTCCCTGGGATTAAAGACTCACTTCTTGGGATTAAAGGCGTGTGTCACCATGCCTGGCTGTTTCCAATGTGGCCTTGAAATCTCAGAGATCCAGAGGGATTTCTGTCTCTGGAATGCTAGGATTAAAGGCATGAGTGCCACCATTTTCTAGCCTTTGTATCTAGTGGCTGTCTGTTCTCTGACCCCAGATAAATTTATTAGGGTGCACAATATTTTGAGGAACACAATACCACCACAGGCCACTGGGCTAGTGTGTGCCCTGTCCCACTTGGGCCACCAACTGGGCTTTGTCCTAAGTGCCACCAAGAGGGACACTGGTCAGCTGACTGTCCACATGCACCTCGTGGCATGGGGACATCAAATGGAGACCACCCTCCAGCTATCTCCTAGGCTGGACTGTGGGTGAGGATTGAAGGTGCCATCTCTCACAGGGAACCCAGGATAGCCCTTATAATATCAGGACAACCCATTTCTTTTCTTTTGGACACCAAGCCACCTAGTGCCGAGGGATTTTTGGGGTCCCATCTCTCCTCATTTCCCTGTTGTCAGGGTAGGGGGACAGCCTTACCCATCTTACCAGACCCCACCACTTAATTGTATTTCTAGGAGTCTCCTTCTCACCTACACATTTTTAGTTGTGCCAACCTGCCCTGTGTCCCTAATGAGAAGAGATTTTCTGGCTAGGGCAGGAGCTTTGTTTTATTTGCTCCCTCCAGATCTATCAGCAGTTCTTCTTCTCTTCCTCATGCACAGTGACACACACAGGGCCCTGCTCTCTCTCAAGTTCCAGAGGACACCAGGATCCACTGCCTTGTCACCAATCCCAAAGAATGAGGTCTTAACCCAAAAGCTCTTCTTCCTGGTTTCCTCTCTTAATTGACTATTCAGCTAACTGTTACAGGACCACCATAGAGCTGGAGGCTGAGGACCATCAAGTATACCTAGGCAATAAGGAACAGTACCAGTCCAGAGGTATTTACACCCCCAGACCCAAAGAGTCTGGACTCTGCAAAAAAAACCAGACTTTAATATAACAATCCAATACTGTTAAATGCCCTCAGCAATTGATTACTTGTGTGTCCTGGATGCTAAACTAATGAAGGAAACAGGTACCTCAAAATCTTGTCTCAGGTAAAAGCTCTGGATAAGGCTTATTTCATATAAAAATTAAAAACATGTTCCAAATATCATTCCCCTCTAACACTAACCAATTTAGCAGAGTACTAAACATTATAATGTAATGGCTACCAGCTCAAGATTTTAAATTCCCTGTGGCTGCTTCTTAACATGTTTATAAATTCTTCCAAGCTCCAGAGCCAGCTTGAATTGATCTGGACAGCACTTTGTCAGACACTAGCAGCCATAGAGCCCTAAGCAGCAGAAGGTGTTGGATGATTCCCAAAACAGCAGAGGACAATCCACTACCACAGGATGTCTGGCTACTCCAAAAGCCCCCTTCTCTATCCCCCAAGAGTTAACCAATGCCCACCGAGTTAGCTGGAAGCAGTTTTGGGAGACACAGTGCCCCCATTCCTGCTCACCCGCCATTTTTTTTTTTAAACAAAGAATCTGGAATGTTGCTGCATGTGCTGTCCAGTAGCCAGGCAGGAGGCTTGGTCATCCTGGGGCTTTATGGCCTATGTAATCTGAGTACACATAATTTGAGTGCAGAATGATCACACAATCTATGTGCATGCATGGTGTAGCTATGTGAGCCCATACACGATTGTGTAGGGGGGAATCCATAAAAGCAGGTCACAGACTTCTCCCCTCTCTTCTTTGAACCCCCCCCCCCCCGCCCCCTACACAATCTTCAATAGGCTTAAGCACATTCCCCTATGTTCTTTCTCCTTTTTTTTTTGTTTTTGTTTTTTTGTTTTTTTGTTTTTCAAGACAGGGTTTCTCTGTGTAGCTTTGCGCCTTTCCTGGAACTCACTTGGTAGCCCAGGCTGGCCTCTAACTCAGAGATCTGCCTGGCTCTGCCTCCCGAGTGCTGGGATTAAAGGCATGTACCACCACCACTGCCTGGCTTGTTTCTTCTCCTAATAAACTCTTATAGTGGGCTTTGTTATACCTCGTGGCTTTTCTTGCACAAACAGTGCCGCTTAATGGATAGCACAGTGCTGCATAATAAAACTAACAGCTCCCTCATAGACATGGTCAGAAATTTGTCTTTTAGGTGATTCTTGATCCTGTCAAGTTGACAATCAATATTACCTACTACAAGCTTGCTTTCATTTTTCTTCTATTTTTAATTGAGAATTAGCTATAAGTATCTGTGGAGTATGATGTGTTCATTGATAAATATATACAGTATAGGAAGAATTAAGGGAGACCATTAATGCATCCAACTCTTCAACTATTAGATGCATAAGGACATTTAAAATCCACTCTTTACGAAATTTCAAAATGCATTATTATTATTATCACTATGTAATGTGATAAGATCCCTAAAATTCATACCTCATATCTAATCTTTGACTAACATCCTTACATCTCTCCCTATCTCTAGTCCCTTATTCTGTAGTACATAAATTACACCCTGTTGTCTCACAGGCAAGGAGATTATGCTAAATGATCTTTCTGTGCCTGACTTACTTCATCTAGTGTAATGTTTCCCAGGTTCATCTATGTTTTTTAAAGTGACAGAGCCTCCTACTTTTAAAATGTCAAATTCTATTGTATGTATTTAGCATATTTTCTTTTTCCATCAATCCAATGATGGGTGTTTAGCTTGATTTTTATCTCTGAAGCTGTTGTGATTAGTACTGGACTAGAAACGATGGGAAAGGGCCCATGGTGTGATGAAGACTTCCTGGACTCCTCAGCTTTAACTCAGGAGTTGTGGTGCTGGAAGCTCACAATCACACAAAACTTCCCAGGGTCAACGACTCTGAGCTCTTGTTTCACAGAATCTAGGAATAAAGTACAAGGGACACAGAAAGGTTAATTTCAGAAGGGTTTATTCTAGGATTGTAAGTGGAGTATAGGAGAAAGAAGGCAGAGTTTCTAAATAGCAGGAATGGTTCCTAGAGAATGGGGTACCCTGAATCTACTAGTCCAGAGGTTTTGCTAGGGCTGATAGCAGAAACTGGGGTGAGGCATGAGGAGATGGGCTGGCCACTCCAGTGGAGACATCCACTGTTATCCAGGTGCCTCTCAGCTGCAGTCACATCCTCATGTGCAGCTTTGAAGCACTGGTCCTCAAAAAGGAGAAGAATGATGAGAAACCATAGGAGGAACCAGGGCCCCTTTAGGTATTTCTGGCTTCATGCCAGGACAAAACCTTGGGCATTTCCAGGCAACAATAAGAATCAGGGTCCCTGTTCTTAAACTATCTCATAGTATTTGACTTCTGTTCTAAAAAGGAGCACAGGGAGCTAGATAGGCCTTCAACACACTGATTTCATTCCATTGGCAAACATAAGACGACAGTGTCTTAGTTGTTGTTCTATTGCTGTGAAGAGACACCATGACAGAGACAACTTATAAAAAAAGATTTAATTGAGGGCTTGATTACAGTTTCAGAGGGTGAGTCCATGACCATCACGGCAGGGAACATGGCAGAAGGCAGGAAGACATGATGTTGAAGTAGTAGATGAAAGCTTACATCTGATCCATGAGAGAGAGAGAGAGAGAGAGAGAGAGAGAGAGAGAGAGAGAGAGAGAGAGAGAGAGAGAAAGAGAGAGACAGAGAGAACTTTTCCAACACAGACACACCTCCTAATCCTTCCTCAACAGTCCATCAACTGGAGACCAAGCATGCAAATATATGAGCCTATGGGGGCCATTCTCTTTCACACCACCTCAGTGGTACAGCTAGATTATACTGGAGTTCTATTTTTAGCTTTTCAAGGAACTTCCTTACTGTATTGTGTGTGCCACTAATTTGGCTCACCACCATTATGTAAGCATTCCCTTTTCTCCACATGCTTTGCTTAGCTGTTGTCTTTAAACATGTATGAGGGAGAGCTAGTGCTCTTGATTCACATCCCCCTGAGGATTAAGATGTTCAGTATAGACGACGGCTTTTAGAATCAGAACAGGGAAGGGATTCCAGCTGCAGCTCACAGAGCTCAGAAAAGAGCTCTAGAAGAGAGAGAGAGGAGAGGCTCAAAAGCCGAGCAAGCTCTTCCTTTCTCCTTCCACATGGTATGCGTTCTCCCTTATGTTCTGATGAC